>NC_092333.1:113644285-113956071 GCF_046630445.1 Rutidosis leptorrhynchoides
TGGAGATCAGATGCTTACTGCAGCTCGTGAAGAATTTTTAAAAATGAAATGCTGCTCCTTCGAATCAAAACACCTGAATAAGCATTATAATCGAATGTCAAAAAGATTTTATATGCTTGGTGGAATAGATGATGTTAATCTCAAACAAGTTTTCTTGAACTCTTTTCCTGAACCTCTGGCAATAGAAGCAACACGAACTATCCAGAAAACAGGCAAGCAATTGAAAGATGTTTCATTAGGTGTTCTATACCAATTCATTACTGAAGCATTGGAAAAGTTTTGTAATCACAAAAAATTTCTCAAATACGTTGAAGAAACTGGCTCTAAGCTTGGCAACGCATGTGATGACAGAAGATTTAAGATAAAGTGCAAAGATGAAAAATGCAATTGTTCTTCCAAAAGATCCACAAGATTCAAGAAATACAGAAACTACAAGATGAAGCCTTTCAAACGAGGAAAATGGAAATTCCTAAGAAAGAAAAATAAAAATTCTTTTAAAGGGAAAAATCGATGCTTCATTTGTGGCAAAAGTGGTCATTTTGCAAAGGAATGCAGAAACAAGAAAAAAGATAAATTCATGAAACAAGTCTCGATGATTACAGAAGAAGACTCGTCTGATCATGACATCGAATCTTTATTTTCATTAGATGATGAGCCCAATGATGAAACAATTTTAATGATCCAATTGTCTGATTCTGAATCAAACTGCTCAGAAGATACTTCAGAAAATGAATCGATGATGATAGATATTCAAGGAATCTATCCTGTTGAAAGAAGTGTCCCTTATGCACCAGTCCAAATACTCCTTACCCACTATTCAAAACCTCAAACCCTTATCGCCTTTTTTGATACAGGTTCTTCTTCAACCATTATGAATCCAGATCTCCTCCCCTCTCATATGTGGCAACCATGTTCTCAAACCTTTCGAACAGCTAATAGTTCTTCTCTTTCTATAGAACTTATTAGTAAACCTTTACTCATAAAACTCTTTCCACAATGTATAATACGCCATAGAGTTTTAGGATCTCATCTTCCCAATAAAGATTTGTTATTAGGTTTTGATATCTTGAGTCAAATCAAAAATCTTTCATGGTCAAACCAAGGTCTAAAATATAAGTCTTTTGTATTACCCTGGTTATCACTAACCCATTTGCAGGTACACACAATTGACAACAATTTTGGAGAATTTTCAACAAAGATAATTAGTACATCCTGTGCTAATTCACATACAGAATTTCTTCAAAAATGCAAGAATCCTTTATGGCAGAATCCAGAGTTTTTCATCAAACTACCCTTCAAGCTCAATGAAGATGTCAATCCAACAAAAGCAAGCCACCAAGGAATGAATCCAGAAGACTTACAACTTGCAGTCCAAGAACTTTCCCAACTCCAGCAAGAAGGCCTGATCGAACCAACAACATCCCCATGGGCGTGTGAAGCTTTCTATGTCAACAAACATTCAGAACAGATACGTGGCAAGAAAAGACTTGTAATCAACTACAAGCCTTTGAATGAATTCCTTGCAGATGATAAGTTTCCTCTTCCAAACAGATGGACTCTCTTCCAAAGCCTAACCAATGCAAAAGTTTTTTCCAAGTTTGATCTTAAAGCAGGTTTTTGGCAGATTGGCATTCATCCTGAAGAAAGATACAAAACAGCTTTTTGTATCCCTGATCATCACTATCAATGGACAGTGATGCCCTTTGGTCTAAAAAGTGCTCCTTCAGCTTTTCAAAAAGCAATGATCAAGATCTTTGAACCAATTCTCTCAAGTGCAGTAATTTATATTGATGACATTCTTCTCTTTTCAAAAAATGAAGAAGAGCATTTAGTACTGCTAAACAAATTTCATTCATTGCTTTTGCAATATGGAATTATGCTCTCAGAAAGAAAGATGATTTTGGCAACAACTCAAATTGATTTCTTGGGAATGACCATCAACAACTCTCAATATCAACTTCAACCTCATGTAGCGAAAAAACTACTTGAATTCCCAGACATGCTTTCCACTACCAAGGAAATTCAACAATTTCTTGGTATAGTAAATTACATGTCCCCATTCATCAAAAACCTTTCCCATTTAACCAAACCATTGTATGATATGCTCAAAAAGAACCCACCACCCTGGAATTTTCAACAAACCAAAGCAGTGCAACAACTTAAGAGACTAACTGATAATCTCCCTCCCCTCCAAATTCCATCCAATGGAAAAAGAATATTGCAGACAGATGCAAGTGATGAACACTAGGGAGCAGTCCTGTTAGAAGAAATTAATGGTAACCGCAACATCTGTGGTTATCAAAGTGGTCATTTCAAACCTTCTGAAACACACTACCATTCTACTTTCAAAGAAATCCTTGCAGTCAAAAATGGTATCAAAAGGTTTGCCTTTCACCTTATTGGTCACAAATTTCTTATTGAAATGGATATGTCTTCATTTCCTAAAATGTTACAATTCAAGAACAAGACAATCCCACATCCTCAATTACTCAGATGGGCAGAATGGTTTTCCCAATATGATTTTGAAGTCAAACACATAAAAGGATCAACCAATTTTCTTCCAGATTTTCTTTCAAGAAAAGGTGCAGAACAAAGCAATTTACTCATTCCTGTTATAGCAGTTTTACAACCAGATGCAGAATCTTCATCTTCATCATCAGCACCTCAATCAACAGTATGGCAAAGAATGGATCAACTCCCACATGAAATCACAGAAAAAAAATCCTAGAAAAGTCAATTCCTGTCTACTGTCATGAAACATGGACAGCATATTGGAAAATACTTGCTAGAAAATATGGAAGCTCTCCATTTCGAGGAATGACCTTCAATTCTGAATACCCTTTTCTCAACCTTTTCCACATTCATGATCCATATCACCTTGTCCCTGAAGCAATCCCTTTCTTCCTCAATCTATCCAGGTGTCATTACATTGCAATTGTATTCAATGCACAAGTGATGAACAGATATTTGTTCTTAACACAAGTAGGAAATCCCCAAGATGAACAACAAATGTTTCGAAATACTCTTAAATTCCTTCTAAGATATCAAACAATGTCTTATTGGGAATCAATATTTGGCAATTTCCTCACTACATATGTTGTAGTTATTTTCCATCAGAACCTGGTCCGATGTTCACAGTCTCCAAACGGCACAATAATCCATCAAGATTCATTTGTAAAAATCCATGGCTGGTATGGATATAATCTCATCAGTACAAAAGATGTTCACCCAGAACAGTGGTTATTATTCAAGGTAGAAATGAGTCAGCTCAACGGATTACCTCATACATTCATTGACTCAACATCTTTTCGACAAGCAGATCACCCTCTAAGCCAGTCACCAGCAACAGCTTTGGATGCTTTTGTTAAGAATACTATTCGTGAAAGAGATTTAATGGAAACCATAATCAATACAGATCCAAACAATCACATGGATGAAACATCATCAGAAGAAGAACAGTACAGGCACCCTAGAGATGATTTCGACAGTGATGAGTGGCCGGATACAGATTAAAATACGTATTTATGTATTTGTGTAATATTATGTATGCAATGATGTCATAGTGTGGTGTGATGTGTGCAATGATGTCATTAGATAAATAATTGTGAGTGATGTAAGCAATGATGTAATTAGATCAATAATTGTGAGTGATGTAAGCAATGATGTCATTACATCAATAATTGAGCTTTTACCTGATTAGCAGGTAACAAGTCATCCGGTAACCTCTTTAAGAGGTAGCAGGTCATTTCCACTTTTATGGCCTATAAATATGTATTGATAGAATGGAGTTGGATCATAACTTAAAAAAGATCACAACTTCTTCTTCCTTGTATAATAAATTACCCAGTTTGTTGTAATTCTCTCCTTCTGCTTCTCTATTTTCCCACTTTGTTTTACGAGTTTCTCTCCTCACTGAGACAACCCCCCTCCTTGGTATCAGAGCAATATATACTATTGTTTGGCTCATTAATGGGTGTATTACCAGCTCTGATACCTTTCATTTTAGATTCGTCATCTATCACCAAGGAGGGGGTTGTCTCAGTGAGGAGAGAAACTCGTAAAACAAAGTGGGAAAATAGAGAAGCAGAAGGAGAGAATTACAACAAACTGGGTAATTTATTATACAAGGAAGAAGAAGTTGTGATCTTTTTTTTAAGTTATGATCCAACTCCATTCTATCAATACATATTTATAGGCCATAAAAGTGGAAATGACCTGCTACCTCTTAAAGAGGTTACCGGATGACTTGTTACCTGCTAATCAGGTAAAAGGTCAATTATTGATGTAATGACATCATTGCTTACATCACTCACAATTATTGATCTAATTACATCATTGCTTACATCACTCACAATTATTGATCTAATGACATCATTGCACACATCACACCACACTATGACATCATTGCATACATAATATTACACAAATACATAAATACGTATTTTAATCTGTATCCGGCCACTCATCACTGTCGAAATCATCTCTAGGGTGCCTGTACTGTTCTTCTTCTGATGATGTTTCATCCATGTGATTGTTTGGATCTGTATTGATTATGGTTTCCATTAAATCTCTTTCACGAATAGTATTCTTAACAAAAGCATCCAAAGCTGTTGCTGGTGACTGGCTTAGAGGGTGATCTGCTTGTCGAAAAGATGTTGAGTCAATGAATGTATGAGGTAATCCGTTGAGCTGACTCATTTCTACCTTGAATAATAACCACTGTTCTGGGTGAACATCTTTTGTCCTGATGAGATTATATCCATACCAGCCATGGATTTTTACAAATGAATCTTGATGGATTATTGTGCCGTTTGGAGACTGTGAACATCGGACCAGGTTCTGATGGAAAATAACTACAACATATGTAGTGAGGAAATTGCCAAATATTGATTCCCAATAAGACATTGTTTGATATCTTAGAAGGAATTTGAGAGTATTTCGAAACATTTGTTGTTCATCTTGGGGATTTCCTACTTGTGTTAAGAACAAATATCTGTTCATCACTTGTGCATTGAATACAATTGCAATGTAATGACACCTGGATAGATTGAGGAAGAAAGGGATTGCTTCAGGGACAAGGTGATATGGATCATGAATGTGGAAAAGGTTGAGAAAAGGGTATTCAGAATTGAAGGTCATTCCTCGAAATGGAGAGCTTCCATATTTTCTAGCAAGTATTTTCCAATATGCTGTCCATGTTTCATGACAGTAGACAGGAATTGACTTTTCTAGGATTTTTTCTGTGATTTCATGTGGGAGTTGATCCATTCTTTGCCATACTGTTGATTGAGGTGCTGATGATGAAGATGAAGATTCTGCATCTGGTTTTAAAACTGCTATAACAGGAATGAGTAAATTGCTTTGTTCTGCACCTTTTCTTGAAAGAAACTCGTAAAACAAAGTGGGAAAATAGAGAAGCAGAAGGAGAGAATTACAACAAACTGGGTAATTTATTATACAAGGAAGAAGAAGTTGTGATCTTTTTTAAGTTATGATCCAACTCCATTCTATCAATACATATTTATAGGCCATAAAAGTGGAAATGACCTGCTACCTCTTAAAGAGGTTACCGGATGACTTGTTACCTGCTAATCAGGTAAAAGGTCAATTATTGATGTAATGACATCATTGCTTACATCACTCACAATTATTGATCTAATTACATCATTGCTTACATCACTCACAATTATTGATCTAATGACATCATTGCACACATCACACCACACTATGACATCATTGCATACATAATATTACACAAATACATAAATACGTATTTTAATCTGTATCCGGCCACTCATCACTGTCGAAATCATCTCTAGGGTGCCTGTACTGTTCTTCTTCTGATGATGTTTCATCCATGTGATTGTTTGGATCTGTATTGATTATGGTTTCCATTAAATCTCTTTCACGAATAGTATTCTTAACAAAAGCATCCAAAGCTGTTGCTGGTGACTAGCTTAGAGGGTGATCTGCTTGTCGAAAAGATGTTGAGTCAATGAATGTATGAGGTAATCCGTTGAGCTGACTCATTTCTACCTTGAATAATAACCACTGTTCTGGGTGAACATCTTTTGTACTGATGAGATTATATCCATACCAGCCATGGATTTTTACAAATGAATCTTGATGGATTATTGTGCCGTTTGGAGACTGTGAACATCGGACCAGGTTCTGATGGAAAATAATTACAACATATGTAGTGAGGAAATTGCCAAATATTGATTCCCAATAAGAGATTGTTTGATATCTTAGAAGGAATTTGAGAGTATTTCGAAACATTTGTTGTTCATCTTGGGGATTTCCTACTTGTGTTAAGAACAAATATCTGTTCATCACTTGTGCATTGAATACAATTGCAATGTAATGACACCTGGATAGATTGAGGAAGAAAGGGATTGCTTCAGGGACAAGGTGATATGGATCATGAATGTGGAAAAGGTTGAGAAAAGGGTATTCAGAATTGAAGGTCATTCCTCGAAATGGAGAGCTTCCATATTTTCTAGCAAGTATTTTCCAATATGCTGTCCATGTTTCATGACAGTAGACAGGAATTGACTTTTCTAGGATTTTTTCTGTGATTTCATGTGGGAGTTGATCCATTCTTTGCCATACTGTTGATTGAGGTGCTGATGATGAAGATGAAGATTCTGCATCTGGTTGTAAAACTGCTATAACAGGAATGAGTAAATTGCTTTGTTCTGCACCTTTTCTTGAAAGAAAATCTGGAAGAAAATTGGTTGATCCTTTTATGTATTTGACTTCAAAATCATATTGGGAAAACCATTCTGCCCATCTGAGTAATTGAGGATGTGGGATTGTCTTGTTCTTGAATTGTAACATTTTAGGAAATGAAGACATATCCATTTCAATAAGAAATTTGTGACCAATAAGGTGAAAAGCAAACCTTTTGATACCATTTTTGACTGCAAGGATTTCTTTGAAAGTAGAATGGTAGTGTGTTTCAGAAGGTTTGAAATGACCACTTTGATAACCACAGATGTTGCGGTTACCATTAATTTCTTCTAAGAGGACTGCTCCCCAGTGTTCATCACTTGCATCTGTCTGCAATATTCTTTTTCCATTGGATGGAATTTGGAGGGGAGGGAGATTATCAGTTAGTCTCTTAAGTTGTTGCACTGCTTTGGTTTGTTGAAAATTCCAGGGTGGAGGGTTCTTTTTGAGCATATCATACAATGGTTTGGTTAAATGGGAAAGGTTTTTGATGAATGGGGACATGTAATTTACTATACCAAGAAATTGTTGAATTTCCTTGGTAGTGGAAAGCATGTCTGGGAATTCAAGTAGTTTTTTCGCTACATGAGGTTGAAGGTGATATTGAGAGTTGTTGATGGTCATTCCCAAGAAATCAATTTGAGTTGTTGCCAGAATCATCTTTCTTTCTGAGAGCATAATTCCATATTACAAAAGCAATGAATGAAATTTGTTTAGCAGTACTAAATGCTCTTCTTCATTTTTTGAAAAGAGAAGAATGTCATCAATATAAATTACTGCACTTGAGAGAATTGGTTCAAAGATCTTGATCATTGCTTTTTGAAAAGCTGAAGGAGCACTTTTTAGACCAAAGGGCATCACTGTCCATTGATAGTGATGATCAGGGATACAAAAAGCTGTTTTGTATCTTTCTTCAGGATGAATGCCAATCTGCCAAAAACCTGGTTTAAGATCAAACTTGGAAAAAACTTTTGCATTGGTTAGGCTTTGGAAGAGAGTCCATCTGTTTGGAAGAGGAAACTTATCATCTGCAAGGAATTCATTCAAAGGCTTGTAGTTGATTACAAGTCTTTTCTTGCCACGTATCTGTTCTGAATGTTTGTTGACATAGAAAGCTTCACACGCCCATGGGGATGTTGTTGGTTCGATCAGGCCTTCTTGCTGGAGTTGGGAAAGTTCTTGGACTGCAAGTTGTAAGTCTTCTGGATTCATTCCTTGGTGGCTTGCTTTTGTTGGATTGACATCTTCATTGAGCTTGAAAGGTAGTTTAATGAAAAACTCTGGATTCTGCCATAAAGGATTCTTGCATTTTTGAAGAAATTCTGTATGTGAATTAGCACAGGATGTACTAATTATCTTTGTTGAAAATTCTCCAAAATTGTTGTCAATTGTGTGTACCTGCAAATGGGTTAGTGATAACCAGGGTAATACAAAAGACTTATATTTTAGACCTTGGTTTGACCATGAAAGATTTTTGATTTGACTCAAGATATCAAAACCTAATAACAAATCTTTATTAGGAAGATGAGATCCTAAAACTCTATGACGTATTATACATTGTGGAAAGAGTTTTATGAGTAAAGGTTTACTAATAAGTTCTATAGAAAGAGAAGAACTATTAGCTGTTCGAAAGGTTTGAGAACATGGTTGCCACATATGAGAGGGGAGGAGATCTGGATTCATAATGGTTGAAGAAGAACCTGTATCAAAAAAAGCGATAAGGGTTTGAGGTTTTGAATAGTGGGTAAGGAGTATTTGGACTGGTGCATAAGGGACACTTCTTTCAACAGGATAGATTCCTTGAATATCTATCATCATCGATTCATTTTCTGAAGTATCTTCTGAGCAATTTGATTCAGAATCAGACAATTGGATCATTAAAATTGTTTCATCATTGGGCTCATCATCTAATGAAAATAAAGATTCAATGTCATGATCAGACGAGTCTTCTTCTGTAATCATCGAGACTTGTTTCATGAATTTATCTTTTTTCTTGTTTCTGCATTCCTTTGCAAAATGACCACTTTTGCCACAAATGAAGCATCGATTTTTCCCTTTAAAAGAATTTTTATTTTTCTTTCTTAGGAATTTCCTTTTTCCTCGTTTGAAAGGCTTCATCTTGTAGTTTCTGTATTTCTTGAATCTTGTGGATCTTTTGGAAGAACAATTGCATTTTTCATCTTTGCACTTTATCTTAAATCTTCTGTCATCACATGCGTTGCCAAGCTTAGAGCCAGTTTCTTCAACGTATTTGAGAAATTTTTTGTGATTACAAAACTTTTCCAATGCTTCAGTAATGAATTGGTATAGAACACCTAATGAAACATCTTTTAATTGCTTGCCTGTTTTCTGGATAGTTCGTGTTGCTTCTATTGCCAGAGGTTCAGGAAAAGAGTTCAAGAAAACTTGTTTGAGATTAACATCATCTATTCCACCAAGCATATAAAATCTTTTTGACATTCGATTATAATGCTTATTCAGGTGTTTTGATTCGAAGGAGCAGCATTTCATTTTTCTAGAAATATTTTTATCATTGTAAATATAAAATATTCAATAACTAGAAATATTTTTATTATTGTAAATATTTTTATTTCTACAATAACACTTCTGATGATATCTAGTTTGAATGACTAGAAATATGTACAATAATGTTCTCTTACAAGATATTCCCGGAGGCCGGAGTGTTATTGTAGCCGAGGAAATGGCGTTGTTTGAACACGTAGCCGTAGGAAGTTGGTAAAAGAAAATTATTGTTTTCAAAACCTGAAACCCAACATCAGAAAACTTTGCAAAAGGTGTGTAATACCAGATCACTTCTAAATATGACTTTCAGATCTCCATCAAACTCCTCTTCAAAATTAGATTATCTATATCAGTTATCATATATAGATGACGAATCTAAAATTCCAGAATCTAGATATCCTGTAGTTAATCCTTATGATGTTTATAAAAAACCTTCTTCTTCAATTTCTAGAGTAGCTTCTCAAGTATTTCACTCGTCGAAAAATCCAAAAACAAAAGAATTTATCCAAGCTTCTCGATTTGATCAATATCAAATCCCTTCTGATTCAAAAGAGCAGTTGGTATCTCTTGAATTACCAAAACATTTAATCCCTAATTGGCAGAGAGCAGGTTACACACATATGCACTTTGGTGCTATCAGATTAGCTCTTACTTTTCATGGGAGAAAAGGACTTGGAGTAGTCTCTCGAATAGCTCTCCTTGATTCAAGGTTTACAAGATATCAAGATGCTTGTATTGCAACAGTACAAACAACTCTGAATGCTGGAACAGTCTTCTTGACTTTCTTTCCAAATTTCAATATGCCTCTCACAGATCCATCACTGTTGACAGCCTTGAAAGTCCAGATGCAGATAACTGGAGCACCTCAGGTAAACACATATGCTGCTACTCTTCACTACCAAATGGTTTACAGAGTACAAAACCATGCTTTTGACATACCAGTTCCATCTCACATAAACACAGAAGATGCTATATTTCTTAATATAGATTCAACAGCTACACCTAGTCTTTCCTACATCCCAAAACAAATAACCAAAGAAGCCCTTTGTGAATTACTCCCTTCTTCTTGGTTAACAAATTATGAATCAATCCACTCCCAGACACAAACAGCCCAATCAACAGATCCAGTTTTCCATACTAGATCAGATGGTCTAGTTGAGATCCGTTTTCCAAAACCAAATATTGTTCAAAATTGTCCAGTAGTTCCCTCAGAACTAAACGTATTAGATTCTGATCCACTAAAAGTTGCATATTTTACAAGTGAAGGAAATCCTGTTTATCATGGTAAGGATCCAGTCACAGGACATATATGGTATGATGATTCCATTTGTAAATGCTATCTATGTCTAAATCATCAAGATGATTCTGAATCTGATGAAGATATAGAAGATCCTCAACCATCTACCAGACGATCAAGAAGAAACCCCAGAACCAGATCTAATCGTATCCTACAACCGGAATGCAACATGTTTGAACTACAAAACCCATCATATGAACAAGAATTCCCACCTCTTAAACCGTTTCAAAACCCAGAGAAAATCTCTCATTCATGGAAAATAGAAGCCCCTGTAGCTATTGATCATCAAGGCAGACGAACTCAACAACCACTTGTTGAGCAAGTGCTTAATTGGCAATCAGAAAATCAAGTTGCTCAAAATAAAGTATTAAAAAGGCTTTCAGATGACAATGAAAAAATGAAATCTAAAGTTTTTTCCATAGAAGCAACTACTGCAGAAATCAAAGCCAAAATTGATGTACTTCATAAAGAATTGATGATGGTGGTTACTACAATGAAAGGTACTATAAATTATTCTGAACTCCTCTCTCAAAAAGAACAAGAGAAAAAAGCCCTTGAAAACCAATTATTTTATTTTCAGAATAAACAAAATCAACCCTCATCTTTTCCTTCAAACCCTTTTTCCCCAAGAGTTTCACAGCCAAACATCCAGATTCAAACACTTTAAGCAAACTCTTCATTCCACCCATCAGTTAACCCATTCTCACTAAAACCAAAACATACCATAGACTCCAAACCACAAGTTAAACCAAAAGTACCCAAAACTGAACCAGATGAACCCGATGCTTTTATTGGTGCTTCAACCTCAACCTCAACAGCAAATGAAACCCTTGAAACCATGGCCCTACAACAAGAAAACCCGATAAGTGCATTTTTGAAATCTCTTACCATACAACCACTAAATCCAAAACCCCATATCAAGCCAAAAAAGCCAATTCCAGAACCATTTGATCCGTTTCAAGCTTTTGAAGAACTATACATGGCAGATCAAGAAGAACTTCACTTTGATGATCTTGAAACTCTTTACACAGAAACCCACCAAACATCACAATCCATAACGTTCAAAAGTTTCACTATTGATGATATTCCTTTTTCGCAGTGGCGAGATCGCATGCAACATTTTCTTGCATGGTGCACGGCTGAATTAGAAGAAAATGATATGCATGAAGTCTGTAGACGATTTGTTGCAAGACTTGAAGGCAGACTCTCTGATTGGTATCATTCTCTTGGCGAATACCGACAGATAGAAATCCTTTCAGCAAGAACCCCAATTGATCTCATGAATTATATTCACACAGAATTTCTTGGTACTGGAGATCAGATGCTTACTGCAGCTCGTGAAGAATTTTTAAAAATGAAATGCTGCTCCTTCGAATCAAAACACCTGAATAAGCATTATAATCGAATGTCAAAAAGATTTTATATGCTTGGTGGAATAGATGATGTTAATCTCAAACAAGTTTTCTTGAACTCTTTTCCTGAACCTCTGGCAATAGAAGCAACACGAACTATCCAGAAAACAGGCAAGCAATTGAAAGATGTTTCATTAGGTGTTCTATACCAATTCATTACTGAAGCATTGGAAAAGTTTTGTAATCACAAAAAATTTCTCAAATACGTTGAAGAAACTGGCTCTAAGCTTGGCAACGCATGTGATGACAGAAGATTTAAGATAAATTGCAAAGATGGAAAATGCAATTGTTCTTCCAAAAGACCCACAAGATTCAAGAAATACAGAAACTACAAGATGAAGCCTTTCAAACGAGGAAAATGGAAATTCCTAAGAAAGAAAAATAAAAATTCTTTTAAAGGGAAAAATCGATGCTTCATTTGTGGCAAAAGTGGTCATTTTGCAAAGGAATGCAGAAACAAGAAAAAAGATAAATTCATGAAACAAGTCTCGATGATTACAGAAGAAGACTCGTCTGATCATGACATTGAATCTTTATTTTCATTAGATGATGAGCCCAATGATGAAACAATTTTAATGATCCAATTGTCTGATTCTGAATCAAATTGCTCAGAAGATACTTCAGAAAATGAATCGATGATGATAGATATTCAAGGAATCTATCCTGTTGAAAGAAGTGTCCCTTATGCACCAGTCCAAATACTCCTTACCCACTATTCAAAACCTCAAACCCTTATCGCCTTTTTTGATACAGGTTCTTCTTCAACCATTATGAATCCAGATCTCCTCCCCTCTCATATGTGGCAACCATGTTCTCAAACCTTTCGAACAGCTAATAGTTCTTCTCTTTCTATAGAACTTATTAGTAAACCTTTACTCATAAAACTCTTTCCACAATGTATAATACGTCATAGAGTTTTAGGATCTCATCTTCCCAATAAAGATTTGTTATTAGGTTTTGATGTCTTGAGTCAAATCAAAAATCTTTCATGGTCAAACCAAGGTCTAAAATATAAGTCTTTTGTATTACCCTGGTTATCACTAACCCATTTGCTGGTACACACAATTGACAACAATTTTGGAGAATTTTCAACAAAGATAATTAGTACATCCTGTGCTAATTCACATACAGAATTTCTTCAAAAATGCAAGAATCCTTTATGGCAGAATCCAGAGTTTTTCATCAAACTACCTTTCAAGCTCAATGAAGATGTCAATCCAACAAAAGCAAGCCACCAAGGAATGAATCCAGAAGACTTACAACTTGCAGTCCAAGAACTTTCCCAACTCCAGCAAGAAGGCCTGATTGAACCAACAACATCCCCATGGGCGTGTGAAGCTTTCTATGTCAACAAACATTCAGAACAGATACGTGGCAAGAAAAGACTTGTAATCAACTACAAGCCTTTGAATGAATTCCTTGCAGATGATAAGTTTCCTCTTCCAAACAGATGGACTCTCTTCCAAAGCCTAACCAATGCAAAAGTTTTTTCCAAGTTTGATCTTAAACCAGGTTTTTGGCAGATTGGCATTCATCCTGATGAAAGATACAAAACAGCTTTTTGTATCCCTGATCATCACTATCAATGGACAGTGATGCCCTTTGGTCTAAAAAGTGCTCCTTCAGCTTTTCAAAAAGCAATGATCAAGATCTTTGAACCAATTCTCTCAAGTGCAGTAATTTATATTGATGACATTCTTCTCTTTTCAAAAAATGAAGAAGAGCATTTAGTACTGCTAAACAAATTTCATTCATTGCTTTTGCAATATGGAATTATGCTCTCAGAAAGAAAGATGATTCTGGAAACAACTCAAATTGATTTCTTGGGAATGACCATCAACAACTCTCAATATCACCTTCAACCTCATGTAGCGAAAAAACTACTTGAATTCCCAGACATGCTTTCCACTACCAAGGAAATTCAACAATTTCTTGGTATAGTAAATTACATGTCCCCATTCATCAAAAACCTTTCCCATTTAACCAAACCATTGTATGATATGCTCAAAAAGAACCCTCCACCCTGGAATTTTCAACAAACCAAAGTAGTGCAACAACTTAAGAGACTAACTGATAATCTCCCTCCCCTCCAAATTCCATCCAATGGAAAAAGAATATTACAGACAGATGCAAGTGATGAACACTGGGGAGCAGTCCTCTTAGAAGAAATTAATGGTAACCGCAACATCTGTGGTTATCAAAGTGGTCATTTCAAACCTTCTGAAACACACTACCATTCTACTTTCAAAGAAATCCTTGCAGTCAAAAATGGTATCAAAAGGTTTGCTTTTCACCTTATTGGTCACAAATTTCTTATTGAAATGGATATGTCTTCATTTCCTAAAATGTTACAATTCAAGAACAAGACAATCCCACATCCTCAATTACTCAGATGGGCATAATGGTTTTCCCAATATGATTTTGAAGTCAAACACATAAAAGGATCAACCAATTTTCTTCCAGATTTTCTTTCAAGAAAAGGTGCAGAACAAAGCAATTTACTCATTCCTGTTATAGCAGTTTTACAACCAGATGCAGAATCTTCATCTTCATCATCAGCACCTCAATCAACAGTATGGCAAAGAATGGATCAACTCCCACATGAAATCACAGAAAAAATCCTAGAAAAGTCAATTCCTGTCTACTGTCATGAAACATGGACAGCATATTGGAAAATACTTGCTAGAAAATATGGAAGCTCTCCATTTCGAGGAATGACCTTCAATTCTGAATACCCTTTTCTCAACCTTTTCCACATTCATGATCCATATCACCTTGTCCCTGAAGCAATCCCTTTCTTCCTCAATCTATCCAGGTGTCATTACATTGCAATTGTATTCAATGCACAAGTGATGAACAGATATTTGTTCTTAACACAAGTAGGAAATCCCCAAGATGAACAACAAATGTTTCGAAATACTCTCAAATTCCTTCTAAGATATCAAACAATGTCTTATTGGGAATCAATATTTGGCAATTTCCTCACTACATATGTTGTAGTTATTTTCCATCAGAACCTGGTCCGATGTTCACAGTCTCCAAACGGCACAATAATCCATCAAGATTCATTTGTAAAAATCCATGGCTGGTATGGATATAATCTCATCAGTACAAAAGATGTTCACCCAGAACAGTGGTTATTATTCAAGGTAGAAATGAGTCAGCTCAACGGATTACCTCATACATTCATTGACTCAACATCTTTTCGACAAGCAGATCACCCTCTAAGCCAGTCACCAGCAACAGCTTTGGATGCTTTTGTTAAGAATACTATTCGTGAAAGAGATTTAATGGAAACCATAATCAATACAGATCCAAACAATCACATGAATGAAACATCATCAGAAGAAGAACAGTACAGGCACCCTAGAGATGATTTCGACAGTGATGAGTGGCCGGATACAGATTAAAATACGTATTTATGTATTTGTGTAATATTATGTATGCAATGATGTCATAGTGTGGTGTGATGTGTGCAATGATGTCATTAGATCAATAATTGTGAGTGATGTAAGCAATGATGTAATTAGATCAATAATTGTGAGTGATGTAAGCAATGATGTCATTACATCAATAATTGAGCTTTTACCTGATTAGCAGGTAACAAGTCATCCGGTAACCTCTTTAAGAGGTAGCAGGTCATTTCCACTTTTATGGCCTATAAATATGTATTGATAGAATGGAGTTGGATCATAACTTAAAAAAGATCACAACTTCTTCTTCCTTGTATAATAAATTACCCAGTTTGTTGTAATTCTCTCAGTTTGTTGTAATTCCAGGGTGGAGGGTTCTTTTTGAGCATATCATACAATGGTTTGGTTAAATGGGAAAGGTTTTTGATGAATGGGGACATGTAATTTACTATACCAAGAAATTGTTGAATTTCCTTGGTAGTGGAAAGCATGTCTGGGAATTCAAGTAGTTTTTTCGCTACATGAGGTTGAAGGTGATATTGAGAGTTGTTGATGGTCATTCCCAAGAAATCAATTTGAGTTGTTGCCAAAATCATCTTTCTTTCTGAGAGCATAATTCCATATTGCAAAAGCAATGAATGAAATTTGTTTAGCAGTACTAAATGCTCTTCTTCATTTTTTGAAAAGAGAAGAATGTCATCAATATAAATTACTGCACTTGAGAGAATTGGTTCAAAGATCTTGATCATTGCTTTTTGAAAAGCTGAAGGAGCACTTTTTAGACCAAAGGGCATCACTGTCCATTGATAGTGATGATCAGGGATACAAAAAGCTGTTTTGTATCTTTCTTCAGGATGAATGCCAATCTGCCAAAAACCTTCTTTAAGATCAAACTTGGAAAAAACTTTTGCATTGGTTAGGCTTTGGAAGAGAGTCCATCTGTTTGGAAGAGGAAACTTATCATCTGCAAGGAATTCATTCAAAGGCTTGTAGTTGATTACAAGTCTTTTCTTGCCACGTATCTGTTCTGAATGTTTGTTGACATAGAAAGCTTCACACGCCCATGGGGATGTTGTTGGTTCGATCAGGCCTTCTTGCTGGAGTTGGGAAAGTTCTTGGACTGCAAGTTGTAAGTCTTCTGGATTCATTCCTTGGTGGCTTGCTTTTGTGGGATTGACATCTTCATTGAGCTTGAAAGGTAGTTTGATGAAAAACTCTGGATTCTGCCATAAAGGATTCTTGCATTTTTGAAGAAATTCTGTATGTGAATTAGCACAGGATGTACTAATTATCTTTGTTGAAAATTCTCCAAAATTGTTGTCAATTGTGTGTACCTGCAAATGGGTTAGTGATAACCAGGGTAATACAAAAGACTTATATTTTAGACCTTGGTTTGACCATGAAAGATTTTTGATTTGACTCAAGACATCAAAACCTAATAACAAATCTTTATTAGGAAGATGAGATCCTAAAACTCTATGACGTATTATACATTGTGGAAAGAGTTTTATGAGTAAAGGTTTACTAATAAGTTCTATAGAAAGAGAAGAACTATTAGCTGTTCGAAAGGTTTGAGAACATGGTTGCCACATATGAGAGGGGAGGAGATCTGGATTCATAATGGTTGAAGAAGAACCTGTATCAAAAAAGGCGATAAGGGTTTGAGGTTTTGAATAGTGGGTAAGGAGTATTTGGACTGGTGCATAAGGGACACTTCTTTCAACAGGATAGATTCCTTGAATATCTATCATCATCGATTCATTTTCTGAAGTATCTTCTGAGAAATTTGATTCAGAATCAGACAATTGGATCATTAAAATTGTTTCATCATTGGGCTCATCATCTAATGAAAATAAAGATTCAATGTCATGATCAGACGAGTCTTCTTCTGTAATCATCGAGACTTGTTTCATGAATTTATCTTTTTTCTTGTTTCTGCATTCCTTTGCAAAATGACCACTTTTGCCACAAATGAAGCATCGATTTTTCCCTTTAAAAGAATTTTATTTTTCTTTCTTAGGAATTTCCATTTTCCTCGTTTGAAAGGCTTCATCTTGTAGTTTCTGTATTTCTTGAATCTTGTGGGTCTTTTGGAAGAACAATTGCATTTTCCATCTTTGCACTTTATCTTAAATCTTCTGTCATCACATGCGTTGCCAAGCTTAGAGCCAGTTTCTTCAACGTATTTGAGAAATTTTTTGTGATTACAAAACTTTTCCAATGCTTCAGTAATGAATTGGTATAGAACACCTAATGAAACATCTTTCAATTGCTTGCCTATTTTCTGGATAGTTCGTGTTGCTTCTATTGCCAGAGGTTCAGGAAAAGAGTTCAAGAAAACTTGTTTGAGATTAACATCATCTATTCCACCAAGCATATAAAATCTTTTTGACATTCGATTATAATGCTTATTCAGGTGTTTTGATTCGAAGGAGCAGCATTTCATTTTCAAAAATTCTTCACAAGCTGCAGTAAGCATCTGATCTCCAGTACCAAGAAATTCTGTGTGAATATAATTCATGAGATCAATTGGGGTTCTTGCTGAAAGGATTTCTATCTGTCGGTATTCGCCAAGAGAATGATACCAATCAGAGAGTCTGCCTTCAAGTCTTGCAACAAATCGTCTACAGACTTCATGCATATCATTTTCTTCTAATTCAGCCGTGCACCATGCAAGAAAATGTTGCATGCGATCTCGCCACTGCGAAAAAGGAATATCATCAATAGTGAAACTTTTGAACGTTATGGATTGTGATGTTTGGTGGGTTTCTGTGTAAGGAGTTTCAAGATCATCAAAGTGAAGTTCTTCTTGATCTGCCATGTATAGTTCTTCAAAAGCTTGAAACGGATCAAATGGTTCTGGAATTGGCTTTTTTGGCTTGATATGGGGTTTTGGATTTGGTGGTTGTATGGTAAGAGATTTCAAAAATGCACTTATCGGGTTTTCTTGTTGTAGGGCCATGGTTTCAAGAGTTTCATTTGCTGTTGAGGTTGAGGTTGAAGCACCAATAAAAGCATCGGGTTCATCTGGTTCAGTTTTGGGTACTTTTGGTTTAACTTGTGGTTTGGAGTCTATGGTATGTTTTGGTTTTAGTGAGAATGGGTTAACTGATGGGTGGAATGAAGAGTTTGCTTGAAGTGTTTGAATCTGGATGTTTGGTTGTGAAACTCTTGGGGAAAAAGGGTTTGAAGGAAAAGATGAGGGTTGATTTTGTTTATTCTGAAAATAAAATAATTGGTTTTCAAGGGCTTTTTTCTCTTGTTCTTTTTGAGAGAGGAGTTCAGAATAATTTATAGTACCTTTCATTGTAGTAACCACCATCATCAATTCTTTATGAAGTACATCAATTTTGGCTTTGATTTCTGCAGTAGTTGCTTCTATGGAAAAAACTTTAGATTTCATTTTTTCATTGTCATCTGAAAGCCTTTTTAATACTTTATTTTGAGCAACTTGATTTTCTGATTGCCAATTAAGCACTTGCTCAACAAGTGGTTGTTGAGTTCGTCTGCCTTGATGATCAATAGCTACAGGGGCTTCTATTTTCCATGAATGAGAGATTTTCTCTGGGTTTTGAAACGGTTTAAGAGGTGGGAATTCTTGTTCATATGATGGGTTTTGTAGTTCAAACATGTTGCATTCCGGTTGTAGGATACGATTAGATCTGGTTCTGGGGTTTCTTCTTGATCGTCTGGTAGATGGTTGAGGATCTTCTATATCTTCATCAGATTCAGAATCATCTTGATGATTTAGACATAGATAGCATTTACAAATGGAATCATCATACCATATATGTCCTGTGACTGGATCTTTACCATGATAAACAGGATTTCCTTCACTTGTAAAATATGCAACTTTTAGTGGATCAGAATCTAATACGTTTAGTTCTGAGGGAACTACTGGACAATTCTGAACAATATTTGGTTTTGGAAAACGGATCTCAACTAGACCATCTGATCTAGTGTGGAAAACTGGATCTGTTGATTGGGCTGTTTGTGTCTGGGAGTGGATTGATTCATAATTTGTTAACCAAGAAGAAGGGAGTAATTCACAAAGGGCTTCTTTGGTTATTTGTTTTGGGATGTAGGAAAGACTAGGTGTAGCTGTTGAATCTATATTAAGAAATATAGCATCTTCTGTGTTTATGTGAGATGGAACTGGTATGTCAAAAGCATGGTTTTGTACTCTGTAAACCATTTGGTAGTGAAGAGTAGCAGCATATGTGTTTACCTGAGGTGCTCCAGTTATCTGCATCTGGACTTTCAAGGCTGTCAACAGTGATGGATCTGTGAGAGGCATATTGAAATTTGGAAAGAAAGTCAAGAAGACTGTTCCAGCATTCAGAGTTGTTTGTACTGTTGCAATACAAGCATCTTGATATCTTGTAAACCTTGAATCAAGGAGAGCTATTCGAGAGACTACTCCAAGTCCTTTTCTCCCATGAAAAGTAAGAGCTAATCTGATAGCACCAAAGTGCATATGTGTGTAACCTGCTCTCTGCCAATTACGGATTAAATGTTTTGGTAATTCAAGAGATACCAACTGCTCTTTTGAATCAGAAGGGATTTGATATTGATCAAATCGAGAAGCTTGGATAAATTCTTTTGTTTTTGGATTTTTCGATGAGTGAAATACTTGAGAAGCTACTCTAGAAATTGAAGAAGAAGGTTTTTTATAAACATCATAAGGATTAACTACAGGATATCTAGATTCTGGAATTTTAGATTCGTCATCTATATATGATAGCTGATATAGATAATCTAATTTTGAAGAGGGTAAAGAAGATGAGTTTGATGGAGATCTGAAAGACATATTTAGAAGTGATCTGGTATTACACACCTTTTGCAAAGTTTTCTGATGTTGGGTTTCAGGTTTTGAAAACAATAATTTTCTTTTACCAACTTCCTACGGCTACGTGTTCAAACAACGCCATTTCCTCGGCTACAATAACACTCCGGCCTCCGGGAATATCTTGTAAGAGAACATTATTGTACATATTTCTAGTCATTCAAACTAGATATCATCCATGTTTTCTGATGTAAAATTCCAAACATAGTTTGGCTAATACAGAGCATACTTATCTAGGATGAACAATAGTTTTACTAATAAAAGAAATAGCAAAACTTTTGATATTTAAGCACTCTTTGCATATAAGGGTGTTTTACCAGATGATGTGTTTAGTGACTCATTAATGGGTGTATTACCAGCTCTGATACCAAGGAGGGGGGTTGTCTCAGTGAGGAGAGAAACTCGTAAAACAAAGTGGGAAAATAGAGAAGCAGAAGGAGAGAATTACAACAAACTGGGTAATTTATTATACAAGGAAGAAGAAGTTGTGATCTTTTTTGTTATGATCCAACTCCATTCTATCAATACATATTTATAGGCCATAAAAGTGGAAATGACCTGCTACCTCTTAAAGAGGTTACCGGATGACTTGTTACCTGCTAATCAGGTAAAAGCTCAATTATTGATGTAATGACATCATTGCTTACATCACTCACAATTATTGATCTAATTACATCATTGCTTACATCACTCACAATTATTGATCTAATGACATCATTGCACACATCACACCACACTATGACATCATTGCATACATAATATTACACAAATACATAAATACGTATTTTAATCTGTATCCGGCCACTCATCACTGTCGAAATCATCTCTAGGGTGCCTGTACTGTTCTTCTTCTGATGATGTTTCATTCATGTGATTGTTTGGATCTGTATTGATTATGGTTTCCATTAAATCTCTTTCACGAATAGTATTCTTAACAAAAGCATCCAAAGCTGTTGCTGGTGACTGGCTTAGAGGGTGATCTGCTTGTCGAAAAGATGTTGAGTCAATGAATGTATGAGGTAATCCATTGAGCTGACTCATTTCTACCTTGAATAATAATCACTGTTCTGGGTGAACATCTTTTGTACTGATGAGATTATATCCATACCAGCCATGGATTTTTACAAATGAATCTTGATGGATTATTGTGCCGTTTGGAGACTGTGAACATCGGACCAGGTTCTGATGGAAAATAACTACAACATATGTAGTGAGGAAATTGCCAAATATTGATTCCCAATAAGACATTGTTTGATATCTTAGAAGGAATTTGAGAGTATTTCGAAACATTTGTTGTTCATCTTGGGGATTTCCTACTTGTGTTAAGAACAAATATCTGTTCATCACTTGTGCATTGAATACAACTGCAATGTAATGACACCTGGATAGATTGAGGAAGAAAGGGATTGCTTCAGGGACAAGGTGATATGGATCATGAATGTGGAAAAGGTTGAGAAAAGGGTATTCAGAATTGAAGGTCATTCCTCGAAATGGAGAGCTTCCATATTTTCTAGCAAGTATTTTCCAATATGCTGTCCATGTTTCATGACAGTAGACAGGAATTGACTTTTCTAGGATTTTTTCTGTGATTTCATGTGGGAGTTGATCCATTCTTTGCCATACTGTTGATTGAGGTGCTGATGATGAAGATGAAGATTCTGCATCTGGTTGTAAAACTGCTATAACAGGAATGAGTAAATTGCTTTGTTCTGCACCTTTTCTTGAAAGAAAATCTGGAAGAAAATTGGTTGATCCTTTTATGTGTTTAACTTCAAAATCATATTGGGAAAACCATTCTGCCCATCTGAGCAATTGAGGATGTGGGATTGTCTTGTTCTTGAATTGTAACATTTTAGGAAATGAAGACATATCCATTTCAATAAGAAATTTGTGACCAATAAGGTGAAAAGCAAACCTTTTGATACCATTTTTGACTGCAAGGATTTCTTTGAAAGTAGAATGGTAGTGTGTTTCAGAAGGTTTGAAATGACCACTTTGATAACCACAGATGTTGCGGTTACCATTAATTTCTTCTAAGAGGACTGCTCCCCAGTGTTCATCACTTGCATCTGTCTGCAATATTCTTTTTCCATTGGATGGAATTTGGAGGGGAGGGAGATTATCAGTTAGTCTCTTAAGTTGTTGCACTGCTTTGGTTTGTTGAAAATTCCAGGGTGGAGGGTTCTTTTTGAGCATATCATACAATGGTTTGGTTAAATGGGAAAGGTTTTTGATGAATGGGGACATGTAATTTACTATACCAAGAAATTGTTGAATATCCTTGGTAGTGGAAAGCATGTCTGGGAATTCAAGTAGTTTTTTCGCTACATGAGGTTGAAGGTGATATTGAGAGTTGTTGATGGTCATTCCCAAGAAATCAATTTGAGTTGTTGCCAGAATCATCTTTCTTTCTGAGAGCATAATTCCATATTGCAAAAGCAATGAATGAAATTTGTTTAGCAGTACTAAATGCTCTTCTTCATTTTTTGAAAAGAGAAGAATGTCATCAATATAAATTACTGCACTTGAGAGAATTGGTTCAAAGATCTTGATCATTGCTTTTTGAAAAGCTGAAGGAGCACTTTTTAGACCAAAGGGCATCACTGTCCATTGATAGTGATGATCAGGGATACAAAAAGCTGTTTTGTATCTTTCTTCAGGATGAATGCCAATTTGCCAAAAACCTGCTTTAAGATCAAACTTGGAAAAAACTTTTGCATTGGTTAGGCTTTGGAAGAGAGTCCATCTGTTTGGAAGAGGAAACTTATCATCTGCAAGGAATTCATTCAAAGGCTTGTAGTTGATTACAAGTCTTTTCTTGCCACGTATCTGTTCTGAATGTTTGTTGACATAGAAAGCTTCACACGCCCATGGGGATGTTGTTGGTTCGATCAGGCCTTCTTGCTGGAGTTGGGAAAGTTCTTGGACTGCAAGTTGTAAGTCTTCTGGATTCATTCCTTGGTGGCTTGCTTTTGTTGGATTGACATCTTCATTGAGCTTGAAAGGTAGTTTGATGAAAAACTCTGGATTCTGCCATAAAGGATTCTTGCATTTTTGAAGAAATTCTGTATGTGAATTAGCACAGGATGTACTAATTATCTTTGTTGAAAATTCTCCAAAATTGTTGTCAATTGTGTGTACCTGTAAATGGGTTAGTGATAACCAGGGTAATACAAAAGACTTATATTTTAGACCTTGGTTTGATCATGAAAGATTTTTGATTTGACTCAAGATATCAAAACCTAATAACAAATCTTTATTGGGAAGATGAGATCCTAAAACTCTATGACGTATTATACATTGTGGAAAGAGTTTTATGAGTAAAGGTTTACTAATAAGTTCTATAGAAAGAGAAGAACTATTAGCTGTTCGAAAGGTTTGAGAACATGGTTGCCACATATGAGAGGGGAGGAGATCTGGATTCATAATGGTTGAAGAAGAACCTGTATCAAAAAAAGCGATAAGGGTTTGAGGTTTTGAATAGTGGGTAAGGAGTATTTGGACTGGTGCATAAGGGACACTTCTTTCAACAGGATAGATTCCTTGAATATCTATCATCATCGATTCATTTTCTGAAGTATCTTCTGAGAAATTTGATTCAGAATCAGACAATTGGATCATTAAAATTGTTTCATCATTGGGCTCATCATCTAATGAAAATAAAGATTCGATGTCATGATCAGACGAGTCTTCTTCTGTAATCATCGAGACTTGTTTCATGAATTTATCTTTTTTCTTGTTTCTGCATTCCTTTGCAAAATGACCACTTTTGCCACAAATGAAGCATCGATTTTTCCCTTTAAAAGAATTTTTATTTTTCTTTCTTAGGAATTTCCATTTTCCTCGTTTGAAAGGCTTCATCTTGTAGTTTCTGTATTTCTTGAATCTTGTGGATCTTTTGGAAGAACAATTGCATTTTTCATCTTTGCACTTTATCTTAAATCTTCTGTCATCACATGCGTTGCCAAGCTTAGAGCCAGTTTCTTCAACGTATTTGAGAAATTTTTTGTGATTACAAAACTTTTCCAATGCTTCAGTAATGAATTGGTATAGAACACCTAATGAAACATCTTTCAATTGCTTGCCTGTTTTCTGGATAGTTCGTGTTGCTTCTATTGCCAGAGGTTCAGGAAAAGAGTTCAAGAAAACTTGTTTGAGATTAACATCATCTATTCCACCAAGCATATAAAATCTTTTTGACATTCGATTATAATGCTTATTCAGGTGTTTTGATTCGAAGGAGCAGCATTTCATTTTCAAAAATTCTTCACGAGCTGCAGTAAGCATCTGATCTCCAGTACCAAGAAATTCTGTGTGAATATAATTCATGAGATCAATTGGGGATCTTGCTGAAAGGATTTCTATCTGTCGGTATTCGCCAAGAGAATGATACCAATCAGAGAGTCTGCCTTCAAGTCTTGCAACAAATCGTCTACAGACTTCATGCATATCATTTTCTTCTAATTCAGCCGTGCACCATGCAAGAAAATGTTGCATGCGATCTCGCCACTGCGAAAAAGGAATATCATCAATAGTGAAACTTTTGAACGTTATGGATTGTGGTGTTTGGTGGGTTTCCGTGTAAGGTGTCATAACCCGTCCTTAACCATAAGAACGAGTTAGATAACGTATGATTTCATTGCAAGGTTTTGACCTCTATATGCGACATTTTTAAAAGAACAACTGCATTTATTTTACATTACAAACCATAACTCTTATGTTAATACAAGCTTTAGACAATATAAAGATGATTATCGTTTAGCGATAATCTTAGACTTACAAACTTTACACGTGATGATAACAATACGATTTCTAGCATATTTTACATTACAATTCCTCGGATATGCAGTTTTATTTTTGACACAAATATGCATACTCAAGATCTTGTTTAAATTCAACATGTTGCAGCGGAAGCTTCTAATTATTACCTGAGAATAGACATGTTTAAAACGTCAACATAAAGTTGGTGAGATATAGGTTTAATGCCGGCAACGGTATAAATATAGACCACAAGATTTCATATATAAACATTTTAATAAAAATATTCTAAGTGGTTGAGCACTTGGTAACCATACTTAACATTTAATCACGTCGCATATTCCCTTTATTATGAAATCTTACTACACCGTACCAAGTGTAGTTACGAAACGAAGTACTGTGCAACCGTTGAATACTGGTCGTCCAGTCCGGTTGGGGTTGTCAGGCCCGATAGATCTATCAACAGGATTCGCGTTTACAATACCGCTGTAAATAACAGTTACCAAGCTACAGGGAAGTATGCCAGTGGTACAACTCAACGTAGAATATATTTTTCAGTTACTTGTGTCCATAACGTAAAACATAAAATACATGTATTCTCATCCCGAAATACTTTAGAGTTTAAAAGTGGGACTATATACTCACTTTCGTCTTGAAGATATGTAATTTTGACTTGGTCTCCGATTGATAACACGAACCTATCCATATATAATATATCAATACCTTTTTTTTTTAAACAAACGTCACATATATATACTTATAATACTTTTAATACTTTTAATAATTCCTTAGTCCGTAGTTAGCAGTCCGATGTTAGTAATTCAATTTTAATGGTTCATTTTTAGGTGTTTAATAAACCCCCAATGAAATAAATAAAAACCCCCATCGTATATGTATTGGTCGAGATTAATCTTGACCCACGGTACCGGTGTTGTCAAATGACGTGTTGCGTACATAAAGTACCGGTGTTGTCAAATGACGTGTTGCGTACAATCATGGGATCTTATGATTAATCTTCTCGTATTGTTTACGGGTGATCCTGAACCATATAAAATTAAATTATGAGTACATATATATAAAATATCATGTTATTTTAAAAAGATGTGATTTATTTAATTTTCTCCAATTATTTTCGTAGCTAAACTAGTCTTAGATATCCGATCTCGTTTTGGTCATAGTTTCTTCGTTACAACTCCGTTTTCGTTGATTCAACTTGCCACTTCCTTGGATCGAGTCCCTCTTTAAGACTATGAAATGTAAATACCTTAGTTTGTATTCGAAATCACAGGTCATAGGTCAAACTTTAGTGAAACTTATGAAGTTAATCATTTTCCATCATGTAAACAACCATAAATGATTATTTTTCTAAAAATACTTATACTTTGAGTTAAATCATGAAATTTTTATGTGTTATCATATTCATAGTAAAAATCATTTTTCCAGAAAATAAACCTCCAATTCAAAGTTTAAGATGATTTTTAATTATCCAACCCAAAACAGCCCCCGGTTGCACTCCGACGTCGTAAATTCAGTTTTTAAGGTGTTCTTTGAAAAACCAAGTTATACCTTGTTAAATTAGCATATATTTATGATATATTACAGGTCTTGAAGTATTTTAAAATTTAAGTGAGAAGGATCTATTTAGTTTGCAAACAAGTTTGAAAACATTCAAACTATGTTCTTGTTGTTAAAATTTTATACCACAAAATAAGACAGCTATATATATATGAATCGAATAAGGTTATGAACAAAGTTACTACCTCAAGTTACTTGGACAAGATTGCTGTAAAAGAGAAGTAAAAATCTAGAACCAAAAGAGTGATGGAGTTGGATGAAAGATTGGAAGTAAACTTGTGTTCTTGAAAGGATTCTTGAAGTGTTTTTGTAAGGTTTTTCTTATGGTGTTTAAGTGATGTTTTTATGGCTAGATCTTCATGGATACTAGCTGAATGGTTATGGAGTTTCTTAAGAGTGTGTTTTTGGTTAAAGAAATGAGGTAATAAAATTTGAAAATGGAAGATGTATTTAAGGCCATAAAAACATGATTAATGGAAAAACATGGACAAAATTTCATGTTGTATTTTTATGTAATTAGTCATACTAAACATCAAAAGTAGTTACCTTATACATAAGGCATGAACAAGAGAGTTACCTTATACATAAGGCATGAACAAGGGCTGGTTGGTGGTGATTTGACGTGTATATACCAATAGTAAATACGTATAGAAGCTAGGTATGATACGAGTACATATACTCTAGATATACGTATAGAAAATCTTGTGAAAAATGGAATGAGAATTCAAATATAGCTATCTTTTGTGAATATACTTATATTGTTTTATGTATTTAAGTCTTTAAAAGTGATTAAATACATTACATATACGATATATGTATAAACATTATATGTTATAAGTATTTATGTCAAATAACGTTACGTATGGTTATCGTTTTGAAAACTTAAGTTAGTAGTTTCAAAATATACTTATAACTTATTGTTATTAATACAAAATGAGATATTAAAACATCCTTAGATCATGTTAAATATGTATATATACATATATATATACACAAACGTATAATTATCATATGTTATATAGTTCGTGATATCATCGGTCAAACTAGACGGTCAAACGTTGTGTAAAACTCATTTCAAAAACATAAGTCTCAACAATTTGGATTGCTTATCATGTTGGTAAGGTTTAATTTATGTAAATATTAATCTTATAAGTATAAAACGATCGAAAAAGTGCGGGTCATTACAGTACCTACCCGTTAAATAAATTTCGTCCCGAAATTTTAAAATTGTACCTATTTTGCGTCATCGAGAAACAAGTGTGGATACTTTTGTTTCATCTGATCCTCTCGTTCCCAAGTAAACTCGGGACCCCTTCGAGTATTCCAACGAACCTGAACGATCGGTATGTTGCTCTGCTTGAGCTGTTTAACTTCACGGTCCATGATTTCGATTGGTTCTTCGACGAATTGTAGTTTCTCGTCGACATGGATTTCTTCAAGAGGAATGGTGAAATCTTCCTTTGCAAGACACTTCTTAAGGTTTGAGACGTGAAAGGTATTATGTACTCCGGCGAGTTGTTGCGGTAACTCGAGTCGATAAGCTACCGGTCCAATGCGTTCGATGATCTTGAACGGGCCTACATATCTTGGGTTCAGTTTACCCCTTTTTCCAAAACGTATTACACCTTTCCATGGTGACACCTTTAACATAACCATGTCACCGATCTAAAACTCTAATGGTTTCCTTCGGACATCGGCGTAGCTCTTTTGGCGACTACGGGCTGTTTTCAATCTCTCCTTGATTTGTACTATCTTTTCAGTAGTTTCATGTATGATCTCGGGACCAGTTAATTGTCGATCTCCTACTTCATTCCAACAGATAGGAGATCTACACTTCCTTCCGTACAATGCTTCGAATGGTGCAGCTTTAATGCTCGCATGATAACTATTATTATACGAGAATTCTGCTAATGGTAGATACTTATCCCATCCGTTTCCAAAATCGATCACACATGCCCTGAGCATGTCTTCAAGAGTCTGAATTGTTCTTTCACTCTGCCCATCCGTTTGCGGATGATATGCGGTACTCATATCCAAACGAGTTCCTAGTGCCTCCTGTAGTGATTGCCAGAACTTTGAGGTAAATCTACTATCACGATCAGATATAATGGAAATAGGTATTCCATGCCTTGAAACAATTTCCTTTATATACAATCGTAATAGTTTCTCCATCCTATCCGTTTCCTTTATAGGCAAGAAATGTGCAGACTTGGTGAGACGATCAACAATCACCCAAATGGTGTCGTATCCCCAGGCAGTCTTTGGTAACTTCGTGATGAAATCCATGGTAATACCATCCCATTTCCATTCTGGGATTTCTGGTTGTTGAAGTAATCCTGACGGCTTCTGGTGTTCTGCTTTGACTTTGGAACAAGTTAAACATTCCCCAACATATGTTGCAACGTCTGTCTTCAAATTAGGCCACCAATAATGCGTCTTAAGATCTTGATACATCTTTCCAACTCCAGGATGTATCGAGTATCTTGTCTTATGTGCCTCATTCAATATTAACTTCCTTAATCCACCCAACTTTGGTACCCAAATACGGTTTGCAAAATATCGAATTCCATCTTCCCGCATAATGAGTTGTTTCCCATACTTCTTCATTATTTCATTTCCTATGTTTTCTTTAGTAAGAGCTTCTCGTTGAGCCTCTTTGATTTGTGAGTTGAGATTCATGCGAATTTTTATGTTCATTGCTCGTACTCGAATTGGTTCTCGTTCCTTTCTGCTTAAAGCGTCAGCCACCACATTCGCTTTCCCGGGATGATAACGAATTTCACAATCATAGTCGTTTATTAACTCGACCCACCTACGTTGCCTCATGTTCAGCTGTTTCTGATCAAAAATATGTTGAAGGCTTTTATGATCAGTAAACACAGTGCATTTAACCCCATACAAGTAGTGTCTCCATATCTTCAATGCAAACACGACTGCTCCCAGTTCTAGATCATGCGTCGTATAATTTCGCTCGTGAATCTTCAATTGTCGGGATGCGTATGCAATAACTTTCTTCCGTTGCATAAGAACGCAACCAAAACCTTGTCGCGAAGCGTCACAATATATTTCAAAATCATCGTTCCCTTCTGGTAACGATAAAATAGGCGCCGTAGTTAACTTCTTCTTTAGTAATTGAAATGCACTCTCCTGCTCAGATGTCCATTCATATTTCTTCCCTTTTTGTGTTAACGCTGTCAACGGCTTAGCTATTCGGGAAAAATCTTGAATAAACCTTCTATAATAACCGGCTAAACCCAAAAATTGGCGTATCTGCGTTGGTGTCTTAGGAGTCTCCCATTTTTCAATGGCTTCAATTTTTGCTGGATCAACCTGAATTCCTTTGCTACTAACAACGTGGCCAAGAAATTCACTTCTTTCAACCAGAAAGCACATTTAGAAAATTTAGCATATAGCTGTTCTTTTCTCAACAACTCTAATATCAACCTTAAATGCTGCTCATGCTCTTGCTCACTCTTGGAATAGATAAGAATATCATCAATGAAAACGATAACAAACTTATCTAAATATGGACTACAAACTCGATTCATGAGGTCCATGAATATAGCTGGCGCATTCGTCAATCCAAACGGCATGACCAAAAATTCGTAATGACCGTAGCGTGTCCGAAAAGCAGTTTTCGGTATATCTTCTTCTTTGACGCGTAGTTGATGATAGCCCGATCTTAGGTCGATTTTTGAATAAACACATGATCCTTGCAGTTGATCAAATAAGTCATCAATTCTCGGTAGTGGATACCGATTCTTGATATTTAACTTATTTAATTCACGATAATCTATACAAATCCTAAAAGATCCATCTTTCTTTTTAACAAATAGAATCGGAGCTCCCCACGGTGAAGTACTTGGTCGTATGAATCCACGATCCAGTAATTCTTTTAACTGACTCTGAAGTTCTTTTAACTCGGACGGTGCAAGTCTATATGGAGCACGGGCAACTGGTGCAGCTCCTGGTACTAAATTTATTTGAAATTCTACAGATCTAAATGGAGGTAATCTCGGCAACTCTTCCGGAAAAACTTCAGGAAAATCTCTTGCCACAGGCACGTCGTTGATGCACTTCTCTTTTTCTTTCTTTTCGACTTTATTAACATGTGCTAGAATAGCATAACATCCCTTTTCTAAACACTTCTTGGCTTTCAAACAGCTAATGAGTTTTAGCTTTGAGTTACCCTTCTCTCCATAAATCATCACCGGCATTTTATCCTTACAAGGAATGCGAATTGCCTTCTTGGCACACACAACTTCAGCTCCTACTTTGGACATCCAGTCCATGCCGACTATTACATCAAAACTTCCTAATTCTACGGGTATTAAGTCAATTTTGAATGTTTCTCCGGCTAAATTTATTGTACAATCACGGCAAATTTTATCGGCTTTAATTAGTTTACCATTAGCTAACTCAATCATGTACTTAGCATCTAGAGGTAATGATGAACAATTCAATTTAGTGTAAAAATTTCTACACACGTAACTTCTATCGGCACCAGTATCAAATATAATAGATGCTGATAAGTTATTAATGGTAAACGTACCCGTAACAAGCTCCGGGTCTTCACATGCCTCTCTAGCATTAATAACAAATGCTCTCCCACGTGCAGGTCCGATATTCTTCTCTGGATTCGGGCACTGGCTCTTATAGTGACCTTGTTTTCCACACCCAAAACAAGTAACGGTAGCCAAAGCAGTTCTATTTGCATTGGTGGCAGGAGTCTTGGTGCCATTTGTATTTGTAACGAGAGCCCTACAATCTTCAGCAAGATGACCCTTTCGATTACATTTGTTGCATACCACATTACAGTAGCCAGAGTGATGTTTGTGGCATCGGTTACATAAAGGATTTTGTCCTTTGTAACCAAAGCTTGAACCACTACCTGCACCTTGCGTGGTTTCTTGTTTCTTAAAAGATTGTTGTTGGTTACCTCGACCATAATTTCCATTCCACTTTCTTTTGTTACCTGATACCTTCACATCAGTATTGGATACTTTCTTATCCATGATGACCTGATCCATTAGCTCGTTTGCCATGGTTATAGCTTCATGAATTGTCTTAGGTTTCGATGCTGTAACATTTGCCTTGACCTTTTTGGGCAAACCATCTTTGTACATTTCAATCTTCCGTTCTTCGGTTGGAACCAATTCAGGACATAGCAAAACTAATTCCATGAATCGCTGATTGTAGTTGGTGATTTCAGTACCAACAACCTTCAGGCTTCGTAACTCATCTTCCAACTTCCTAACCTCGTTCCTTGGACAATACTCGTTGATTAACATTATTTTGAATTCTTCCCATGGAGTATCATAAGCTACATCTCCTCCTACAGCCTTTACATAATTTTTCCACCACGTGAGTGCACTATCTTGTAAAGTGCACGATGCATACTTGGTCATGTCCTTTTCAACACAACCACTGATTTTAAACACAGTCTCCATCTTTTCTATCCACCGGGTTAAACCGATCGGTCCTTCTGTTCCACTGAATGATGAGGGCTTGCAAGCTTGAAAAGTTTTGTAGGTGCATCCTACACGAGGATTTGGGTTAACTGCAGCAGCTCTTGCAGCCTCGACCCGTAACATTCTGTCGTTCACTCGCTGATTGATGAATTCCTCTACTTCTTGTTCCGTCATTCGATTCAATCGGGCCATATTCTTCTATAAGAATGAAAAGAAAATAATTATTCACATGGAATATTATAGATGTAGTGTATATTTACAGTACATTATAGCTTATTAATAATATGAACCAGGTATTATTATAAAAGCCTTTTCTTCTTATTAGCGTTTTATAATTATATCTAGGGTAGTACCTACCCGTTAATGTTCATACTTAATAGCTTAGTACAGAACCAATTACTACAATCTAAATAATACTTAACCATGGAGAATTATTGCATTTCATACTTCACTATTTTACATATGCTTATCTTACATCGAACATTAAGCAAACCACACTAATAATATTATACAAAACATTATATGATCCCATGGTTTAATACGGCAGCGCATCGTTTGGTCTATTTTCTAGGACGTTTAGGTTCAAAGAATCGCTTAACGCTTATCCTGGCTGTCTGCCTATATTTTGGCTGTGGGGCTGAAGAACTGGATGCCGGGATAGAACGAATAGGAATAGCGGGAATAGGGGTGGTAGTGTCTAGTGGAGTTGGTGCCACATCATCCTTACTAAACTCGGGATTTGAATTTTCTAATTCATTAGCCTTTCGTTTCTTTCCTAGTTCGAACTTGTCTTTTGTAATTTCCTGTATTTCTTCCTCGGGTTCACTTTCCTCCTCGGGTTCACTTTCCTCCTCGGGTTCACTTTCCGGGTTCTCTATAGTCGGTTCATCCGGAATTTGTGAGTCTTCCCCAAAGATATTATTTTCGTCATCGGATAGGTTAATGACTGGAACACCATCTGAAGATTCTGGTTCGGAGTCGCTGAATGTGATAACAAGTTTTGAGCCCGACATCTATCACACAACAACTAACCCATTAGTACTACATAATATTTACATATAAATTTTAACCAACAATGATAAGCAATGGTTTTTAAATCAGACCCGGTCAAAGTCCAGACTTACTAATGTATCCTAACGACTTATCAGTTAGACACACTAATGCAAATCTGGTTCGCTAAGACCACCGCTCTGATACCACATGTCATAACCCGTCCTTAACCATAAGAACGAGTTAGATAACGTATGATTTCATTGCAAGGTTTTGACCTCTATATGCGACATTTTTAAAAGAACAACTGCATTTATTTTACATTACAAACCATAACTCTTATGTTAATACAAGCTTTAGACAATATAAAGATGATTATCGTTTAGCGATAATCTTAGACTTACAAACTTTACACGTGATGATAACAATACGATTTCTAGCATATTTTACATTACAATTCCTCGGATATGCAGTTTTATTTTTGACACAAATATGCATACTCAAGATCTTGTTTAAATTCAACATGTTGCAGCGGAAGCTTCTAATTATTACCTGAGAATAGACATGTTTAAAACGTCAACATAAAGTTGGTGAGATATAGGTTTAATGCCGGCAACGGTATAAATATAGACCACAAGATTTCATATATAAACATTTTAATAAAAATATTCTAAGTGGTTGAGCACTTGGTAACCATACTTAACATTTAATCACGTCGCATATTCCCTTTATTATGAAATCTTACTACACCGTACCAAGTGTAGTTACGAAACGAAGTACTGTGCAACCGTTGAATACTGGTCGTCCAGTCCGGTTGGGGTTGTCAGGCCCGATAGATCTATCAACAGGATTCGCGTTTACAATACCGCTGTAAATAACAGTTACCAAGCTACAGGGAAGTATGCCAGTGGTACAACTCAACGTAGAATATATTTTTCAGTTACTTGTGTCCATAACGTAAAACATAAAATACATGTATTCTCATCCCGAAATACTTTAGAGTTTAAAAGTGGGACTATATACTCACTTTCGTCTTGAAGATATGTAATTTTGACTTGGTCTCCGATTGATAACACGAACCTATCCATATATAATATATCAATACCTTTTCTTTTTAAACAAACGTCACATATATATACTTATAATACTTTTAATACTTTTAATAATTCCTTAGTCCGTAGTTAGCAGTCCGATGTTAGTAATTCAATTTTAATGGTTCATTTTTAGGTGTTTAATAAACCCCCAATGAAATAAATAAAAACCCCCATCGTATATGTATTGGTCGAGATTAATCTTGACCCACGGTACCGGTGTTGTCAAATGACGTGTTGCGTACATAAAGTACCGGTGTTGTCAAATGACGTGTTGCGTACAATCATGGGATCTTATGATTAATCTTCTCGTATTGTTTACGGGTGATCCTGAACCATATAAAATTAAATTATGAGTACATATATATAAAATATCATGTTATTTTAAAAAGATGTGATTTATTTAATTTTCTCCAATTATTTTCGTAGCTAAACTAGTCTTAGATATCCGATCTCGTTTTGGTCATAGTTTCTTCGTTACAACTCCGTTTTCGTTGATTCAACTTGCCACTTCCTTGGATCGAGTCCCTCTTTAAGACTATGAAATGTAAATACCTTAGTTTGTATTCGAAATCACAGGTCATAGGTCAAACTTTAGTGAAACTTATGAAGTTAATCATTTTCCATCATGTAAACAACCATAAATGATTATTTTTCTAAAAATACTTATACTTTGAGTTAAATCATGAAATTTTTATGTGTTATCATATTCATAGTAAAAATCATTTTTCCAGAAAATAAACATCCAATTCAAAGTTTAAGATGATTTTTAATTATCCAACCCAAAACAGCCCCCGGTTGCACTCCGACGTCGTAAATTCAGTTTTTAAGGTGTTCTTTGAAAAACCAAGTTATACCTTGTTAAATTAGCATATATTTATGATATATTACAGGTCTTGAAGTATTTTAAAATTTAAGTGAGAAGGATCTATTTAGTTTGCAAACAAGTTTGAAAACATTCAAACTATGTTCTTGTTGTTAAAATTTTATACCACAAAATAAGACAGCTATATATATATGAATCGAATAAGGTTATGAACAAAGTTACTACCTCAAGTTACTTGGACAAGATTGCTGTAAAAGAGAAGTAAAAATCTAGAACCAAAAGAGTGATGGAGTTGGATGAAAGATTGGAAGTAAACTTGTGTTCTTGAAAGGATTCTTGAAGTGTTTTTGTAAGGTTTTTCTTATGGTGTTTAAGTGATGTTTTTATGGCTAGATCTTCATGGATACTAGCTGAATGGTTATGGAGTTTCTTAAGAGTGTGTTTTTGGTTAAAGAAATGAGGTAATAAAATTTGAAAATGGAAGATGTATTTAAGGCCATAAAAACATGATTAATGGAAAAACATGGACAAAATTTCATGTTGTATTTTTATGTAATTAGTCATACTAAACATCAAAAGTAGTTACCTTATACATAAGGCATGAACAAGAGAGTTACCTTATACATAAGGCATGAACAAGGGCTGGTTGGTGGTGATTTGACGTGTATATACCAATAGTAAATACGTATAGAAGCTAGGTATGATACGAGTACATATACTCTAGATATACGTATAGAAAATCTTGTGAAAAATGGAATGAGAATTCAAATATAGCTATCTTTTGTGAATATACTTATATTGTTTTATGTATTTAAGTCTTTAAAAGTGATTAAATACATTACATATACGATATATGTATAAACATTATATGTTATAAGTATTTATGTCAAATAACGTTACGTATGGTTATCGTTTTGAAAACTTAAGTTAGTAGTTTCAAAATATACTTATAACTTATTGTTATTAATACAAAATGAGATATTAAAACATCCTTAGATCATGTTAAATATGTATATATACATATATATATACACAAACGTATAATTATCATATGTTATATAGTTCGTGATATCATCGGTCAAACTAGACGGTCAAACGTTGTGTAAAACTCATTTCAAAAACATAAGTCTCAACAATTTGGATTGCTTATCATGTTGGTAAGGTTTAATTTATGTAAATATTAATCTTATAAGTATAAAACGATCGAAAAAGTGCGGGTCATTACATAAGGAGTTTCAAGATCATCAAAGTGAAGTTCTTCTTGATCTGCCATGTATAGTTCTTCAAAAGCTTGAAACGGATCAAATGGTTCTGGAATTGGCTTTTTTGGCTTGATATGGGGTTTTGGATTTGGTGGTTGTATGGTAAGAGATTTCAAAAATGCACTTATCGGGTTTTCTTGTTGTAGGGCCATGGTTTCAAGGGTTTCATTTGCTGTTGAGGTTGAGGTTGAAGCACCAATAAAAGCATCGGGTTCATCTGGTTCAGTTTTGGGTACTTTTGGTTTAACTTGTGGTTTGGAGTCTATGGTATGTTTTGGTTTTAGTGAGAATGGGTTAACTGATGGGTGGAATGAAGAGTTTGCTTGAAGTGTTTGAATCTGGATGTTTGGTTGTGAAACTCTTGGGGAAAAAGGGTTTGAAGGAAAAGATGAGGGTTGATTTTGTTTATTCTGAAAATAAAATAATTGGTTTTCAAGGGCCTTTTTCTCTTGTTCTTTTTGAGAGAGGAGTTCAGAATAATTTATAGTACCTTTCATTGTAGTAACCACCATCATCAATTCTTTATGAAGTACATCAATTTTGGCTTTGATTTCTGCAGTAGTTGCTTCTATGGAAAAAACTTTAGATTTCATTTTTTCATTGTCATCTGAAAGCCTTTTTAATACTTTATTTTGAGCAACTTGATTTTCTGATTGCCAATTAAGCACTTGCTCAACAAGTGGTTGTTGAGTTCGTCTGCCTTGATGATCAATAGCTACAGGGGCTTCTATTTTCCATGAATGAGAGATTTTCTCTGGGTTTTGAAACGGTTTAAGAGGTGGGAATTCTTGTTCATATGATGGGTTTTGTAGTTCAAACATGTTGCATTCCGGTTGTAGGATACGATTAGATCTGGTTCTGGGGTTTCTTCTTGATCGTCTGGTAAATGGTTGAGGATCTTCTATATCTTCATCAGATTCAGAATCATCTTGATGATTTAGACATAGATAGCATTTACAAATGGAATCATCATACCATATATGTCCTGTGACTGGATCTTTACCATGATAAACAGGATTTCCTTCACTTGTAAAGTATGCAACTTTTAGTGGATCAGAATCTAATACGTTTAGTTCTGAGGGAACCACTGGACAATTTTGAACAATATTTGGTTTTGGAAAATGGATCTCAACTAGACCATCTGATCTAGTGTGGAAAACTGGATCTGTTGATTGGGCTGTTTGTGTCTGGGAGTGGATTGATTCATAATTTGTTAACCAAGAAGAAGGGAGTAATTCACAAAGGGATTCAACATACCAAATGAATCCGGTAATACACCCATTAATGAGTCACATAAACACAGAAGATGCTATATTTCTTAATATAGATTCAACAGCTACACCTAGTCTTTCCTACATCCCAAAACAAATAACCAAAGAAGCCCTTTGTGAATTACTCCCTTCTTCTTGGTTAACAAATTATGAATCAATCCACTCCCAGACACAAACAGCCCAATCAACAGATCCAGTTTTCCACACTAGATCAGATGGTCTAGTTGAGATCCATTTTCCAAAACCAAATATTGTTCAAAATTGTCCAGTGGTTCCCTCAGAACTAAACGTATTAGATTCTGATCCACTAAAAGTTGCATACTTTACAAGTGAAGGAAATCCTGTTTATCATGGTAAAGATCCAGTCACAGGACATATATGGTATGATGATTCCATTTGTAAATGCTATCTATGTCTAAATCATCAAGATGATTCTGAATCTGATGAAGATATAGAAGATCCTCAACCATTTACCAGACGATCAAGAAGAAACCCCAGAACCAGATCTAATCGTATCCTACAACCGGAATGCAACATGTTTGAACTACAAAACCCATCATATGAACAAGAATTCCCACCTCTTAAACCGTTTCAAAACCCAGAGAAAATCTCTCATTCATGGAAAATAGAAGCCCCTGTAGCTATTGATCATCAAGGCAGACGAACTCAACAACCACTTGTTGAGCAAGTGCTTAATTGGCAATCAGAAAATCAAGTTGCTCAAAATAAAGTATTAAAAAGGCTTTCAGATGACAATGAAAAAATGAAATCTAAAGTTTTTTCCATAGAAGCAACTACTGCAGAAATCAAAGCCAAAATTGATGTACTTCATAAAGAATTGATGATGGTGGTTACTACAATGAAAGGTACTATAAATTATTCTGAACTCCTCTCTCAAAAAGAACAAGAGAAAAAAGCCCTTGAAAACCAATTATTTTATTTTCAGAATAAACAAAATCAACCCTCATCTTTTCCTTCAAACCCTTTTTCCCCAAGAGTTTCACAACCAAACATCCAGATTCAAACACTTCAAGCAAACTCTTCATTCCACCCATCAGTTAACCCATTCTCACTAAAACCAAAACATACCATAGACTCCAAACCACAAGTTAAACCAAAAGTACCCAAAACTGAACCAGATGAACCCGATGCTTTTATTGGTGCTTCAACCTCAACCTCAACAGCAAATGAAACCCTTGAAACCATGGCCCTACAACAAGAAAACCCGATAAGTGCATTTTTGAAATCTCTTACCATACAACCACTAAATCTAAAACCCCATATCAAGCCAAAAAAGCCAATTCCAGAACCATTTGATCCGTTTCAAGCTTTTGAAGAACTATACATGGCAGATCAAGAAGAACTTCACTTTGATGATCTTGAAACTCCTTACACAGAAACCCACCAAACATCACAATCCATAACGTTCAAAAGTTTCACTATTGATGATATTCCTTTTTCGCAATGGCGAGATCGCATGCAACATTTTCTTGCATGGTGCACGGCTGAATTAGAAGAAAATGATATGCATGAAGTCTGTAGACGATTTGTTGCAAGACTTGAAGGCAGACTCTCTGATTGGTATCATTCTCTTGGCAAATACCGACAGATAGAAATCCTTTCAGCAAGATCCCCAATTGATCTCATGAATTATATTCACACAGAATTTCTTGGTACTGGAGATCAGATGCTTACTGCAGCTCGTGAAGAATTTTTAAAAATGAAATGCTGCTCCTTCGAATCAAAACACCTGAATAAGCATTATAATCGAATGTCAAAAAGATTTTATATGCTTGGTGGAATAGATGATGTTAATCTCAAACAAGTTTTCTTGAACTCTTTTCCTGAACCTCTGGCAATAGAAGCAACACGAACTATCCAGAAAACAGGCAAGCAATTGAAAGATGTTTCATTAGGTGTTCTATACCAATTCATTACTGAAGCATTGGAAAAGTTTTGTAATCACAAAAAATTTCTCAAATACGTTGAAGAAACTGGCTCTAAGCTTGGCAACGCATGTGATGACAGAAGATTTAAGATAAAGTGCAACGATGGAAAATGCAATTGTTCTTCCAAAAGACCCACAAGATTCAAGAAATACAGAAACTACAAGATGAAGCCTTTCAAACGAGGAAAATGGAAATTCCTAAGAAAGAAAAATAAAAATTCTTTTAAAGGGAAAAATCGATGCTTCATTTGTGGCAAAAGTGGTCATTTTGCAAAGGAATGCAGAAACAAGAAAAAAGATAAATTCATGAAACAAGTCTCGATGATTACAGAAGAAGACTCGTCTGATCATGACATTGAATCTTTATTTTCATTAGATGATGAGCCCAATGATGAAACAATTTTAATGATCCAATTGTCTGATTCTGAATCAAATTGCTCAGAAGATACTTCAGAAAATGAATCGATGATGATAGATATTCAAGGAATCTATCCTGTTGAAAGAAGTGTCCCTTATGCACCAGTCCAAATATGTAGTGACCCGAACTTTTCCATGTTTATATATATTAATTGAGATTGATATTTACATGATTAAATGTTTCCAACATGTTAAGCAATCAAACTTGTTAAGACTTGATTAATTGAAATAGGTTTCATATAGACAATTGACCACCCAAGTTGACCGGTGATTCACGAACGTTAAAACTTGTAAAAAAACTATATGATGACATATATATGGTTATATGTATAGTTAACATGATATTATGATAAGTAAACATATCATTAATTATATTAACAATGAACTACATATGTAAAAACAAGACTACTAACTTAATGATTTTGAAACGAGACATATATGTAACGTTTATCGTTGTAACGACATTTAATGTATATATATCATATTAAGAGATATTCGTACATCATAATATCATGATAATATAATAATTTAAAATCTCTTTTGATATTATAAACATTGGGTTAACAACATTTAACAAGATCGTTAACCTAAAGGTTTCAAAACAACACTTACATGTAACGACTAACGATGACTTAACGACTCAGTTAAAATGTATATACATGTAGTGTTTTAATATGTATTTATACACTTTTGAAAGACTTCAATACACTTATCAAAATACTTCTACTTAACAAAAATTCTTACAATTACATTCTCGTTCAGTTTCATCAACAATTCTACTCGTATGCACCCGTATTCGTACTCGTACAATACACAGCTTTTAGATGTATGTACTATTGGTATATACACTCCAATGATCAGCTCTTAGCAGCCCATGTGAGTCACCTAACACATGTGGGAACCATCATTTGGCAACTAGCATGAAATATCTCATAAGATTACAAAAATATGAGTAATCATTCATGACTTATTTACATGAAAACAAAATTACATATCCTTTATATCTAATCCATACACCAACGACCAAAAATACCTACAAACACTTTCATTCTTCAATTTTCTTCATCTAATTGAACTCTCTCAAGTTCTATCTTCAAGTTCTAAGTGTTCTTCATAAATTCCAAAAGTTCTAGTTTCATAAAATCAAGAATACTTTCAAGTTTGCTAGCTCACTTCCAATCTTGTAAGGTGATCATCCAACCTCAAGAAATCTTTGTTTCTTACAGTAGGTTATCATTCTAATACAAGGTAATAATCATATTCAAACTTGGTTCAATTTCTATAACTATAACAATCTTATTTCAAGTGATGATCTTACTTGAACTTGTTTTCGTGTCATGATTTTGCTTCAAGAACTTTGAGCCATCCAAGGATCCATTGAAGCTAGATCCATTTTTCTCTTTTCCAGTAGGTTCATCCAAGGAACTTAAGGTAGTAATGATGTTCATAACATCATTCGATTCATACATATAAAGCTATCTTATTCGAAGGTTTAAACTTGTAATCACTAGAACATAGTTTAGTTAATTCTAAACTTGTTCGCAAACAAAAGTTAATCCTTCTAACTTGACTTTTAAAATCAACTAAACACATGTTCTATATCTATATGATATGCTAACTTAATGATTTAAAACCTGGAAACACGAAAAACACCGTAAAACCGGATTTACGCCGTCGTAGTAACACCGCGGGCTGTTTTGGGTTAGTTAATTAAAAACTATGATAAACTTTGATTTAAAAGTTGTTATTCTGAGAAAATGATTTTTATTATGAACATGAAACTATATCCAAAAATTATGGCTAAACTCAAAGTGGAAGTATGTTTTCTAAAATGGTCATCTAGACGTCGTTCTTTCGACTGAAATGACTACCTTTACAAAAACGACTTGTAACTTATTTTTCCGACTAGAAACCTATACTTTTTTTGTTTAGATTCATAAAATAGAGTTCAATATGAAACCATAGCAATTTGATTCACTCAAAACGGATTTAAAATGAAGAAGTTATGGGTAAAACAAGATTGGATAATTTTTCTCATTTTAGCTACGTGAAAATTGGTAACAAATCTATTCCAACCATAACTTAATCAACTTGTATTATATATTATGTAATCTTGAGATACCATAGACACGTATACAATGTTTCGACCTATCATGTCGACACATCTATATATATTTCGGAACAACCATAGACACTCTATATGTGAATGTTGGAGTTAGCTATACAGGGTTGAGGTTGATTCCAAAATATATATAGTTTGAGTTGTGATCAATACTGAGATACGTATACACTGGGTCGTGGATTGATTCAAGATAATATTTATCGATTTATTTCTGTACATCTAACTGTGGACAACTAGTTGTAGGTTACTAACGAGGACAGCTGACTTAATAAACTTAAAACATCAAAATATATTAAAAGTGTTGTAAATATATTTTGAACATACTTTGATATATATGTATATATTGTTATAGGTTCGTGAATCAACCAGTGGCCAAGTCTTACTTCCCGACGAAGTAAAAATCTGTGAAAGTGAGTTATAGTCCCACTTTTAAAATCTAATATTTTTGGGATGAGAATACATGCAGGTTTTATAAATGATTTACAAAATAGACACAAGTACGTGAAACTACATTCTACGGTTGAATTATCGAAATCGAATATGCCCCTTTTTATTAAGTCTGGTAATCTAAGAATTAGGGAACAGACACCCTAATTGACGCGAATCCTAAAGATAGATCTATTGGGCCTAACAAACCCCATCCAAAGTACCGGATGCTTTAGTACTTCGAAATTTATATCATATCCGAAGGGTGTCCCGGAATGATGGGGATATTCTTATATATGCATCTTGTTATTTTCGGTTACCAGGTGTTCACCATATGAATGATTTTTATCTCTATGTATGGGATGTGTATTGAAATATGAAATCTTGTGGTCTATTGTTACGATTTGATATATATAGGTTAAACCTATAACTCACCAACATTTTTTGTTGACGTTTTAAGCATGTTTATTCTCAGGTGATTATTAAGAGCTTCCGCTGTCGCATACTTAAATAAGGACAAGATTTGGAGTCCATGCTTGTATGATATTGTGTAAAAACTGCATTCAAGGAACTTATTTTGTTGTAACATATTTGTATTGTAAACCATTATGTAATGGTCGTGTGTAAACAGGATATTTTAGATTATCATTATTTGATAATCTACGTAAAGCTTTTTAAACCTTTGTTGATGAAATAAAGGTTATGGTTTGTTTAAAAATGAATGCAGTCTTTGAAAAACGTCTCATATAGAGGTCAAAACCTCGCAACGAAATCAATTAATATGGAACGTTTTTAATCAATAAGAACGGGACATTTCAGTTGGTATCAGAGCGTTGGTCTTAGAGAACCAGAAAATTTGCATTAGTGTGTCTTATCGAGTTTGTTAGGATGCATTAGTGAGTCTGGACTTCGACCGTGTTTTCTTTAAAAATGATTGCTTAACATTTTTGTTGGAAACTATATATTTTTAACATATGAATATTATGTGATATATTAATCTCTTAACGTGTTTGATATTATGTGATAGATGTCTACCTCTAGAACAAGTCCCATTGACTCACCTAATAATAATGAAGAGTCAAATGTAAATTGGAATGATTTGTGGACTGATTCACAAGTTCCCGAAGAGGAACCGGAAGAAGAGTCGGAACCGGAAGAAGAATCGGAACCAGAAGAAGAATCGGAACCGGATGAAGAAATAGAACCGGTGGGGGAAATAATAAAACGGTTAAGTAAAAGAAAATCCTCAACCAACCGACCAAAGTTAATTATGGTCAATGGTGTTTCCGCCAAGGAAGCAAAATATTGGGAGGATTACCAATTCTCCGATGAATCGGATTCCGACGAGAATTCCGATGATGTTATAGAAATTACCCCAACTGAATTTAAAAAGGCAAAAGAAAATAATAAGGGAAAGGGCATAAAAATAGAGAAATCTAATTCCAACCCCGATGAACTTTATATGTATCGTCAACCCCCGAAGTCCTTAAGTTGTAACAATGACCCGGGAACCTCTAAACCACCAGGTTTTTCTAAACCAATGTGGACAACGACGGCTCGTATTAGGGGAACATCATATATCCCTAGAAACTTGGCAAAACGAACCAAAACCGAAGAAGAAGAAACGAGCGAGTCGGAATAAGATAGTTGTATTCGTGTGGTGTAATATATGGAATATAGTGTTCTTATGCTTTATGATATATGTAAAAATTGCTTGTATTAATAAGTATTTTTTTTGAATCTAACTCTTGTCTATTTTACAGCTTAAAAACACAAAATGGATAGACAACCCAATATTTTAAGAGACCTACCCGGAGACATGATTGATGAAATCTTGTCTAGAGTCGGCCAGAATTCTTCGGCACAACTATTTAAGGCGAGATCAGTTTGTAAGACATTCAAAGAACGTTCCAAGAATGTCTTGGTTTATAAGAGACTTTCGTTTGAAAGATGGGGGATATCACATTGGGAAACCCATAAGTTACGATGTGTTTACTTTGACGCATATATTGCGGGGAACCCAAATGCTATTTTACGCAACGGGTTAAGAAATTATTTTGACTCAATATATCCGAATATTGGACTTCGTGATTTAGAAAAAGCGGCTAACATGCAACATAAAGAATCATGTTATGCTTACGGATTAGTAATGTTCGCTTCTCACCAAAGTGAGAACAAGAACATCGGGCTACAACTATTAAACAAAACGTTTCCACAAGTGACGGAGTCGGTAATTGGGGTAAGAAATGAGATTTTTAGATTATTACGGGACTGTTGGACATTACGTAACCCTCGTCCCTTTGATGACGTTACAACACGCTGTCTTATCAACGGCCATAACGGTTATGTTGCACAAGACCAAGGATGGGAAGTAGTCCTAGTAAAACCAGAATGCATGACTTGTTTCTGGACGTATGAATTACGTGTCTTTATTGCCTTTGCTGAACGACTTGTGTACTAGCTAGAATTGTCTTCACAACTATCTTGTATCAAAGTTATTGTGTGCTATATTTCATGCTTTATGTAAAATAAGCGGTATTGTAAGTTTGTAAAATATTGTATAAAAGTTTGAACGCGAAATATTATTATAATCAGTTTTTCATATAGAATTGTAGTAGTTGAATTGTATATTAGCTACTAAGTATGAACTTAACGGGTAGGTACTACCCGAATTTAAACTTATAAAATGCTAATATGAAGAAAAAGCTTTTATAAATGAGTTCATATTATGCTACGAAATACTATTAACTACTCTTAATATTCTGTATGATTAACTTGTTCCATTTAACTATTTTGAAGGAAATGGCACCGACTACTCGACACACCGTGAATATGAATGAAGAGGAATTCTGTACTTTTCTAGCTTCAAACATAGCCGCAGTACAGGCTGCGCTACATACCAACAATAACCTTGGATCTAGCAGTACAGGAAATCGTGTAGGATGCACCTACAAAGAATTCACTGCCTGCAAACCTTTGGAATTTGATGGAACCGAAGGACCGATCGGATTGAAACGGTGGACCGAGAAGGTTGAATCGGTGTTTGCCATAAGTAAGTGTACTGAAGAGGACAAAGTGAAGTACGCTACGCATACCTTCATAGGTTCTGCGTTAACATGGTGGAATACCTATCTAGAGCAAGTGGGACAAGATGATGCGTACGCACTACCGTGGTCAGCATTCAAGCACTTGATGAACGAGAAGTACCGTCCCAGAACCGAGGTCAATAAGCTCAAGACAGAACTTAGAGGGTTACGAACCCAAGGATTTGATATTACCACGTACGAAAGACGATTCACAGAATTATGCCTATTGTGTCCGGGAGCATTCGAAGATGAGGAAGAGAAGATCGACGCGTTTGTGAAAGGATTACCGGAAAGAATCCAAGAAGATATAAGTTCACACGAGCCCGCCTCCATACAACAGGCATGTAGAATGGCTCACAAACTAGTGAACCAGATTGAAGAAAGAATTAAAGAACAGACTGCTGAAGAGGCTAATGTGAAGCAAGTCAAAAGAAAGTGGGAGGAAAACGGTGATAAGAATCACCAATACAACAACAACAGCAATTACAACAATAATCGCAACAATTATCCCAACAATCACAACATCAATCGCAACTACAACAAACGGCCCAACAAAAACAAAAACAACAACAACAGCAACTACAACAATCATCCCAACAACAATAATAACCGCAACAACAACAACAATCAGAAGCAACTATGCCAAAGGTGTGAAAAGAATCACTCGGGGTTCTGCACCAAATTTTGCAACAAGTGTAAAAGAAATGGTCATAGCGCGGCGAAGTGTGAGGTCTACGGACCAGGGGTTAATAGAACGAAAGGAACAAATGGTGTCGGAACGAGTAATGGCGGAGCAAGTAGTGTCGGAGCAAGTTATGCCAATGTAGTTTGTTATAAATGTGGAAAACCAGGCCACATTATTAGAAATTGCCCGAACCAGGAGAACACGAATGGACAAGGCCGTGGAAGAGTTTTCAATATTAATGCGGTAGAGGCACAGGAAGACCCGGAGCTTGTTTCGGGTACGTTTCTTATTGACAATAAATCTGCTTACGTTTTATTTGATTCGGGTGCGGATAGAAGCTATATGAGTAGAGATTTTTGTGCTAAATTAAGTTGTCCATTGACGCCTTTGGATAGTAAATTTTTACTCGAATTAGCAAATGGTAAATTAATTTCAGCAGATAATATATGTCGGAATCGAGAAATTAAACTGGTTAGCGAAACATTTAAGATTGATTTGATACCAGTAGAGTTAGGGAGTTTTGATGTGATAATCGGTATGGACTGGTTGAAAGAAGTGAAAGCGGAGATCGTTTGTTACAAAAATGCAATTCGCATTATACGAGAAAAAGGAAAACCCTTAATGGTGTACGGAGAAAAGGGCAACACGAAGCTACATCTTATTAGTAATTTGAAGGCACAAAAACTAATAAGAAAAGGTTGCTATGCTGTTCTAGCACACGTCGAGAAAGTACAAACTGAAGAAAAGAGCATCAATGATGTTCCCATTGCAAAAGAATTTCCCGATGTATTTCCGAAAGAATTACCGGGATTACCCCCACATCGATTCGTTGAATTTCAAATAGATCTTGTACCAGGAGCTGCACCAATAGCTCGTGCTCCGTACAGACTCGCACCCAGCGAGATGAAAGAACTGCAAAGCCAATTACAAGAACTTTTAGAGCGTGGTTTCATTCGACCAAGCACATCACCGTGGGGAGCTCCTGTTTTGTTTGTCAAGAAGAAAGATGGTACATTCAGGTTGTGTATCGACTACCGAGAGTTGAACAAACTTACCATCAAGAACCGCTACCCACTACCGAGAATCGACGACTTATTTGATCAACTACAAGGCTCGTCTGTTTATTCAAAGATTGACTTACGTTCCGGGTATCATCAAATGCGGGTGAAAGAAGATGATATTCCAAAGACTGCTTTCAGAACACGTTACGGTCATTACGAGTTTATGGTCATGCCGTTTGGTTTAACTAATGCACCAGCTGTGTTCATGGACCTTATGAACCGAGTGTGTGGACCATACCTTGACAAGTTTGTCATTGTTTTCATTGATGACATACTTATTTACTCAAAGAATGACCAAGAACACGGTGAACATTTGAGAAAGGTGTTAGAAGTATTGAGGAAGGAAGAATTGTACGCTAAGTTTTCAAAGTGTGCATTTTGGTTGGAAGAAGTTCAATTCCTCGGTCACATAGTGAACAAAGAAGGTATTAAGGTGGATCCGGCAAAGATAGAAACTGTTGAAAAGTGGGAAACCCCGAAAACTCCGAAACACATACGCCAGTTTTTAGGACTAGCTGGTTACTACAGAAGGTTCATCCAAGACTTTTCCAGAATAGCAAAACCCTTGACTGCATTAACGCATAAAGGGAAGAAATTTGAATGGAATGATGAACAAGAGAAAGCGTTTCAGTTATTGAAGAAAAAGCTAACTACGGCACCTATATTGTCATTGCCTGAAGGGAATGATGATTTTGTGATTTATTGTGACGCATCAAAGCAAGGTCTCGGTTGTGTATTAATGCAACGAACGAAGGTGATTGCTTATGCGTCTAGACAATTGAAGATTCACGAACAAAATTATACGACGCATGATTTGGAATTAGGCGCGGTTGTTTTTGCATTAAAGACTTGGAGGCACTACTTATATGGGGTCAAAAGTATTATATATACCGACCACAAAAGTCTTCAACACATATTTAATCAGAAACAACTGAATATGAGGCAGCGTAGGTGGATTGAATTATTGAATGATTACGATTTTGAGATTCGTTACCACCCGGGGAAGGCAAATGTGGTAGCCGATGCCTTGAGCAGGAAGGATAGAGAACCCATTCGAGTAAAATCTATGAATATAATGATTCATAATAACATTACTACTCAAATAAAGGAGGCGCAACAAGGAGTTTTAAAAGAGGGAAATTTAAAGGATGAAATACCCAAAGGATCGGAGAAGCATCTTAATATTCGGGAAGACGGAACCCGGTATAGGGCTGAAAGGATTTGGGTACCAAAATTTGGAGATATGAGAGAAATGGTACTTAGAGAAGCTCATAAAACCAGATACTCAATACATCCTGGAACGGGGAAGATGTACAAGGATCTCAAGAAACATTTTTGGTGGCCGGGTATGAAAGCCGATGTTGCTAAATACGTAGGAGAATGTTTGACGTGTTCTAAGGTCAAAGCTGAGCATCAGAAACCATCAGGTCTACTTCAACAACCCGAAATCCCGGAATGGAAATGGGAAAACATTACCATGGATTTCATCACTAAATTGCCAAGGACTGCAAGTGGTTTTGATACTATTTGGGTAATAGTTGATCGTCTCACCAAATCATCACACTTCCTACCAATAAGAGAAGATGACAAGATGGAGAAGTTAGCACGACTGTATTTGAAGGAAGTCGTCTCCAGACATGGAATACCAATCTCTATTATCTCTGATAGGGATGGCAGATTTATTTCAAGATTCTGGCAGACATTACAGCAAGCATTAGGAACTCGTCTAGACATGAGTACTGCCTATCATCCACAAACTGATGGGCAGAGCGAAAGGATGATACAAACGCTTGAAGACATGCTACGAGCATGTGTTATTGATTTCGGAAACAGTTGGGATCGACATCTACCGTTAGCAGAATTTTCCTACAACAACAGCTACCATTCAAGCATTGAGATGGCGCCGTTTGAAGCACTTTATGGTAGAAAGTGCAGGTCTCCGATTTGTTGGAGTGAAGTGGGGGATAGACAGATTACGGGTCCGGAGATTATACAAGAAACTACCGAGAAGATCATCCAAATTCAACAACGGTTGAAAACCGCCCAAAGTCGACAAAAGAGCTACGCTGACATTAAAAGAAAAGATATAGAATTTGAAATTGGAGAGATGGTCATGCTTAAAGTTGCACCTTGGAAAGGCGTTGTTCGATTTGGTAAACAAGGGAAATTAAATCCAAGGTATATTGGACCATTCAAGATTATTGATCGTGTCGGACCAGTAGCTTACCGACTAGAGTTACCTCAACAACTCGCGGCTGTACATAACACTTTCCACGTCTCGAATTTAAAGAAATGTTTTGCTAAAGAAGATCTGACTATTCCGTTAGATGAAATCCAAATCAACGAAAAACTTCAATTCATCGAAGAACCCGTCGAAATAATGGATCGTGAGGTTAAAAGACTTAAGCAAAACAAGATACCAATTGTTAAGGTTCGATGGAATGCTCGTAGAGGACCCGAGTTCACCTGGGAGCGTGAAGATCAGATGAAGAAGAAATACCCGCATCTATTTCCAGAAGATTCGTCAACACCTTCAACAGCTTAAAATTTCGGGACGAAATTTATTTAACGGGTAGGTACTGTAGTGACCCGAACTTTTCCATGTTTATATATATTAATTGAGATTGATATTTACATGATTAAATGTTTCCAACATGTTAAGCAATCAAACTTGTTAAGACTTGATTAATTGAAATAGGTTTCATATAGACAATTGACCACCCAAGTTGACCGGTGATTCACGAACGTTAAAACTTGTAAAAAAACTATATGATGACATATATATGGTTATATGTATAGTTAACATGATATTATGATAAGTAAACATATCATTAATTATATTAACAATGAACTACATATGTAAAAACAAGACTACTAACTTAATGATTTTGAAACGAGACATATATGTAACGTTTATCGTTGTAACGACATTTAATGTATATATATCATATTAAGAGATATTCGTACATCATAATATCATGATAATATAATAATTTAAAATCTCTTTTGATATTATAAACATTGGGTTAACAACATTTAACAAGATCGTTAACCTAAAGGTTTCAAAACAACACTTACATGTAACGACTAACGATGACTTAACGACTCAGTTAAAATGTATATACATGTAGTGTTTTAATATGTATTTATACACTTTTGAAAGACTTCAATACACTTATCAAAATACTTCTACTTAACAAAAATTCTTACAATTACATTCTCGTTCAGTTTCATCAACAATTCTACTCGTATGCACCCGTATTCGTACTCGTACAATACACAGCTTTTAGATGTATGTACTATTGGTATATACACTCCAATGATCAGCTCTTAACAGCCCATGTGAGTCACCTAACACATGTGGGAACCATCATTTGGCAACTAGCATGAAATATCTCATAAGATTACAAAAATATGAGTAATCATTCATGACTTATTTACATGAAAACAAAATTACATATCCTTTATATCTAATCCATACACCAACGACCAAAAACACCTACAAACACTTTCATTCTTCAATTTTCTTCATCTAATTGAACTCTCTCAAGTTCTATCTTCAAGTTCTAAGTGTTCTTCATAAATTCCAAAAGTTCTAGTTTCATAAAATCAAGAATACTTTCAAGTTTGCTAGCTCACTTTCAATCTTGTAAGGTGATCATCCAACCTCAAGAAATCTTTGTTTCTTACAGTAGGTTATCATTCTAATACAAGGTAATAATCATATTCAAACTTGGTTCAATTTCTATAACTATAACAATCTTATTTCAAGTGATGATCTTACTTGAACTTGTTTTCGTGTCATGATTTTGCTTCAAGAACTTTGAGCCATCCAAGGATCCATTGAAGCTAGATCCATTTTTCTCTTTTCCAGTAGGTTCATCCAAGGAACTTAAGGTAGTAATGATGTTCATAACATCATTCGATTCATACATATAAAGCTATCTTATTCGAAGGTTTAAACTTGTAATCACTAGAACATAGTTTAGTTAATTCTAAACTTGTTCGCAAACAAAAGTTAATCCTTCTAACTTGACTTTTAAAATCAACTAAACACATGTTCTATATCTATATGATATGCTAACTTAATGATTTAAAACCTGGAAACACGAAAAACACCGTAAAACCGGATTTACGCCGTCGTAGTAACACCGCGGGCTGTTTTGGGTTAGTTAATTAAAAACTATGATAAACTTTGATTTAAAAGTTGTTATTCTGAGAAAATGATTTTTATTATGAACATGAAACTATATCCAAAAATTATGGCTAAACTCAAAGTGGAAGTATGTTTTCTAAAATGGTCATCTAGACGTCGTTCTTTCGACTGAAATGACTACCTTTACAAAAACGACTTGTAACTTATTTTTCCGACTAGAAACCTATACTTTTTTTGTTTAGATTCATAAAATAGAGTTCAATATGAAACCATAGCAATTTGATTCACTCAAAACGGATTTAAAATGAAGAAGTTATGGGTAAAACAAGATTGGATAATTTTTCTCATTTTAGCTACGTGAAAATTGGTAACAAATCTATTCCAACCATAACTTAATCAACTTGTATTATATATTATGTAATCTTGAGATACCATAGACACGTATACAATGTTTTGACCTATCATGTCGACACATCTATATATATTTCGGAACAACCATAGACACTCTATATGTGAATGTTGGAGTTAGCTATACAGGGTTGAGGTTGATTCCAAAATATATATAGTTTGAGTTGTGATCAATACTGAGATACGTATACACTGGGTCGTGGATTGATTCAAGATAATATTTATCGATTTATTTCTGTACATCTAACTGTGGACAACTAGTTGTAGGTTACTAACGAGGACAGCTGACTTAATAAACTTAAAACATCAAAATATATTAAAAGTGTTGTAAATATATTTTGAACATACTTTGATATATATGTATATATTGTTATAGGTTCGTGAATCAACCAGTGGCCAAGTCTTACTTCCCGACGAAGTAAAAATCTGTGAAAGTGAGTTATAGTCCCACTTTTAAAATCTAATATTTTTGGGATGAGAATACATGCAGGTTTTATAAATGATTTACAAAATAGACACAAGTACGTGAAACTACATTCTATGGTTGAATTATCGAAATCGAATATGCCCCTTTTTATTAAGTCTGGTAATCTAAGAATTAGGGAACAGACACCCTAATTGACGCGAATCCTAAAGATAGATCTATTGGGCCTAACAAACCCCATCCAAAGTACCGGATGCTTTAGTACTTCGAAATTTATATCATATCCGAAGGGTGTCCCGGAATGATGGGGATATTCTTATATATGCATCTTGTTATTGTCGGTTACCAGGTGTTCACCATATGAATGATTTTTATCTCTATGTATGGGATGTGTATTGAAATATGAAATCTTGTGGTCTATTGTTACGATTTGATATATATAGGTTAAACCTATAACTCACCAACATTTTTTGTTGACGTTTTAAGCATGTTTATTCTCAGGTGATTATTAAGAGCTTCCGCTGTCGCATACTTAAATAAGGACAAGATTTGGAGTCCATGCTTGTATGATATTGTGTAAAAACTGCATTCAAGGAACTTATTTTGTTGTAACATATTTGTATTGTAAACCATTATGTAATGGTCGTGTGTAAACAGGATATTTTAGATTATCATTATTTGATAATCTACGTAAAGCTTTTTAAACCTTTATTGATGAAATAAAGGTTATGGTTTATTTAAAAATGAATGCAGTCTTTGAAAAACGTCTCATATAGAGGTCAAAACCTCGCAACGAAATCAATTAATATGGAACGTTTTTAATCAATAAGAATGGGACATTTCAAAATACTCCTTACCCACTATTCAAAACCTCAAACCCTTATCGCCTTTTTTGATACAGGTTCTTCTTCAACCATTATGAATCCAGATCTCCTCCCCTCTCATATGTGGCAACCATGTTCTCAAACCTTTCGAACAGCTAATAGTTCTTCTCTTTCTATAGAACTTATTAGTAAACCTTTACTCATAAAACTCTTTCCACAATGTATAATACGTCATAGAGTTTTAGGATCTCATCTTCTCAATAAAGATTTGTTATTAGGTTTTGATATCTTGAGTCAAATCAAAAATCTTTCATGGTCAAACCAAGGTCTAAAATATAAGTCTTTTGTATTACCCTGGTTATCACTAACCCATTTGCAGGTACACACAATTGACAACAATTTTGGAGAATTTTCAACAAAGATAATTAGTACATCCTGTGCTAATTCACATACAGAATTTCTTCAAAAATGCAAGAATCCTTTATGGCAGAATCCAGAGTTTTTCATCAAACTACCTTTCAAGCTCAATGAAGATGTCAATCCAACAAAAGCAAGCCACCAAGGAATGAATCCAGAAGACTTACAACTTGCAGTCTAAGAACTTTCCCAACTCCAGCAAGAAGGCCTGATTGAACCAACAACATCCCCATGGGCGTGTGAAGCTTTCTATGTCAACAAACATTCAGAACAGATACGTGGCAAGAAAAGACTTGTAATCAACTACAAGCCTTTGAATGAATTCCTTGCAGATGATAAGTTTCCTCTTCCAAACAGATGGACTCTCTTCCAAAGCCTAACCAATGCAAAAGTTTTTTCCAAGTTTGATCTTAAAGCAGGTTTTTGGCAAATTGGCATTCATCCTGAAGAAAGATACAAAACAGCTTTTTGTATCCCTGATCATCACTATCAATGGACAGTGATGCCCTTTGGTCTAAAAAGTGCTCCTTCAGCTTTTCAAAAAGCAATGATCAAGATCTTTGAACCAATTCTCTCAAGTGCAGTAATTTATATTGATGACATTCTTCTCTTTTCAAAAAATGAAGAAGAGCATTTAGTACTGCTAAACAAATTTCATTCATTGCTTTTGCAATATGGAATTATGCTCTCAGAAAGAAAGATGATTTTGGCAACAACTCAAATTGATTTCTTGGGAATGACCATCAACAACTCTCAATATCACCTTCAACCTCATGTAGCGAAAAAACTACTTGAATTCCCAGACATGCTTTCCACTACCAAGGATATTCAACAATTTCTTGGTATAGTAAATTACATGTCCCCATTCATCAAAAACCTTTCCCATTTAACCAAACCATTGTATGATATGCTCAAAAAGAACCCTCCACCCTGGAATTTTCAACAAACCAAAGCAGTGCAACAACTTAAGAGACTAACTGATAATCTCCCTCCCCTCCAAATTCCATCCAATGGAAAAAGAATATTACAGACAGATGCAAGTGTTGAACACTGGGGAGCAGTCCTCTTAGAAGAAATTAATGGTAACCGCAACATCTGTGGTTATCAAAGTGGTCATTTCAAACCTTCTGAAACACACTACCATTCTACTTTCAAAGAAATCCTTGCAGTCAAAAATGGTATCAAAAGGTTTGCTTTTCACCTTATTGGTCACAAATTTCTTATTGAAATGGATATGTCTTCATTTCCTAAAATGTTACAATTCAAGAACAAGACAATCCCACATCCTCAATTGCTCAGATGGGCAGAATGGTTTTCCCAATATGATTTTGAAGTCAAACACATAAAAGGATCAACCAATTTTCTTCCAGATTTTCTTTCAAGAAAAGGTGCAGAACAAAGCAATTTACTCATTCCTGTTATAGCAGTTTTACAACCAGATGCAGAATCTTCATCTTCATCATCAGCACCTCAATCAACAGTATGGCAAAGAATGGATCAACTCCCACATGAAATCACAGAAAAAATCCTAGAAAAGTCAATTCCTGTCTACTGTCATGAAACATGGACAGCATATTGGAAAATACTTGCTAGAAAATATGGAAGCTCTCCATTTCGAGGAATGACCTTCAATTCTGAATACCCTTTTCTCAACCTTTTCCACATTCATGATCCATATCACCTTGTCCCTGAAGCAATCCCTTTCTTCCTCAATCTATCCAGGTGTCATTACATTGCAATTGTATTCAATGTACAAGTGATGAACAGATATTTGTTCTTAACACAAGTAGGAAATCCCCAAGATGAACAACAAATGTTTCGAAATACTCTCAAATTCCTTCTAAGATATCAAACAATGTCTTATTGGGAATCAATATTTGGCAATTTCCTCACTACATATGTTGTAGTTATTTTCCATCAGAACCTGGTCCGATGTTCACAGTCTCCAAACGGCACAATAATCCATCAAGATTCATTTGTAAAAATCCATGGCTGGTATGGATATAATCTCATCAGTACAAAAGATGTTCACCCAGAACAGTGGTTATTATTCAAGGTAGAAATGAGTCAGCTCAACGGATTACCTCATACATTCATTGACTCAACATCTTTTCGACAAGCAGATCACCCTCTAAGCCAGTCACCAGCAACAGCTTTGGATGCTTTTGTTAAGAATACGATTCGTGAAAGAGATTTAATGGAAACCATAATCAATACAGATCCAAACAATCACATGGATGAAACATCATCAGAAGAAGAACAGTACAGGCACCCTAGAGATGATTTCGACAGTGATGAGTGGCCGGATACAGATTAAAATACGTATTTATGTATTTGTGTAATATTATGTATGCAATGATGTCATAGTGTGGTGTGATGTGTGCAATGATGTCATTAGATCAATAATTGTGAGTGATGTAAGCAATGATGTAATTAGATCAATAATTGTGAGTGATGTAAGCAATGATGTCATTACATCAATAATTGAGCTTTTACCTGATTAGCAGGTAACAAGTACCACTCCATTAAATAAATTACCCAGTTTGTTGTAATTCCCTCCACCATTTGGTAATTCAGAACTCAACAACCACTTGTTGAGCAAGTGCTTAATTGGCAATCAGAAAATCAAGTTGCTCAAAATAAAGTATTAAAAAGGCTTTCAGATGACAATGAAAAAATGAAATCTAAAGTTTTTTCCATAGAAGCAACTACTGCAGAAATCAAAGCCAAAATTGATGTACTTCATAAAGAATTGATGATGGTGGTTACTACAATGAAAGGTACTATAAATTATTCTGAACTCCTCTCTCAAAAAGAACAAGAGAAAAAAGCCCTTGAAAACCAATTATTTTATTTTTAGAATAAACAAAATCAACCCTCATCTTTTCCTTCAAACCCTTTTTCCCCAAGAGTTTCACAACCAAACATCCAGATTCAAACACTTCAAGCAAACTCTTCATTCCACCCATCAGTTAACCCATTCTCACTAAAACCAAAACATACCATAGACTCCAAACCACAAGTTAAACCAAAAGTACCCAAAACTGAACCAGATGAACCCGATGCTTGTATTGGTGCTTCAACCTCAACCTCAACAGCAAATGAAACCCTTGAAACCATGGCCCTACAACAAGAAAACCCGATAAGTGCATTTTTGAAATCTCTTACCATACAACCACCAAATCCAAAACCCCATATCAAGCCAAAAAAGCCAATTCCAGAACCATTTGATCCGTTTCAAGCTTTTGAAGAACTATACATGGCAGATCAAGAAGAACTTCACTTTGATGATCTTGAAACTCCTTACACAGAAACCCACCAAACATCACAATCCATAATGTTCAAAAGTTTCACTATTGATGATATTCCTTTTTCGCAATGGCGAGATCGCATGCAACATTTTCTTGCATGGTGCACGGCTGAATTAGAAGAAAATGATATGCATGAAGTCTGTAGACGATTTGTTGCAAGACTTGAAGGCAGACTCTCTGATTGGTATCATTCTCTTGGCGAATACCGACAGATAGAAATCCTTTCAGCAAGATCCCCAATTGATCTCATGAATTATATTCACACAGAATTTCTTGGTACTGGAGATCAGATGCTTACTGCAGCTCGTGAAGAATTTTTGAAAATGAAATGCTGCTCCTTCGAATCAAAACACCTGAATAAGCATTATAATCGAATGTCAAAAAGATTTTATATGCTTGGTGGAATAGATGATGTTAATCTCAAACAAGTTTTCTTGAACTCTTTTCCTGAACCTCTGGCAATAGAAGCAACACGAACTATCCAGAAAACAGAAACTGGCTCTAAGCTTGGCAACGCATGTGATGACAGAAGATTTAAGATAAAGTGCAAAGATGAAAAATGCAATTGTTCTTCCAAAAGATCCACAAGATTCAAGAAATACAGAAACTACAAGATGAAGCCTTTCAAACGAGGAAAATGGAAATTCCTAAGAAAGAAAAATAAAAATTCTTTTAAAGGGAAAAATCGATGCTTCATTTGTGGCAAAAGTGGTCATTTTGCAAAGGAATGCAGAAACAAGAAAAAAGATAAATTCATGAAACAAGTCTCGATGATTACAGAAGAAGACTCGTCTGATCATGACATTGAATCTTTATTTTCATTAGATGATGAGCCCAATGATGAAACAATTTTAATGATCCAATTGTCTGATTCTGAATCAAATTTCTCAGAAGATACTTCAGAAAATGAATCGATGATGATAGATATTCAAGGAATCTATCCTGTTGAAAGAAGTGTCCCTTATGCACCAGTCCAAATACTCCTTACCCACTATTCAAAACCTCAAACCCTTATCGCTTTTTTTGATACAGGTTCTTCTTCAACCATTATGAATCCAGATCTCCTCCCCTCTCATATGTGGCAACCATGTTCTCAAACCTTTCGAACAGCTAATAGTTCTTCTCTTTCTATAGAACTTATTAGTAAACCTTTACTCATAAAACTCTTTCCACAATGTATAATACGTCATAGAGTTTTAGGATCTCATCTTCCCAATAAAGATTTGTTATTATGTTTTGATATCTTGAGTCAAATCAAAAATCTTTCATGGTCAAACCAAGGTCTAAAATATAAGTCTTTTGTATTACCCTGGTTATCACTAACCCATTTGCAGGTACACACAATTGACAACAATTTTGGAGAATTTTCAACAAAGATAATTAGTACATCCTGTGCTAATTCACATACAGAATTTCTTCAAAAATGCAAGAATCCTTTATGGCAGAATCCAGAGTTTTTCATCAAACTACCTTTCAAGCTCAATGAAGATGTCAATCCAACAAAAGCAAGCCACCAAGGAATGAATCCAGAAGACTTACAACTTGCAGTCCAAGAACTTTCCCAACTCCAGCAAGAAGGCCTGATTGAACCAACAACATCCCCATGGGCGTGTGAAGCTTTCTATGTCAACAAACATTCAGAGCAGATACGTGGCAAGAAAAGACTTGTAATCAACTACAAGCCTTTGAATGAATTCCTTGCAGATGATAAGTTTCCTCTTCCAAACAGATGGACTCTCTTCCAAAGCCTAACCAATGCAAAAGTTTTTTCCAAGTTTGATCTTAAAGCAGGTTTTTGGCAAATTGGCATTCATCCTGAAGAAAGATACAAAACAGCTTTTTGTATCCCTGATCATCACTATCAATGGACAGTGATGCCCTTTGGTCTAAAAAGTGCTCCTTCAGCTTTTCAAAAAGCAATGATCAAGATCTTTGAACCAATTCTCTCAAGTGCAGTAATTTATATTGATGACATTCTTCTCTTTTCAAAAAATGAAGAAGAGCATTTAGTACTGCTAAACAAATTTCATTCATTGCTTTTGCAATATGGAATTATGCTCTCAGAAAGAAAGATGATTCTGGCAACAACTCAAATTGATTTCTTGGGAATGACCATCAACAACTCTCAATATCACCTTCAACCTCATGTAGCGAAAAAACTACTTGAATTCCCAGACATGCTTTCCACTACCAAGGAAATTCAACAATTTCTTGGTATAGTAAATTACATGTCCCCATTCATCAAAAACCTTTCCCATTTAACCAAACCATTGTATGATATGCTCAAAAAGAACCCTCCACCCTGGAATTTTCAACAAACCAAAGCAGTGCAACAACTTAAGAGACTAACTGATAATCTCCCTCCCCTCCAAATTCCATCCAATGGAAAAAGAATATTACAGACAGATGCAAGTGATGAACACTGGGGAGCAGTCCTCTTAGAAGAAATTAATGGTAACCGCAACATCTGTGGTTATCAAAGTGGTCATTTCAAACCTTCTGAAACACACTACCATTCTACTTTCAAAGAAATCCTTGCAGTCAAAAATGGTATCAAAAGGTTTGCCTTTCACCTTATTGGTCACAAATTTCTTATTGAAATGGATATGTCTTCATTTCCTAAAATGTTACAATTCAAGAACAAGACAATCCCACATCCTCAATTGCTCAGATGGGCAGAATGGTTTTCCCAATATGATTTTGAAGTTAAACACATAAAAGGATCAACCAATTTTCTTCCAGATTTTCTTTCAAGAAAAGGTGCAGAACAAAGCAATTTACTCATTCCTGTTATAGCAGTTTTACAACCAGATGCAGAATCTTCATCTTCATCATCAGCACCTCAATCAACAGTATGGCAAAGAATGGATCAACTCCCACATGAAATCACAGAAAAAATCCTAGAAAAGATAATTCCTATCTATTATCATGAAACATGGACAGCATATTGGAAAATACTTGCTAGAAAATATGGAAGCTCTCCATTTCGAGGAATGACCTTCAATTCTGAATACCCTTTTCTCAACCTTTTCCACATTCATGATCCATATCACCTTGTCCCTGAAGCAATCCCTTTCTTCCTCAATCTATCCAGGTGTCATTACATTGCAATTGTATTCAATGCACAAGTGATGAACATATATTTGTTCTTAACACAAGTAGGAAATCCCCAAGATGAACAACAAATGTTTCGAAATACTCTCAAATTCCTTCTAAGATATCAAACAATGTCTTATTGGGAATCAATATTTGGCAATTTCCTCACTACATATGTTGTAATTATTTTCCATCAGAACCTGGTCCGATGTTCACAGTCTCCAAACGGCACAATAATCCATCAAGATTCATTTGTAAAAATCCATGGCTGGTATGGATATAATCTCATCAGTACAAAAGATGTTCACCCAGAACAGTGGTTATTATTCAAGGTAGAAATGAGTCAGCTCAACGGATTACCTCATACATTCATTGACTCAACATCTTTTCGATAAGCAGATCACCCTCTAAGCCAGTCACCAGCAACAGCTTTGGATGCTTTTGTTAAGAATACTATTCGTGAAAGAGATTTAATGGAAACCATAATCAATACAGATCCAAACAATCACATGGATGAAACATCATCAGAAGAAGAACAGTACAGGCACCCTAGAGATGATTTCGACAGTGATGAGTGGCTGGATACAGATTAAAATACGTATTTATGTATTTGTGTAATATTATGTATGCAATGATGTCATAGTGTGGTGTGATGTGTGCAATGATGTCATTAGATCAATAATTGTGAGTGATGTAAGCAATGATGTAATTAGATCAATAATTGTGAGTGATGTAAGCGATGATGTCATTAAATCAATAATTGAGCTTTTACCTGATTAGCAGGTAACAAGTCATCCGGTAACCTCTTTAAGAGGTAGCAGGTCATATCCACTTTTATGGTCTATAAATATGTATTGATAGAATGGAGTTGGATCATAACTTAAAAAAGATCACAACTTCTTCTTCCTTGTATAATAAATTACCCAGTTTGTTGTAATTCTCTCCTTCTGCTTCTCTATTTTCCCACTTTGTTTTACGAGTTTCTCTCCTCACTGAGACAGCCCCCTCCTAGTTTCTCTCCTCACTGAGACAGCCCCCTCCTTGGTATCAGAGCCACAAGATTCAAGAAATACAGAAACTACAAAACCCACAAGATTCAAGAAACTCGTATAATTGCTCTGTAGACGATAAGTAATTCACAACTTCTTCTTCTGTAATCATCGAGACTTGTTTCATGAATTTATCTTTTTTCTTGTTTCTGCATTCCTTTGCAAAATGACCACTTTTGCCACAAATGAAGCATCGATTTTTCCCTTTAAAAGAATTTTTATTTTTCTTTCTTAGGAATTTCCATTTTCCTCGTTTGAAAGGCTTCATCTTGTAGTTTCTGTATTTCTTGAATCTTGTGGGTCTTTTGGAAGAACAATTGCATTTTCCATCTTTGCACTTTATCTTAAATCTTCTGTCATCACATGCGTTGCCAAGCTTAGAGCCAGTTTCTTCAACGTATTTGAGAAATTTTTTGTGATTACAAAACTTTTCCAATGCTTCAAAACCTGTTTAGCAGGTAACAAGTGGGAATTCCTTCTCAGACGAGTGATGTAAGAAAATATGGAAGCTCTCCATTTCGAGGAATGACCTTCAATTCTGAATACCCTTTTCTCAACCTTTTCCACATTCATGATCCATATCACCAATGAGGGTGTCTCAGTGAGGAGAGAAACTCGTAAAACAAAGTGGGAAAATAGAGAAGCAGAAGGAGAGAATTACAACAAACTGGGTAATTTATTATACAAGGAAGAAGAAGTTGTGATCTTTTTTAAGTTCTGATCCAACTCCATTATATCAATACATATTTATAGGCCATAAAAGTGGAAATGACCTGCTACCTCTTAAAGAGGTTACCGGATGACTTGTTACCTGCTAATCAGGTAAAAGCTCAATTATTGATGTAATGACATCATTGCTTACATCACTCACAATTATTGATCTAATTACATCATTGCTTACATCACTCACAATTATTGATCTAATGACATCATTGCACACATCACACCACACTATGACATCATTGCATACATAATATTACACAAATACATAAATACGTATTTTAATCTGTATCCGGCCACTCATCACTGTCGAAATCATCTCTAGGGTGCCTGTACTGTTCTTCTTCTGATGATGTTTCATCCATGTGATTGTTTGGATCTGTATTGATTATGGTTTCCATTAAATCTCTTTCAAGAATAGTATTCTTAACAAAAGCATCCAAAGCTGTTGCTGGTGACTGGCTTAGAGGGTGATCTGCTTGTCGAAAAGATGTTGAGTCAATGAATGTATGAGGTAATCCGTTGAGCTGACTCATTTCTACCTTGAATAATAACCACTGTTCTGGGTGAACATCTTTTGTACTGATGAGATTATATCCATACCAGCCATGGATTTTTACAAATGAATCTTGATGGATTATTGTGCCGTTTGGAGACTGTGAACATCGGACCAGGTTCTGATGGAAAATAACTACAACATATGTAGTGAGGAAATTGCCAAATATTGATTCCCAATAAGACATTGTTTGATATCTTAGAAGGAATTTGAGAGTATTTCGAAACATTTGTTGTTCATCTTGGGGATTTCCTACTTGTGTTAAGAACAAATATCTGTTCATCACTTGTGCATTGAATACAATTGCAATGTAATGACACCTGGATAGATTGAGGAAGAAAGGGATTGCTTCAGGGACAAGGTGATATGGATCATGAATGTGGAAAAGGTTGAGAAAAGGGTATTCAGAATTGAAGGTCATTCCTCGAAATGGAGAGCTTCCATATTTTCTAGCAAGTATTTTCCAATATGCTGTCCATGTTTCATGACAGTAGACAGGAATTGACTTTTCTAGGATTTTTTCTGTGATTTCATGTGGGAGTTGATCCATTCTTTGCCATACTGTTGATTGAGGTGCTGATGATGAAGATGAAGATTCTGCATCTGGTTGTAAAACTGCTATAACAGGAATGAGTAAATTGCTTTGTTCTGCACCTTTTCTTGAAAGAAAATCTGGAAGAAAATTGGTTGATCCTTTTATGTGTTTGACTTCAAAATCATATTGGGAAAACCATTCTGCCCATCTGAGTAATTGAGGATGTGGGATTGTCTTGTTCTTGAATTGTAACATTTTAGGAAATGAAGACATATCCATTTCAATAAGAAATTTGTGACCAATAAGGTGAAAGGCAAACCTTTTGATACCATTTTTGACTGCAAGGATTTCTTTGAAAGTAGAATGGTAGTGTGTTTCAGAAGGTTTGAAATGACCACTTTGATAACCACAGATGTTGCGGTTACCATTAATTTCTTCTAAGAGGACTGCTCCCCAGTGTTCATCACTTGCATCTGTCTGCAATATTCTTTTTCCATTGGATGGAATTTGGAGGGGAGGGAGATTATCAGTTAGTCTCTTAAGTTGTTGCACTGCTTTGGTTTGTTGAAAATTCCAGGGTGGAGGGTTCTTTTTGAGCATATCATACAATGGTTTGGTTAAATGGGAAAGGTTTTTGATGAATGGGGACATGTAATTTACTATACCAAGAAATTGTTGAATATCGTTGGTAGTGGAAAGCATGTCTGGGAATTCAAGTAGTTTTTTCGCTACATGAGGTTGAAGTTGATATTGAGAGTTGTTGATGGTGATTCCCAAGAAATCAATTTGAGTTGTTGCCAGAATCATCTTTCTTTCTGAGAGCATAATTCCATATTGCAAAAGCAATGAATGAAATTTGTTTAGCAGTACTAAATGCTCTTCTTCATTTTTTGAAAAGAGAAGAATGTCATCAATATAAATTACTGCACTTGAGAGAATTGGTTCAAAGATCTTGATCATTGCTTTTTGAAAAGCTGAAGGAGCACTTTTTAGACCAAAGGGCATCACTGTTCATTGATAGTGATGATCAGGGATACAAAAAGTTGTTTTGTATCTTTCTTCAGGATGAATGCCAATTTGCCAAAAACCTGCTTTAAGATCAAACTTGGAAAAAACTTTTGCATTGGTTAGGCTTTGGAAGAGAGTCCATCTGTTTGGAAGAGGAAACTTATCATCTGCAAGGAATTCATTCAAAGGCTTGTAGTTGATTACAAGTCTTTTCTTGCCACGTATCTGCTCTGAATGTTTGTTGACATAGAAAGCTTCACACGCCCATGGGGATGTTGTTGGTTCGATCAGGCCTTCTTGCTGGAGTTGGGAAAGTTCTTGGACTGCTGATAAGGCTAAAAAGGAACATATATTTCATAGCAAAATCCCCCAAGAAAGACAAGATTTTAGTTGCAATTGTTCCATTTTCAAGTAATTTTCGTTTATTTTAAATAAGTGCGAAGACAAAAGGCGAAAACGACGAATTGAAGACACAAAGGTCCAAAAAGCTCAAAAGTACAAGATACAATCAAAAAGGTTCAAATTATTGATGAGGAACGTCTAAAAATGACAAGAGTACAAGTTACAAAACGCAAAGTACAAAATATAAAATTGTACGCAAGGACGTTCGAAAATCCGGAACCGGGACCAGAGTCAACTCTCAACGCTCGACGCAACGGTGTAAAAATTACGAGTCAACTATGCACAAGAATAAAATATAATATTTAAATAATTCATAATAAGAATAATATTAAATAATAAAAAGTTGTTAATTGAGCATAGTTCAGGGGTCATAAGTGAAAATTCAATTTCTAAATTCGCCTATAAAAGGCTTTGTAATCGTAATGTAAAAACACACCTTTTTCTATCTTTTTCTTATTTATCAATATCAATTATCAATATCTATATTCTATATCTCTATCATAATGTTAACTTAATAAGATATAACAATAATCTTAATTTTAATTTTAAATTATGATAATAATAAGATTTATGATAGAGATCGTTTGAGTGTGTAAGTCGAAATTCTGTCCGTGTAACGCTACGCTATTTTTAATCATTGTAAGTTATGTTCAACCTTTTTATATTAATGTCTCGTAGCTAAGTTATTATTATGCTTATTTAAAATGAAGTAATCATGATGTTGGGCTAATTACTAAAATTGGGTAATTGGGCTTTGTACCATAATTAAGGTTTGGGCAAAAGACCGACACTTGTGGAAATTGGACTATTGACTATTAATAGATGGGGGGTATTGTCTAATTGAGTGACAACTCATTGGAGTCTGTCGAACCTATCTTCAAATTAATTATCCTAATAATTAATAATGATTATGGTTGTCCTATTTAGTGACGTTCATATGGAATCTATTATAATCATTTAATTAATTATTCGGGTTGGGTAATTGATTATTCAAACTGATCAAGTGGGTAAATTAATATTCATATCTAATCAAAACAGGGGTAGATTACATACAGTGATAACTGGTGTAATTGTTGACAGAAGTGATAACTGCGTCACAGTTTAAATCCTTAATTAGTTAGAATATTTGACTTCGGGTATAAGGGTAATTTGACGAGGACACTCGCATTTTATATTTATGACCGATGGACTATTATGGATAAAAACCAGATAGGTATCAAATAAACCATGACAAAGGACAATTAACCCGAGTAACAATTAATTAAAATCAAAACGTCAAACATCATGATTACGGAAGTTTAAATAAGCATAATCCTTTTATTTCATATTCTATCGCAATTTTATTTATTGTTATTTTATTTATCGTCATTTATTTATTTTACGCACTTTAATTATTGTCATTTATCTTTACGCTTAAAAATATAAAATCGACAAACCGGTCATTAAACGGTAAAAACCCCCCTTTTATAATAATATTACTACTTATATAATTATATATATTTTGTATAAATATAGTTAAAAATATAGTAAGTATCACCAGCTCCCTGTGGAACGAACCGGACTTACTAAAAACTACACTACTCTACGATTAGGTGCACTGCCTATAGTGTTGTAGCAAGGTTTAGGTATATCCCATCCGTAAATTAATAAAACTTGTGTCATATTTTGTAGTATTTTGTATTAAAAATAATACTATTTCGTACCCTCACGCTACATCATCAAGTATTTTTGGCGCCGCTGCCGGGGAGCGCTAAAACGCTATATTTTTAATTATAATAATAATTTAATAAATATAATAATATAATAATATTGAAATAAAATATAATAATATAATAATATTGAAATAGAATATAATAATATAATAATATTGAAATAGAATATAATAATATAATAATATTTTAGAATATATTTTGAATCGTAAAAGTTTTAAAAAGTCGTATTTATTAAATACTTCAGGGGTATATTATGTAACTTGTAATTAATAATTTCTATCATGTCGCTTTCATGTGAATAGTAAATTAATTAATTTCTTTTCATTTACTATTCATGAATAGTAAATGAATTAAAAAAAAAAGTTTTGAAAAAAAAAATAATAATTATAAAAAAAGTATTAATTTGTAAAAAAAAATTCGTTTTTTTTAAAAAAAAAAAAAAAATTGTAAAAAAAACGTTTTTTTTTTAAGAAAAAAAAATTCGTTTTTAAAAAAAAAAAAAAAAAAAATTGTAAAAAAAAAAAACGTTTTTTTTTAAGAAAAAAAAAATTCATTTTTTAAAAAAAAAAAAAAATTTAAAAAAAAAAATTTTTTTTTTTAAAAAATATAATAAATTATAATTTTTTTTTTAAGTTTTATTACCTTTATATTTTTAGACTATAGTTACAATTTTTAGTATTAAGTTTAGTTTTGCCATAGTTATTTTTATTTCTAGAATTTTTAGGCTTTGCCGTAAAATCCCTTAAGTGCTTATTCCTTAGACTAAGATTTAGGTGCTTTAGAATTTTGCGACGCCGTTTTTCGCGCTACTTTCTTATTTTTATTTTTCGACGCCTATTTTTCGACCTATTATTTTTCGACATTTTTCGACGCGCAATCTATTTCTTTCTTATTTCTCGCCATTCTAGTTTTTAGGACTTAGAATTTTTTCTACTTCTTCTCTAAATTTCTTAAAATTACGAAAATTTATTTTAAGTGGTTAAATTGATAGACATCAAAATTTTCTGGTTCGTAGTAATAGTTGGATTTGTACGTGGACCGGATTATTGGAGCCAAACAGTACTCAATTATATTGAGACCAAACGAATCCTGCCCCTCTGCTGCATCTTTTGGCTATTCGAAACGTGGGCAAAATCAGAAAAGTCTATTGATTGGACAACTTATATAAGTTTTTCTTATTTTTATAACTAATAGGATATTCTGTGAATGCACCGAGCAAAACGTTCACCACCTTTCATACGTTCACCACCTGTAACTCGATCAAGACATCTAGCAAATATTGTCGCCGTTGATTTTTCTTTAGAATCGTCATCTAGTCGAACAAGAACTCCAACTCAAATTTCCGATAATCCATCTTTTGAACCCGACTTCACAATTAAGAACCCGGAGCACATTCAAGGACAATTCCAAGATCCTGAACCACTAATTATTCCTCCTGAGCCACAAACCATTAAATCAGAATCCTCTAGTGATTCGTATTCAACAAATTCAATTATGGAAGTAACGGAACCTCTAAGTATGGAAGATCGAATGAGAGCCACACGCACGGGCCAAGGTCACGCCATTATTAAGCCAGAAGTTAATACGCCAGATTATGAAATCAAAGGACAAATTCTACACATGGTAACTAACCAATGCCAATTCAGTGGTGCACCGAATGAAGATCCTAACGAACACCTTCGTACGTTTAAAAGAATTTGTACACTATTCAAAATCCGAGAAGTGGAAGATGAGCAGATCTATCTCATGTTGTTTCCCTGGACTTTAAAGGGAGAAGCCAAAGATTGGTTAGAATCGTTACCTGAAGGGGCGATTGACACATGGGATGTTTTAGTTGAAAAATTTCTTAAACAATTCTTTCCGGCATCCAAAGCCGTGAGACTTCAAGGAGAAATTGTTACGTTCGCGCAAAAGCCAAATGAAACTCTATATGAGGCGTGGACAAGATTTGGAAAGTTGTTGAGAGGATGTCCTCAACACGGTTTAGACACTTATCAAATAGTACAAATATTCTACCAAGGTGTCAACGTTGCTACACGAAAAGACATCGACATAACAGCTGGTGGTTCCATTATGAAGAAAACCGCAACTGAAGCTTACAAAATTATTGATAACACAGCCTCCCACTCTCATGAGTGGCATCAAGAAAAAGATATTTTTCGTTCATCTAAAGCGGCTAGAGTCGATTCTAGCCATGACTTTGATTCCGTTTCCGCAAAAATAGATGCTTTCGAAAGACGAATGGAAAAGATGAATAAAGATATTCACGCAATACGAATCAGTTGTGAGCAATGCGGTGGACCACACTTAATGAAAGACTGTCACATTGAACAAACGATGGAACAACGTGAGAATGTTGTCTACATGAACCAAAGGCTGGAAAATAGTTATCAGAATAATTATCAACCGTCAAGGCCAAACTTCAATCGAAATCAAAACATTCTTTACAATCCAAAAGGACCCGACAATAACTCGTATAACCAACAAGGTCCGAATAACCAACCAACTCAAAACAACACTTTCAATCAACAAAGACCTGGCTTGTATAAACCACCACAACAAACCGACGAGAAGAAGTCAAATCTGGAAGAAGTGGTATTTAAGCTAGTTGAATCTCAAACACAATTTATTGAAACTCAAACCCAAACGAATGAGAGGTTTGAGCAGTCATTTAGAACTCAACAAGCTTCCATTTTGAATCTAGAAAAACAAGTAGGTACTCTTGTTAGATTGATGAGTGAAAGGGAACAAGGAAAGCTACCGAGTAATAATGAAGTAAATCCTCGGAATGAAAATGTTAACATGATATCAACAAATTCTGAAAAACCAATACCAGAAGATGGGAAAGTTTTAGATGTAAGTAACAATGAAGAAGTTACACCACCACCACCACCCGAGTATGTAAAGCCAGTGGTGGCACCATACAGACCACCCATCCCGTTTCCAAGAAAAGGAGTTGAGTATGAGCAAGTAATAGGTAATAAAGTTTGTGATACCTCTGGAAAGAAGAAGAATAAAAAAGTGCAAGAAACAAAAACAGTAGAAGTAAACCCGGTGAAGACAGTTCCACCAAATCCTCCACCTAGAGTAGGTGATCCGGGTGAATTTATTGTTCCTTGTCTACTTAGTGACTGTGTCATGTATGATGCACTAGCAGATTTAGGTTCAAGTGTGAGTGTTATGCCTCTTTCATTATATAAGAGATTAGGTGTAGGTGAGTTAACTCCAACGGATATGAGTGTTCGACTCCTTGATCAAACCATTAAGCACCCAGTTGGAATTGCTGACAACCTACCCGTTCAAGTAGGTAATTTAACCTTTCTAGTCGAATTCATTGTCATTGACATAGAAGAGGACTCAAACGTTCCTCTAATTTTAGGTCGACCATTCTTAGCGTCCACCGGGGCGTTATTTGATGTAAGAAAGGGTAGAATGACACTTAGTAATGATGAGAAATCGATCACCTTTATGATTCGAAAGTCTAAATATCCACAAACCAAAACCGTTGAACCGACAAAAACGATTGGTAAGAACCATGTTGTTTTACCAACTCCAACGGTAATGCTTAACAATAATAGAACGCCTAAGTGTGGGGAAAATGAAGTAACACCTAATGATGACTTGATAATAAAGAACCCCGTAGTTGATACGAAATTAAATAACCCCGTTATTAACAGTTCAATGAAGAAACTTTTTAAACGGGTTATTGATGCTAAAAGTAAGGGAAACTTTAGGTTATATAACCGGTTAGTATCCAATCTGTCGCCTAAAGAAAAGGCGAAGCTAGTTGAATTTGTGGATATTACGGAAAAAGCTGGTCACTGGCTTAAAGCAAAAGTCACAGATATGCAAGTTGATTATGGTCCAAGAGAAATTGACGATGAAGTTAATCACAATTTCGACACCACATCTACCTAAGTGTGAGGAGATTCAAATATTCTAAAAAGAAAATGCTGTTTGGAGTTAGTTGTTCTGTTCTCATGTAGTTCCGAGAATGGAATTCGATTGGTCTTTTCCGCTAGCAGACACTAAAGAACTAGTTTTCTCCCCCCATTCTGAATTTTTTTTGTTTTTTAGGTTTTATATGAAATTAATATGTTTTCTTTTTAAGTTTTGTGTGAATTTAAAAACAAAAATTTACTTTATTTCATTAAGTTGAAAAAAAATGATTTCTAAAATTCGTCGTGAGTTGAAGACTAGGCCGTTGAGCCGAAATTACTTTACCCGAGGGCGGGGCGAAAAATTTTTTCATCATTATTTTCAATTTTATTGATTTAAAGTATGCCAAAAAAAAATATATTTGATTTTATAAATTTTTGAACGTGGGGTAATATACCCAACTTTAAAAATATGTATATATGTTCGTATTTTATCATGTAAACAACAGGGTAAAACAACGCACTTTCAAAGACTAACATTAAGTTCAGCAAAAGGTACTGATTTTGACGACAAGATGCAAAACAACAAATGTGATATAATAAATGAAGGAATGAACGATGAGGCGCGCCATCTATCATTCGACGAGCTTTGTAATTACAAACTGGGTATTTTTAATCACTTTTCTACACTAATCACCCTCATGAATTAATAATTATAGTCTGATTTCATGCAAATGAGGGCATTGCATGATCTCAAGTGTGGGGAAGGGTTATAAATTCTCTCGGGTTTATACTTGGCTTATTTTCTAAATATTATGAAAATTTTAAAATTTTTTAACTAAATGAATTCAAAATCATGTTTATACATATTTATGAACGATGAAAACTAGGTGTTAATACCGAAATTATCGTTACCTCGGAAAGGACATAAATTGAGAAACAACCTAAAATGTTTGAATTCATTTAAAATGGAATAAAGGAGAATAAAAAGGCAAAGAAAGAAACTAAGTGTGGGGAGAATGTACCAAGTTATTCAATTAAAAATTATCTATCACATATCTTTGTACAAGATTATTGCAGGTACTTTTGTTTTGGATGATACTAATCAGTTTTACCCGGTTTACTGTAATATATTTGAAAGAAAGATGGATCTACACGATGAATCAATTCCATCATTAAAAGGAAGTAAAGTCTTCCGAAAAAGACACGCGCTTCTTGATTTAGGTCAAGAAGTTGTCGTCCAGACCAGCTGTAGGTTGACGAAAAATCTAGAAAAGTCATCTCTAAAATCAGCAGGAAATCCACGGACCTCAGCATCAAACAGGGTCGCCAAGTGGTCAGATTTATCTTAACCATGAGAAGGATTTATCTCGTACAATGGGGAGGCACCGTGCAAATTAGCTTGATAAGACTAATGAATCAGATCCCCAGAAAAGGATAATCTCCTTAAAGATTAAAAATCAGCTTTTAAGACTGATATTACTCAATCCTTGAGATTGACCTTAAAGATTGAGAATTCAAACTCATGGAATTCAATGATATCTAAACTCGAGCTTGAACGAGAAAATATTTTGATCAAAAATACAAACCGATTTGTTTTCTGAAAACCCATTTTCAATGCGTTCATTACCATTGAACGTAAAATCCTAGGAATTCACCTGGAATTCATTAGGTCACCTGAACCAAATCGGGTGTCAACCGTAAGAACGGTGGTTGCATAGCATGGTCGGAGACAGGACCTTGTGCCAGACCGAAAAATTATAGGATGATCTTTACTATCGCTCCTACCAAGGATAGTTCTAGCATCCGACACGTTAATAAGACCATAATCATCTGCATGTCACGGGACATTGCCTTAACAGTTTCTTGTTCATCGCTTTCCTTTACAACCGGACGGTAGTTTACCGAAAGGTAATATACGGAACAAGTAAACTGGATGTGTGCTTTCCGATACCGGGATAGCAGTGGATTACACGAACCTAAAAGTTTTAGCCAAAATATTGATCCACAAATATATTTTGCAACACCGATGATGGATCAAATCAGAAAACTTATCTAGGGTAAAAGCTAGAATGAATTTTCAAAAGATCAAATGTTTTCATAAAGATCCAATTTTCTTAATGGATCTAAATTTTTATAGTCATGTGGGACTGTAAACCATATCGTTACTATCATTGTTTATACCGCCATATCAAAATCACTGATGTACAAAGTGTGAAGAATAAAGAAGTGATTCGTGTGATGTATTATATTATTTCAAGACTGTATTGCTTGAGGACAAGCAACGCTCAAGTGTGGGGATATTGATAAGGCTAAAAAGGAACATATATTTCATAGCAAAATCCCCCAAGAAAGACAAGATTTTAGTTGCAATTGTTCCATTTTCAAGTAATATTCGTTTATTTTAAATAAGTGCGAAGACAAAAGGCGAAAACGACGAATTGAAGACACAAAGGTCCAAAAAGCTCAAAAGTACAAGATACAATCAAAAAGGTTCAAATTATTGATGAGGAACGTCTAAAAATGACAAGAGTACAAGTTACAAAACGCAAAGTACAAAATATAAAATTGTACGCAAGGACGTTCGAAAATCCGGAACCGGGACCAGAGTCAACTCTCAACGCTCGACGCAACGGTGTAAAAATTACGAGTCAACTATGCACAAGAATAAAATATAATATTTAAATAATTCATAATAAGAATAATATTAAATAATAAAAAGTTGTTAATTGAGCATAGTTCAGGGGTCATAAGTGAAAATTCAATTTCTAAATTCGCCTATAAAAGGCTTTGTAATCGTAATGTAAAAACACACTTTTTTCTATCTTTTTCTTATTTATCAATATCAATTATCAATATCTATATTCTATATCTCTATCATAATGTTAACTTAATAAGATATAACAATAATCTTAATTTTAATTTTAAATTATGATAATAATAAGATTTATGATAGAGATCGTTTGAGTGTGTAAGTCGAAATTCTGTCCGTGTAACGCTACGCTATTTTTAATCATTGTAAGTTATGTTCAACCTTTTTATATTAATGTCTCGTAGCTAAGTTATTATTATGCTTATTTAAAATGAAGTAATCATGATGTTGGGCTAATTACTAAAATTGGGTAATTGGGCTTTGTACCATAATTAAGGTTTGGGCAAAAGACCGACACTTGTGGAAATTGGACTATTGACTATTAATAGATGGGGGGTATTGTCTAATTGAGTGACAACTCATTGGAGTCTGTCGAACCTATCTTCAAATTAATTATCCTAATAATTAATAATGATTATGGTTGTCCTATTTAGTGACGTTCATATGGAATCTATTATAATCATTTAATTAATTATTCGGGTTGGGTAATTGATTATTCAAACTGATCAAGTGGGTAAATTAATATTCATATCTAATCAAAACAGGGGTAGATTACATACAGTGATAACTGGTGTAATTGTTGACAGAAGTGATAACTGCGTCACAGTTTAAATCCTTAATTAGTTAGAATATTTGACTTCGGGTATAAGGGTAATTTGACGAGGACACTCGCATTTTATATTTATGACCGATGGACTATTATGGATAAAAACCAGATAGGTATCAAATAAACCATGACAAAGGACAATTAACCCGAGTAACAATTAATTAAAATCAAAACGTCAAACATCATGATTACGGAAGTTTAAATAAGCATAATCCTTTTATTTCATATTCTATCGCAATTTTATTTATTGTTATTTTATTTATCGTCATTTATTTATTTTACGCACTTTAATTATTGTCATTTATCTTTACGCTTAAAAATATAAAATCGACAAACCGGTCATTAAACGGTAAAAACCCCCCTTTTATAATAATATTACTACTTATATAATTATATATATTTTGTATAAATATAGTTAAAAATATAGTAAGTATCACCAGCTCCCTGTGGAACGAACCGGACTTACTAAAAACTACACTACTCTACGATTAGGTACACTGCCTATAGTGTTGTAGCAAGGTTTAGGTATATCCCATCCGTAAATTAATAAAACTTGTGTCATATTTTGTAGTATTTTGTATTAAAAATAATACTATTTCGTACCCTCACGCTACATCATCAACTGCAAGTTGTAAGTCTTCTGGATTCATTCCTTGGTGGCTTGCTTTTGTTGGATTGACATCTTCATTGAGCTTGAAAGGTAGTTTGATGAAAAACTCTGGATTCTGCCATAAAGGATTCTTGCATTTTTGAAGAAATTCTGTATGTGAATTAGCACAGGATGTACTAATTATCTTTGTTGAAAATTCTCCAAAATTATTGTCAATTGTGTGTACCTGCAAATGGGTTAGTGATAACCAGTGTAATAAAAAAGACTTATATTTTAGACCTTGGTTTGACCATGAAAGATTTTTGATTTGACTCAAGACATCAAAACCTAATAACAAATCTTTATTAGGAAGATGAGATCCTAAAACTCTATGACGTATTATACATTGTGGAAAGAGTTTTATGAGTAAAGGTTTACTAATAAGTTCTATAGAAAGAGAAGAACTATTAGCTGTTCGAAAGGTTTGAGAACATGGTTGCCACATATGAGAGGGGAGGAGATCTGGATTCATAATGGTTGAAGAAGAACCTGTATCAAAAAAAACGATAAGGGTTTGAGGTTTTGAATAGTGGGTAAGGAGTATTTGGACTGGTGCATAAGGGACACTTCTTTCAACAGGATAGATTCCTTGAATATCTATCATCATCGATTCATTTTCTGAAGTATCTTCTGAGCAATTTGATTCAGAATCAGACAATTGGATCATTAAAATTGTTTCATCATTGGGCTCATCATCTAATGAAAATAAAGATTCAATGTCATGATCAGACGAGTCTTCTTCTGTAATCATCGAGACTTGTTTCATGAATTTATCTTCTTTCTTGTTTCTGCATTCCTTTGCAAAATGACCACTTTTGCCACAAATGAAGCATCGATTTTTCCCTTTAAAAGAATTTTTATTTTTCTTTCTTAGGAATTTCCATTTTCCTCGTTTGAAAGGCTTCATCTTGTAGTTTCTGTATTTCTTGAATCTTGTGGATCTTTTGGAAGAACAATTGCATTTTCCATCTTTGCACTTTATCTTAAATCTTCTGTCATCACATGCGTTGCCAAGCTTAGAGCCAGTTTCTGTTTTCTGGATAGTTCGTGTTGCTTCTATTGCCAGAGGTTCAGGAAAAGAGTTCAAGAAAACTTGTTTGAGATTAACATCATCTATTCCACCAAGCATATAAAATCTTTTTGACATTCGATTATAATGCTTATTCAGGTGTTTTGATTCGAAGGAGCAGCATTTCATTTTTAAAAATTCTTCACGAGCTGCAGTAAGCATCTGATCTCCGGTACCAAGAAATTCTGTGTGAATATAATTCATGAGATCAATTGGGGATCTTGCTGAAAGGATTTCTATCTGTCAGTATTCGCCAAGAGAATGATACCAATCAGAGAGTCTGCCTTCAAGTCTTGCAACAAATCGTCTACAGACTTCATGCATATCATTTTCTTCTAATTCAGCCGTGCACCATGCAAGAAAATGTTGCATGCGATCTCGCCATTGCGAAAAAGGAATATCATCAATAGTGAAACTTTTGAACGTTATGGATTGTGATGTTTGGTGGGTTTCCGTGTAAGGAGTTTCAAGATCATCAAAGTGAAGTTCTTCTTGATCTGCCATGTATAGTTCTTCAAAAGCTTGAAACGGATCAAATGGTTCTGGAATTGGCTTTTTTGGCTTGATATGGGGTTTCAGATTTAGTGGTTGTATGGTAAGAGATTTCAAAAATGCACTTATCGGGTTTTCTTGTTGTAGGGCCATGGTTTCAAGGGTTTCATTTGCTGTTGAGGTTGAGGTTGAAGCACCAATAAAAGCATCAGGTTCATCTGGTTCAGTTTTGGGTACTTTTGGTTTAACTTGTGGTTTGGAGTCTATGGTATGTTTTGGTTTTAGTGAGAATGGGTTAACTGATGGGTGGAATGAAGAGTTTGCTTGAAGTGTTTGAATCTGGATGTTTGGTGTAGTGACCCGAACTTTTCCATGTTTATATATATTAATTGAGATTGATGTTTACATGATTAAATGTTTCCAACATGTTAAGCAATCAAACTTGTTAAGACTTGATTAATTGAAATAGGTTTCATATAGACAATTGACCACCCAAGTTGACCGGTGATTCACGAACGTTAAAACTTGTAAAAAACTATATGATGACATATATATGGTTATATATATAGTTAACATGATATTATGATAAGTAAACATATCATTAATTATATTAACAATGAACTACATATGTAAAAACAAGACTACTAACTTAATGATTTTGAAACGAGACATATATGTAACGTTTATCGTTGTAACGACATTTAATGTATATATATCATATTAAGAGATATTCGTACATCATAATATCATGATAATATAATAATTTAAAATCTCTTTTGTTATTATAAATATTGGGTTAACAACATTTAACAAGATCGTTAACCTAAAGGTTTCAAAACAACACTTACATGTAACGACTAACGATGACTTAACGACTCAGTTAAAATGTATATACATGTAGTGTTTTAATATGTATTTATACACTTTTGAAAGACTTCAATACACTTATCAAAATACTTCTACTTAACAAAAATGCTTACAATTACATTCTCGTTCAGTTTCATCAACAATTCTACTCTTATGCACCCGTATTCGTACTCGTACAATACACAGCTTTTAGATGTATGTACTATTGGTATATACACTCCAATGATCAGCTCTTAGCAGCCCATGTGAGTCACCTAACACATGTGGGAACCATCATTTGGCAACTAGCATGAAATATCTCATAAGATTACAAAAATATGAGTAATCATTCATGACTTATTTACATGAAAACAAAATTACATATCCTTTATATCTAATCCATACACCAACGACCAAAAACACCTACAAACACTTTCATTCTTCAATTTTCTTCATCTAATTGAACTCTCTCAAGTTCTATCTTCAAGTTCTAAGTGTTCTTCATAAATTCCAAAAGTTCTAGTTTCATAAAATCAAGAATACTTTCAAGTTTGCTAGCTCACTTCCAATCTTGTAAGGTGATCATCCAACCTCAAGAAATCTTTGTTTCTTACAGTAGGCTATCATTCTAATACAAGGTAATAATCATATTCAAACTTTGGTTCAATTTCTATAACTATAACAATCTTATTTCAAGTGATGATCTTACTTGAACTTGTTTTCGTGTCATGATTTTGCTTCAAGAACTTTGAGCCATCCAAGGATCCATTGAAGCTAGATCCATTTTTCTCTTTTCCAGTAGGTTCATCCAAGGAACTTAAGGTAGTAATGATGTTCATAACATCATTCGATTCATACATATAAAGCTATCTTATTCGAAGGTTTAAACTTGTAATCACTAGAACATAGTTTAGTTAATTCTAAACTTGTTCGCAAACAAAAGTTAATCCTTCTAACTTGACTTTTAAAATCAACTAAACACATGTTCTATATCTATATGATATGCTAACTTAATGATTTAAAACCTGGAAACACGAAAAACACCGTAAAACCGGATTTACGCCGTCGTAGTAACACCGCGGGCTGTTTTGGGTTAGTTAATTAAAAACTATGATAAACTTTGATTTAAAAGTTGTTATTCTGAGAAAATGATTTTTATTATGAACATGAAACTATATCCAAAAATTATGGTTAAACTCAAAGTGGAAGTATGTTTTCTAAAATGGTCATCTAGACGTCGTTCTTTCGACTGAAATGACTACCTTTACAAAAACGACTTGTAACTTATTTTTCCGACTAGAAACCTATACTTTTTTTGTTTAGATTCATAAAATAGAGTTCAATATGAAACCATAGCAATTTGATTCACTCAAAACGGATTTAAAATGAAGAAGTTATGGGTAAAACAAGATTGGATAATTTTTCTCATTTTAGCTACGTGAAAATTGGTAACAAATCTATTCCAACCATAACTTAATCAACTTGTATTGTATATTATGTAATCTTGAGATACCATAGACACGTATACAATGTTTCGACCTATCATGTCGACACATCTATATATATTTCGGAACAACCATAGACACTCTATATGTGAATGTTGGAGTTAGCTATACAGGGTTGAGGTTGATTCCAAAATATATATAGTTTGAGTTGTGATCAATACTGAGATACGTATACACTGGGTCGTGGATTGATTCAAGATAATATTTATCGATTTATTTCTGTACATCTAACTGTGGACAACTAGTTGTAGGTTACTAACGAGGACAGCTGACTTAATAAACTTAAAACATCAAAATATATTAAAAGTGTTGTAAATATATTTAAATATATCTTGAACATACTTTGATATATATGTATATATTGTTATAGGTTCGTGAATCAACCAGTGGCCAAGTTTTACTTTCCGACGAAGTAAAAATCTGTGAAAGTGAGTTGTAGTCCCACTTTTAAAATCTAATATTTTTGGGATGAGAATACATGCAGGTTTTATAAATGATTTACAAAATAGACACAAGTACGTGAAACTACATTCTATGGTTGAATTATCAAAATCGAATATGCCCCTTTTTATTAAGTCTGGTAATCTAAGAATTAGGGAACAGACACCCTAATTGACGCGAATCCTAAAGATAGATCTATTGGGCCTAACAAACCCCATCCAAAGTACCGGATGCTTTAGTACTTCGAAATTTATATCATATCCGAAGGGTGTCCCGGAATGATGGGGATATTCTTATATATGCATCTTGTTATTGTCGGTTACCAGGTGTTCACCATATGAATGATTTTTATCTCTATGTATGGGATGTGAATTGAAATATGAAATCTTGTGGTCTATTGTTACGATTTGATATATATAGGTTAAACCTATAACTCACCAACATTTTTGTTGACGTTTAAAGCATGTTTATTCTCAGGTGAATATTAAGAGCTTCCGCTGTTGCATACTAAAATAAGGACAAGATTTGGAGTCCATGTTTGTATGATATTGTGTAAAAACTGCATTCAAGAAACTGATTTCAATGTAACATATTTGTATTGTAAACCATTATGTAAGGGTCGTGTGTAAACAGGATATTTTAGATTATCATTATTTGATAATCTACGTAAAGCATTTTAAACCTTTATTTATCAAATAAAGGTTATGGTTTGTTTTAAAAATGAATGCAGTCTTTGAAAAACGTCTCATATAGAGGTCAAAACCTCGCAACGAAATCAATTAATATGGAACGTTTTTAATCAATAAGAACGGGACATTTCAGTTGGTATCCGAGCGTTGGTCTTAGAGAACCAGAAAATTTGCATTAGTGTGTCTTATCGAGTTTGTTAGGATGCATTAGTGAGTCTGGACTTCGACCGTGTTTTCTTTAAAAATGATTGCTTAACATTTTTGTTGGAAACTATATATTTTTAACATATGAATATTATGTGATATATTAATCTCTTAACGTGTTTGATATTATGTGATAGATGTCTACCTCTAGAACAAGTCCCATTGACTCACCTAATAATAATGAAGAGTCAAATGTAAATTGGAATGATTTGTGGACTGATTCACAAGTTCCCGAAGAGGAACCGGAAGAAGAGTCGGAACCGGAAGAAGAATCGGAACCGGAAGAAGAATCGGAACCGGATGAAGAAATAGAACCGGTGGGGGAAATAATAAAACGGTTAAGTAAAAGAAAATCCTCAACCAACCGACCAAAGTTAATTATGGTCAATGGTGTTTCCGCCAAGGAAGCAAAATATTGGGAGGATTACCAATTCTCCGATGAATCGGATTCCGACGAGAATTCCGATGATGTTATAGAAATTACCCCAACTGAATTTAAAAAGGCAAAAGAAAATAATAAGGGAAAGGGCATAAAAATAGAGAAATCTAATTCCAACCCCGATGAACTTTATATGTATCGTCAACCCCCGAAGTCCTTAAGTTGTAACAATGACCCGGGAACCTCTAAACCACCAGGTTTTTCTAAACCAATGTGGACAACGACGGCTCGTATTAGGGGAACATCATATATCCCTAGAAACTTGGCAAAACGAACCAAAACCGAAGAAGAAGAAACGAGCGAGTCAGAATAAGATAGTTGTATTCGTGTGGTGTAATATATGGAATATAGTGTTCTTATGCTTTATGATATATGTAAAAATTGCTTGTATTAATAAGTATTTTTTTTATGAATCTAACTCTTGTCTATTTTACAGTTTAAAAACACAAAATGGATAGACAACCCAATATTTTAAGAGACCTACCCAGAGACATGATTGATGAAATCTTGTCTAGAGTCGGCCAGAATTCTTCGGCACAACTATTTAAGGCGAGATCAGTTTGTAAGACATTCGAAGAACGTTCCAAGAATGTCTTGGTTTATAAGAGACTTTCGTTTGAAAGATGGGGGATATCACATTGGGAAACCCATAAGTTACGATGTGTTTACTTTGACGCATATATTGCGGGGAACCCAAATGCTATTTTACGCAACGGGTTAAGAAATTATTTTGACTCAATATATCCGAATATTGGACTTCGTGATTTAGAAAAAGCGGCTAACATGCAACATAAAGAAGCATGTTATGCTTACGGATTAGTAATGTTCGCTTCTCACCAAAGTGAGAACAAGAACATCGGGCTACAACTATTAAACAAAACGTTTCCACAAGTGACGGAGTCGGTAATTGGGGTAAGAAATGAGGTTTTTAGATTATTACGGGACTGTTGGACATTACGTAACCCTCGTCCCTTTGATGACGTTACAACACGCTGTCTTATCAACGGCCATAACGGTTATGTTGCACAAGACCAAGGATGGGAAGTAGTCCTAGTAAAACCAGAATGCATGACTTGTTTCTGGACGTATGAATTACGTGTCTTTATTGCCTTTGCTGAACGACTTGTGTACTAGCTAGAATTGTCTTCACAACTATCTTGTATCAAAGTTATTATGTGCTATATTTCATGCTTTATGTAAAATAAGCGGTATTGTAAGTTTGTAAAATATTGTATAAAAGTTTGAACGCGAAATATTATTATAATCAGTTTTTCATATAGAATTGTAGTAGTTGAATTGTATATTAGCTACTAAGTATGAACTTAACGGGTAGGTACTACCCGAATTTAAACTTATAAAACGCTAATATGAAGAAAAAGCTTTTATAAATGAGTTCATATTATGCTACAAAATACTATTAACTACTCTTAATATTCTGTATGATTAACTTGTTCCATTTAACTATTTTGAAGGAAATGGCACCGACTACTCGACACACCGTGAATATGAATGAAGAGGAATTCCGTACTTTTCTAGCTTCAAACATAGCCGCAGTACAGGCTGCGCTACATACCAACAATAACCTTGGATCTAGCAGTACAGGAAATCGTGTAGGATGCACCTACAAAGAATTCACTGCCTGCAAACCTTTGGAATTTGATGGAACCGAAGGACCGATCGGATTGAAACGGTGGACCGAGAAGGTTGAATCGGTGTTTGCCATAAGTAAGTGTACTGAAGAGGACAAAGTGAAGTACGCTACGCATACCTTCACAGGTTCTGCGTTAACATGGTGGAATACCTATCTAGAGCAAGTGGGACAAGATGATGCGTACGCACTACCGTGGTCAGCATTCAAGCACTTGATGAACGAGAAGTACCGTCCCAGAACCGAGGTCAATAAGCTCAAGACAGAACTTAGAGGGTTACGAACCCAAGGATTTGATATTACCACGTACGAAAGACGATTCACAGAATTGTGCCTATTGTGTCCGGGAGCATTCGAAGATGAGGAAGAGAAGATCGACGCGTTTGTGAAAGGATTACCGGAAAGAATCCAAGAAGATATAAGTTCACACGAGCCCGCCTCCATACAACAGGCATGTAGAATGGCTCACAAACTAGTGAACCAGATTGAAGAAAGAATTAAAGAACAGACTGCTGAAGAGGCCAATGTGAAGCAAGTCAAAAGAAAGTGGGAGGAAAACGGTGATAAGAATCACCAATACAACAACAACAGCAATTACAACAATAATCGCAACAATTATCCCAACAATCGCAACATCAATCGCAACTACAACAAACGGCCCAATAACAACAACAACAACAACAACAACAGCAACTACAACAATCATCCCAACAACAATAATAACCGCAACAACAACAACAATCAGAAGCAACTATGCCAAAGGTGTGAAAAGAATCACTCGGGGTTCTGCACCAAATTTTGCAACAAGTGTAAAAGAAATGGTCATAGCGCGGCGAAGTGTGAGGTCTACGGACCAGGGGTTAATAGAACGAAAGGAACAAATGGTGTCGGAACGAGTAATGGCGGAGCAAGTAGTGTCGGAGCAAGTTATGCCAATGTAGTTTGTTATAAATGTGGAAAACCAGGCCACATTATTAGAAATTGCCCGAACCAGGAGAACACGAATGGACAAGGCCGTGGAAGAGTTTTCAATATTAATGCGGTAGAGGCACAGGAAGACCCGGAGCTTGTTACGGGTACGTTTCTTATTGACAATATATCTGCTTACGTTTTATTTGATTCGGGTGCGGATAGAAGCTATATGAGTAGAGATTTTTGTGCTAAATTAAGTTGTCCATTGACGCCTTTGGATAGTAAATTTTTACTCGAATTAGCAAATGGTAAATTAATTTCAGCAGATAATATATGTCGGAATCGAGAAATTAAACTGGTTAGCGAAACATTTAAGATTGATTTGATACCAGTAGAGTTAGGGAGTTTTGATGTGATAATCGGTATGGACTGGTTGAAAGAAGTGAAAGCGGAGATCGTTTGTTACAAAAATGCAATTCGCATTATACGAGAAAAAGGAAAACCCTTAATGGTGTACGGAGAAAAGGGCAACACGAAGCTACATCTTATTAGTAATTTGAAGGCACAAAAACTAATAAGAAAAGGTTGCTATGCTGTTCTAGCACACGTCGAGAAAGTACAAACTGAAGAAAAGAGCATCAATGATGTTCCCATTGCAAAAGAATTTCCCGATGTATTTCCGAAAGAATTACCGGGATTACCCCCACATCGATCCGTTGAATTTCAAATAGATCTTGTACCAGGAGCTGCACCAATAGCTCATGCTCCTTACAGACTCGCACCCAGCGAGATGAAAGAACTGCAAAGCCAATTACAAGAACTTTTAGAGCGTGGTTTCATTCGACCAAGCACATCACCGTGGGGAGCTCCTGTTTTGTTTGTCAAGAAGAAAGATGGTACATTCAGGTTTTGTATCGACTACCGAGAGTTGAACAAACTTACCATCAAGAACCGCTACCCACTACCGAGAATCGACGACTTATTTGATCAACTACAAGGCTCGTCTGTTTATTCAAAGATTGACTTACGTTCCGGGTATCATCAAATGCGGGTGAAAGAAGATGATATTCCAAAGACTGCTTTCAGAACACGTTACGGTCATTACGAGTTTATGGTCATGCCGTTTGGTTTAACTAATGCACCAGCTGTGTTCATGGACCTTATGAACCGAGTGTGTGGACCATACCTTGACAAGTTTGTCATTGTTTTCATTGATGACATACTTATTTACTCAAAGAATGACCAAGAACACGGTGAACATTTGAGAAAGGTGTTAGAAGTATTGAGGAAGGAAGAATTGTACGCTAAGTTTTCAAAGTGTGCATTTTGGTTGGAAGAAGTTCAATTCCTCGGTCACATAGTGAACAAAGAAGGTATTAAGGTGGATCCGGCAAAGATAGAAACTGTTGAAAAGTGGGAAACCCCGAAAACTCCGAAACACATACGCCAGTTTTTAGGACTAGCTGGTTACTACAGAAGGTTCATCCAAGACTTTTCCAGAATAGCAAAACCCTTGACTGCATTAACGCATAAAGGGAAGAAATTTGAATGGAATGATGAACAAGAGAAAGCGTTTCAGTTATTGAAGAAAAAGCTAACTACGGCACCTATATTGTCATTGCCTGAAGGGAATGATGATTTTGTGATTTATTGTGATGCATCAAAGCAAGGTCTCGGTTGTGTATTAATGCAACGAACGAAGGTGATTGCTTATGCGTCTAGACAATTGAAGATTCACGAACAAAATTATACGACGCATGATTTGGAATTAGGCGCGGTTGTTTTTGCATTAAAGACTTGGAGGCACTACTTATATGGGGTCAAAAGTATTATATATACCGACCACAAAAGTCTTCAACACATATTTAATCAGAAACAACTGAACATGAGGCAGCGTAGGTGGATTGAATTATTGAATGATTACGACTTTGAGATTCGTTACCACCCGGGGAAGGCAAATGTGGTAGCCGATGCCTTGAGCAGGAAGGACAGAGAACCCATTCGAGTAAAATCTATGAATATAATGATTCATAATAACCTTACTACTCAAATAAAGGAGGCGCAACAAGGAGTTTTAAAAGAGAGAAATTTAAAGGATGAAATACCCAAAGGATCGGAGAAGCATCTTAATATTCGGGAAGACGGAACCCGGTATAGGGCTGAAAGGATTTGGGTACCAAAATTTGGAGATATGAGAGAAATGGTACTTAGAGAAGCTCATAAAACTAGATACTCAATACATCCTGGAACGGGGAAGATGTACAAGGATCTCAAGAAACATTTTTGGTGGCCGGGTATGAAAGCCGATGTTGCTAAATACGTAGGAGAATGTTTGACGTGTTCTAAGGTCAAAGCTGAGCATCAGAAACCATCAGGTCTACTTCAACAACCCGAAATCCCAGAATGGAAATGGGAAAACATTACCATGGATTTCATCACTAAATTGCCAAGGACTGCAAGTGGTTTTGATACTATTTGGGTAATAGTTGATCGTCTCACCAAATCAGCACACTTCCTACCAATAAGAGAAGATGACAAGATGGAGAAGTTAGCACGACTGTATTTGAAGGAAGTCGTCTCCAGACATGGAATACCAATCTCTATTATCTCTGATAGGGATGGCAGATTTATTTCAAGATTCTGGCAGACATTACAGCAAGCATTAGGAACTCGTCTAGACATGAGTACTGCCTATCATCCACAAACTGATGGGCAGAGCGAAAGGACGATACAAACGCTTGAAGACATGCTACGAGCATGTGTTATTGATTTCGGAAACAGTTGGGATCGACATCTACCGTTAGCAGAATTTTCCTACAACAACAGCTACCATTCAAGCATTGAGATGGCGCCGTTTGAAGCACTTTATGGTAGAAAGTGCAGGTCTCCGATTTGTTGGAGTGAGGTGGGGGATAGACAGATTACGGGTCCGGAGATTATACAAGAAACTACCGAGAAGATCATCCAAATTCAACAACGGTTGAAAACCGCCCAAAGTCGACAAAAGAGCTACGCTGACATTAAAAGAAAAGACATAGAATTTGAAATTGGAGAGATGGTCATGCTTAAAGTTGCACCTTGGAAAGGCGTTGTTCGATTTGGTAAACGAGGGAAATTAAATCCAAGGTATATTGGACCATTCAAGATTATTGATCGTGTCGGACCAGTAGCTTACCGACTTGAGTTACCTCAACAACTCGCGGCTGTACATAACACTTTCCACGTCTCGAATTTGAAGAAATGTTTTGCTAAAGAAGATCTCACTATTCCGTTAGATGAAATCCAAATCAACGAAAAACTTCAATTCATCGAAGAACCCGTCGAAATAATGGATCGTGAGGTTAAAAGACTTAAGCAAAACAAGATACCAATTGTTAAGGTTCGATGGAATGCTCGTAGAGGACCCGAGTTCACCTGGGAGCGTGAAGATCAGATGAAGAAGAAATACCCGCATCTATTTCCAGAAGATTCGTCAACACCTTCAACAGCTTAAAATTTCGGGACGAAATTTATTTAACGGGTAGGTACTGTAGTGACCCGAACTTTTCCATGTTTATATATATTAATTGAGATTGATGTTTACATGATTAAATGTTTCCAACATGTTAAGCAATCAAACTTGTTAAGACTTGATTAATTGAAATAGGTTTCATATAGACAATTGACCACCCAAGTTGACCGGTGATTCACGAACGTTAAAACTTGTAAAAAACTATATGATGACATATATATGGTTATATATATAGTTAACATGATATTATGATAAGTAAACATATCATTAATTATATTAACAATGAACTACATATGTAAAAACAAGACTACTAACTTAATGATTTTGAAACGAGACATATATGTAACGTTTATCGTTGTAACGACATTTAATGTATATATATCATATTAAGAGATATTCGTACATCATAATATCATGATAATATAATAATTTAAAATCTCTTTTGTTATTATAAATATTGGGTTAACAACATTTAACAAGATCGTTAACCTAAAGGTTTCAAAACAACACTTACATGTAACGACTAACGATGACTTAACGACTCAGTTAAAATGTATATACATGTAGTGTTTTAATATGTATTTATACACTTTTGAAAGACTTCAATACACTTATCAAAATAATTCTAGTTAACAAAAATGCTTACAATTACATTCTCGTTCAGTTTCATCAACAATTCTACTCGTATGCACCCGTATTCGTACTCGTACAATACACAGCTTTTAGATGTATGTACTATTGGTATATACACTCCAATGATCAGCTCTTAGCAGCCCATGTGAGTCACCTAACACATGTGGGAACCATCATTTGGCAACTAGCATGAAATATCTCATAAGATTACAAAAATATGAGTAATCATTCATGACTTATTTACATGAAAACAAAATTACATATCCTTTATATCTAATCCATACACCAACGACCAAAAACACCTACAAACACTTTCATTCTTCAATTTTCTTCATCTAATTGAACTCTCTCAAGTTCTATCTTCAAGTTCTAAGTGTTCTTCATAAATTCCAAAAGTTCTAGTTTCATAAAATCAAGAATACTTTCAAGTTTGCTAGCTCACTTCCAATCTTGTAAGGTGATCATCCAACCTCAAGAAATCTTTGTTTCTTACAGTAGGCTATCATTCTAATACAAGGTAATAATCATATTCAAACTTTGGTTCAATTTCTATAACTATAACAATCTTATTTCAAGTGATGATCTTACTTGAACTTGTTTTCGTGTCATGATTTTGCTTCAAGAACTTTGAGCCATCCAAGGATCCATTGAAGCTAGATCCATTTTTCTCTTTTCCAGTAGGTTCATCCAAGGAACTTAAGGTAGTAATGATGTTCATAACATCATTCGATTCATACATATAAAGCTATCTTATTCGAAGGTTTAAACTTGTAATCACTAGAACATAGTTTAGTTAATTCTAAACTTGTTCGCAAACAAAAGTTAATCCTTCTAACTTGACTTTTAAAATCAACTAAACACATGTTATATATCTATATGATATGCTAACTTAATGATTTAAAACCTGGAAACACGAAAAACACCGTAAAACCGGATTTACGCCGTCGTAGTAACACCGCGGGCTGTTTTGGGTTAGTTAATTAAAAACTATGATAAACTTTGATTTAAAAGTTGTTATTCTGAGAAAATGATTTTTATTATGAACATGAAACTATATCCAAAAATTATGGTTAAACTCAAAGTGGAAGTATGTTTTCTAAAATGGTCATCTAGACGTCGTTCTTTCGACTGAAATGACTACCTTTACAAAAACGACTTGTAACTTATTTTTCCGACTAGAAACCTATACTTTTTTTGTTTAGATTCATAAAATAGAGTTCAATATGAAACCATAGCAATTTGATTCACTCAAAACGGATTTAAAATGAAGAAGTTATGGGTAAAACAAGATTGGATAATTTTTCTCATTTTAGCTACGTGAAAATTGGTAACAAATCTATTCCAACCATAACTTAATCAACTTGTATTGTATATTATGTAATATTGAGATACCATAGACACGTATACAATGTTTCGACCTATCATGTCGACACATCTATATATATTTCGGAACAACCATAGACACTCTATATGTGAATGTTGGAGTTAGCTATACAGGGTTGAGGTTGATTCCAAAATATATATAGTTTGAGTTGTGATCAATACTGAGATACGTATACACTGGGTCGTGGATTGATTCAAGATAATATTTATCGATTTATTTCTGTACATCTAACTGTGGACAACTAGTTGTAGGTTACTAACGAGGACAGCTGACTTAATAAACTTAAAACATCAAAATATATTAAAAGTGTTGTAAATATATTTAAATATATCTTGAACATACTTTGATATATATGTATATATTGTTATAGGTTCGTGAATCAACCAGTGGCCAAGTTTTACTTTCCGACGAAGTAAAAATCTGTGAAAGTGAGTTGTAGTCCCACTTTTAAAATCTAATATTTTTGGGATGAGAATACATGCAGGTTTTATAAATGATTTACAAAATAGACACAAGTACGTGAAACTACATTCTATGGTTGAATTATCAAAATCGAATATGCCCCTTTTTATTAAGTCTGGTAATCTAAGAATTAGGGAACAGACACCCTAATTGACGCGAATCCTAAAGATAGATCTATTGGGCCTAACAAACCCCATCCAAAGTACCGGATGCTTTAGTACTTCGAAATTTATATCATATCCGAAGGGTGTCCCGGAATGATGGGGATATTCTTATATATGCATCTTGTTATTGTCGGTTACCAGGTGTTCACCATATGAATGATTTTTATCTCTATGTATGGGATGTGAATTGAAATATGAAATCTTGTGGTCTATTGTTACGATTTGATATATATAGGTTAAACCTATAACTCACCAACATTTTTGTTGACGTTTAAAGCATGTTTATTCTCAGGTGAATATTAAGAGCTTCCGCTGTTGCATACTAAAATAAGGACAAGATTTGGAGTCCATGTTTGTATGATATTGTGTAAAAACTGCATTCAAGAAACTGATTTCGATGTAACATATTTGTATTGTAAACCATTATGTAAGGGTCGTGTGTAAACAGGATATTTTAGATTATCATTATTTGATAATCTACGTAAAGCATTTTAAACCTTTATTTATCAAATAAAGGTTATGGTTTGTTTTAAAAATGAATGCAGTCTTTGAAAAACGTCTCATATAGAGGTCAAAACCTCGCAACGAAATCAATTAATATGGAACGTTTTTAATCAATAAGAACGGGACATTTCATTTGGTTGTGAAACTCTTGGGGAAAAAGGGTTTGAAGGAAAAGATGAGGGTTGATTTTGTTTATTCTGAAAATAAAATAATTGGTTTTCAAGGGCTTTTTTCTCTTGTTCTTTTTGAGAGAGGAGTTCAGAATAATTTATAGTACCTTTCATTGTAGTAACCACCATCATCAATTCTTTATGAAGTACATCAATTTTGGCTTTGATTTCTGCAGTAGTTGCTTCTATGGGAAAAACTTTAGATTTCATTTTTTCATTGTCATCTGAAAGCTTTTTTAATACTTTATTTTGAGCAACTTGATTTTCTGATTGCCAATTAAGCACTTGCTCAACAAGTGGTTGTTGAGTTCGTCTGCCTTGATGATCAATAGCTACAGGGGCTTCTATTTTCCATGAATGAGAGATTTTCTCTGGGTTTTGAAAAGGTTTAAGAGGTGGGAATTCTTGTTCATATGATGGGTTTTGTAGTTCAAACATGTTGCATTCCGGTTGTAGGATACGATTAGATCTGGTTCTGGGATTTCTTCTTGATCGTCTGGTAGATGGTTGAGGATCTTCTATATCTTCATCAGATTCAGAATCATCTTGATGATTTAGACATAGATAGCATTTACAAATGGAATCATCATACCATATATGTCCTGTGACTGGATCCTTACCATGATAAACAGGATTTCCTTCACTTGTAAAATATGCAACTTTTAGTGGATCAGAATCTAATACGTTTAGTTCTGAGGGAACCACTGGACAATTTTGAACAATATTTGGTTTTGGAAAACGGATCTCAACTAGACCATCTGATCTAGTGTGGAAAACTGGATCTGTTGATTGGGCTGTTTGTGTCTGGGAGTGGATTGATTCATAATTTGTTAACCAAGAAGAAGGGAGTAATTCACAAAGGGCTTCTTTGGTTATTTGTTTTGGGATGTAGGAAAGACTAGGTGTAGCTGTTGAATCTATATTAAGAAATATAGCATCTTCTGTGTTTATGTGAGATGGAACTGGTATGTCAAAAGCATGGTTTTGTACTCTGTAAACCATTTGGTAGTGAAGAGTAGCAGCATATGTGTTTACCTGAGGTGCTCCAGTTATCTGCATCTGGACTTTCAAGGCTGTCAACAGTGATGGATCTGTGAGAGGCATATTGAAATTTGGAAAGAAAGTCAAGAAGACTGTTCCAGCATTCAGAGTTGTTTGTACTGTTGCAATACAAGCATCTTGATATCTTGTAAACCTTGAATCAAGGAGAGCTATTCGAGAGACTACTCCAAGTCCTTTTCTCCCATGAAAAGTAAGAGCTAATCTGATAGCACCAAAGTGCATATGTGTGTAACCTGCTCTCTGCCAATTAGGGATTAAATGTTTTGGTAATTCAAGAGATACCAACTGCTCTTTTGAATCAGAAGGGATTTGATATTGATCAAATCGAGAAGCTTGGATAAATTCTTTTGTTTTTGGATTTTTCGATGAGTGAAATACTTGAGAAGCTACTCTAGAAATTGAAGAAGAAGGTTTTTTATAAACATCATAAGGATTAACTACAGGATATCTAGATTCTGGAATTTTAGATTCGTCATCTATATATGATAACTGATATAGATAATCTAATTTTGAAGAGGGTAAAGAAGATGAGTTTGATGGAGATCTGAAAGACATATTTAGAAGTGATCTGGTATTACACACCTTTTGCAAAGTTTTCTGATGTTGGGTTTCAGGTTTTGAAAACAATAATTTTCTTTTACCAACTTCCTACGGCTACGTGTTCAAACAACGCCATTTCCTCGGCTACAATAACACTCCGGCCTCCGGGAATATCTTGTAAGAGAACATTATTGTACATATTTCTAGTCATTCAAACTAGATATCATCCATGTTTTCTGATGTAAAATTCCAAACATAGTTTGGCTAATACAGAGCATACTTATCTAGGATGAACAATAGTTTTACTAATAAAAGAAATAGCAAAACTTTTGATATTTAAGCACTCTTTGCATATAAGGGTGTTTTACCAGATGAGGTGTTTAGTGACTCATTAATGGGTGTATTACCAGCTCTGATACCAAGGAGGGGGGTTGTCTTTTAATACACCCCCTCCAGACGAGTTTCAAAACCCAGAGAAAATCTCTCATTCATGGAAAATAGAAGCCCCTGTAGCTATTGATCATCAAGGCAGACGAACTCAACAACCACTTGTTGAGCAAGTGCTTAATTGGCAATCAGAAAATCAAGTTGCTCAAAATAAAGTATTAAAAAAGCTTTCAGATGACAATGAAAAAATGAAATCTAAAGTTTTTTCATAGAAGCAACTACTGCAGAAATCAAAGCCAAAATTGATGTACTTCATAAAGAATTGATGATGGTGGTTACTACAATGAAAGGTACTATAAATTTTTCTGAACTCCTCTCTCAAAAAGAACAAGAGAAAAAAGCCCTTGAAAACCAATTATTTTATTTTCAGAATAAACAAAATCAACCCTCATCTTTTCCTTCAAACCCTTTTTCCCCAAGAGTTTCACAACCAAACATTCAGATTCAAACACTTCAAGCAAACTCTTCATTCCACCCATCAGTTAACCCATTCTCACTAAAACCAAAACATACCATAGACTCCAAACCACAAGTTAAACCAAAAGTACCCAAAACTGAACCAGATGAACCCGATGCTTTTATTGGTGCTTCAACCTCAACCTCAACAGCAAATGAAACCCTTGAAACCATGGCCCTACAACAAGAAAACCCGATAAGTGCATTTTTGAAATCTCTTACCATACAACCACCAAATCCAAAACCCCATATCAAGCCAAAAAAGCCAATTCCAGAACCATTTGATCCGTTTCAAGCTTTTGAAGAACTATACATGGCAGATCAAGAAGAACTTCACTTTGATGATCTTGAAACTCCTTACACGGAAACCCACCAAACACCACAATCCATAACGTTCAAAAGTTTCACTATTGATGATATTCCTTTTTCGCAGTGGCGAGATCGCATGCAACATTTTCTTGCATGGTGCACGGCTGAATTAGAAGAAAATGATATGCATGAAGTCTGTAGACGATTTGTTGCAAGACTTGAAGGCAGACTCTCTGATTGGTATCATTCTCTTGGCGAATACCGACAGATAGAAATCCTTTCAGCAAGAACCCCAATTGATCTCATGAATTATATTCACACAGAATTTCTTGGTACTGGAGATCAGATGCTTACTGCAGCTCGTGAAGAATTTTTGAAAATGAAATGCTGCTCCTTCGAATCAAAACACCTGAATAAGCATTATAATCGAATGTCAAAAAGATTTTATATGCTTGGTGGAATAGATGATGTTAATCTCAAACAAGTTTTCTTGAACTCTTTTCCTGAACCTCTGGCAATAGAAGCAACACGAACTATCCAGAAAACAGGCAAGCAATTGAAAGATGTTTCATTAGGTGTTCTATACCAATTCATTACTGAAGCATTGGAAAAGTTTTGTAATCACAAAAAATTTCTCAAATACGTTGAAGAAACTGGCTCTAAGCTTGGCAACGCATGTGATGACAGAAGATTTAAGATAAAGTGCAAAGATGGAAAATGCAATTGTTCTTCCAAAAGATCCACAAGATTCAAGAAATACAGAAACTACAAGATGAAGCCTTTCAAACGAGGAAAATGGAAATTCCTAAGAAAGAAAAATAAAAATTCTTTTAAAGGGAAAAATCGATGCTTCATTTGTGGCAAAAGTGGTCATTTTGCAAAGGAATGCAGAAACAAGAAAAAAGATAAATTCATGAAACAAGTCTCGATGATTACAGAAGAAGACTCGTCTGATCATGACATCGAATCTTTATTTTCATTAGATGATGAGCCCAATGATGAAACAATTTTAATGATCCAATTGTCTGATTCTGAATCAAATTTCTCAGAAGATACTTCAGAAAATGAATCGATGATGATAGATATTCAAGGAATCTATCCTGTTGAAAGAAGTGTCCCTTATGCACCAGTCCAAATACTCCTTACCCACTATTCAAAACCTCAAACCCTTATCGCTTTTTTTGATACAGGTTCTTCTTCAACCATTATGAATCCAGATCTCCTCCCTTCTCATATGTGGCAACCATGTTCTCAAACCTTTCGAACAGCTAATAGTTCTTCTCTTTCTATAGAACTTATTAGTAAACCTTTACTCATAAAACTCTTTCCACAATGTATAATACGTCATAGAGTTTTAGGATCTCATCTTCCCAATAAAGATTTGTTATTAGGTTTTGATATCTTGAGTCAAATCAAAAATCTTTCATGGTCAAACCAAGGTCTAAAATATAAGTCTTTTGTATTACCCTGGTTATCACTAACCCATTTGCAGGTACACACAATTGACAACAATTTTGGAGAATTTTCAACAAAGATAATTAGTACATCCTGTGCTAATTCACATACAGAATTTCTTCAAAAATGCAAGAATCCTTTATGGCAGAATCCAGAGTTTTTCATCAAACTACCCTTCAAGCTCAATAAAGATGTCAATCCAACAAAAGCAAGCCACCAAGGAATGAATCCAGAAGACTTACAACTTGCAGTCCAAGAACTTTCCCAACTCCAGCAAGAAGGCCTGATCAAACCAACAACATCCCCATGGGCGTGTGAAGCTTTCTATGTTAACAAACATTCAGAACAGATACGTGGCAAGAAAAGACTTGTAATCAACTACAAGCCTTTGAATGAATTCCTTGCAGATGATAAGTTTCCTCTTCCAAACAGATAGACTCTCTTCCAAAGCCTAACCAATGCAAAAGTTTTTTCCAAGTTTGATCTTAAAGCAGGTTTTTGGCAAATTGGCATTCATCTTGAAGAAAGATACAAAACAGCTTTTTGTATCCCTGATCATCACTATCAATGGACAGTGATGCCCTTTGGTCTAAAAAGTGCTCCTTCAGCTTTTCAAAAAGCAATGATCAAGATCTTTGAACCAATTCTCTCAAGTGCAGTAATTTATATTGATGACATTCTTCTCTTTTCAAAAAATGAAGAAGAGCATTTAGTACTGCTAAACAAATTTCATTCATTGCTTTTGCAATATGGAATTATGCTCTCAGAAAGAAAGATGATTCTGGCAACAACTCAAATTGATTTCTTGGGAATGACCATCAACAACTCTCAATATCACCTTCAACCTCATGTAGCGAAAAAACTACTTGAATTCCCAGACATGCTTTCCACTATCAAGGAAATTCAACAATTTCTTGGTATAGTAAATTACATGTCCCCATTCATCAAAAACCTTTCCCATTTAACCAAACCATTGTATGATATGCTCAAAAAGAACCCTCCACCCTGGAATTTTTAACAAACCAAAGCAGTGCAACAACTTAAGAGACTAACTGATAATCTCCCTCCCCTCCAAATTCCATCCAATGGAAAAAGAATATTGCAGACAGATGCAAGTGATGAACACTGGGGAGCAGTCCTCTTAGAAGAAATTAATGGTAACCGCAACATCTGTGGTTATCAAAGTGGTCATTTCAAACCTTCTGAAACACACTACCATTCTACTTTCAAAGAAATCCTTGCAGTCAAAAATGGTATCAAAAGGTTTGCTTTTCACCTTATTGGTCACAAATTTCTTATTGAAATGGATATGTCTTCATTTCCTAAAATGTTACAATTCAAGAACAAGACAATCCCACATCCTCAATTGCTCAGATGGGCAGAATGGTTTTCCCAATATGATTTTGAAGTCAAACACATAAAAGGATCAACCAATTTTCTTCCAGATTTTCTTTCAAGAAAAGGTGCAGAACAAAGCAATTTACTCATTCCTGTTATAGCAGTTTTACAACCAGATGCAGAATCTTCATCTTCATCATCAGCACCTCAATCAACAGTATGGCAAAGAATGGATCAACTCCCACATGAAATCACAGAAAAAATCCTAGAAAAGTCAATTCCTGTCTACTGTCATGAAACATGGACAGCATATTGGAAAATACTTGCTAGAAAATATGGAAGCTCTCCATTTCGAGGAATGACCTTCAATTCTGAATACCCTTTTCTCAACCTTTTCCACATTCATGATCCATATCACCTTGTCCCTGAAGCAATCCCTTTCTTCCTCAATCTATCCAGGTGTCATTACATTGCAATTGTATTCAATGCACAAGTGATGAACAGATATTTGTTCTTAACACAAGTAGGAAATCCCCAAGATGAACAACAAATGTTTCGAAATACTCTCAAATTCCTTCTAAGATATCAAACAATGTCTTATTGGGAATCAATATTTGGCAATTTCCTCACTACATATGTTGTAATTATTTTCCATCAGAACCTGGTCCGATGTTCACAGTCTCCAAACGGCACAATAATCCATCAAGATTCATTTGTAAAAATCCATGGCTGGTATGGATATAATCTCATCAGGACAAAAGATGTTCACCCAGAACAGTGGTTATTATTCAAGGTAGAAATGAGTCAGCTCAACGGATTACCTCATACATTCATTGACTCAACATCTTTTCGACAAGCAGATCACCCTCTAAGCCAGTCACCAGCAACAGCTTTGGATGCTTTTGTTAAGAATACTATTCGTGAAAGAGATTTAATGGAAACCATAATCAATACAGTTCCAAACAATCACATGAATGAAACATCATCAGAAGAAGAACAGTACAGGCACCCTAGAGATGATTTCGACAGTGATGAGTGGCCGGATACAGATTAAAATACGTATTTATGTATTTGTGTAATATTATGTATGCAATGATGTCATAGTGTGGTGTGATGTGAGCAATGATGTCATTAGATCAATAATTGTGAGTGATGTAAGCAATGATGTAATTAGATCAATAATTGTGAGTGATGTAAGCAATGATGTCATTACATCAATAATTAAGCTTTTACCTGATTAGCAGGTAACAAGTCATCCGGTAACCTCTTTAAGAGGTAGCAGGTCATTTCCACTTTTATGGCCTATAAATATGTATTGATAGAATGGAGTTGGATCATAACTTAAAAAAGATCACAACTTCTTCTTCCTTGTATAATAAATTACCCAGTTTGTTGTAATTCTCTCCTTCTGCTTCTCTATTTTCCCACTTTGTTTTACGAGTTTCTCTCCTCACTGAGACAACCCCCTCCTTGGTATCAGAGCTGGTAATACACCCATTAATGAGTCACTAAACACCTCATCTGGTAAAACACCCTTATATGCAAAGAGTGCTTAAATATCAAAAGTTTTGCTATTTCTTTTATTAGTAAAACTATTGTTCATCCTAGATAAGTATGCTCTGTATTAGCCAAACTATGTTTGGAATTTTACATCAGAAAACATGGATGATATCTAGTTTGAATGACTAGAAATATGTACAATAATGTTCTCTTACAAGATATTCCCGGAGGCCGGAGTGTTATTGTAGCCGAGGAAATGGCGTTGTTTGAACACGTAGTCGTAGGAAGTTGGTAAAAGAAAATTATTGTTTTCAAAACCTGAAACCCAACATCAGAAAACTTTGCAAAAGGTGTGTAATACCAGATCACTTCTAAATATGTCTTTCAGATCTCCATCAAACTCATCTTCTTTACCCTCTTCAAAATTAGATTATCTATATCAGTTATCATATATAGATGACGAATCTAAAATTCCAGAATCTAGATATCCTGTAGTTAATCCTTATGATGTTTATAAAAAACCTTCTTCTTCAATTTCTAGAGTAGCTTCTCAAGTATTTCACTCATCGAAAAATCCAAAAACAAAAGAATTTATCCAAGCTTCTCGATTTGATCAATATCAAATCCCTTCTGATTCAAAAGAGCAGTTGGTATCTCTTGAATTACCAAAACATTTAATCCCTAATTGGTAGAGAGCAGGTTACACACATATGCACTTTGGTGCTATCAGATTAGCTCTTACTTTTCATGGGAGAAAAGGACTTGGAGTAGTCTCTCGAATAGCTCTCCTTGATTCAAGGTTTACAAGATATCAAGATGCTTGTATTACAACAGTACAAACAACTCTGAATGCTGGAACAGTCTTCTTGACTTTCTTTCCAAATTTCAATATGCCTCTCACAGATCCATCACTGTTGACAGCCTTGAAAGTCCAGATGCAGATAACTGGAGCACCTCAGGTAAACACATATGCTGCTACTCTTCACTACCAAATGGTTTACAGAGTATAAAACCATGCTTTTGACATACCAGTTCCATCTCACATAAACACAGAAGATGCTATATTTCTTAATATAGATTCAACAGCTACACCTAGTCTTTCCTACATCCCAAAACAAATAACCAAAGAAGCCCTTTGTGAATTACTCCCTTCTTCTTGGTTAACAAATTATGAATCAATCCACTCCCAGACACAAACAGCCCAATCAACAGATCCAGTTTTCCACACTAGATCAGATGGTCTAGTTGAGATCCGTTTTCCAAAACCAAATATTGTTCAAAATTGTCCAGTGGTTCCCTCAGAACTAAACGTATTAGATTCTGATCCACTAAAAGTTGCATATTTTACAAGTGAAGGAAATCCTGTTTATCATGGTAAAGATCCAGTCACAGGACATATATGGTATGATGATTCCATTTGTAAATGCTATCTATGTCTAAATCATCAAGATGATTCTGAATCTGATGAAGATATAGAAGATCCTCAACCATTTACCAGACGATCAAGAAGAAACCCCAGAACCAGATCTAATCGTATCCTACAACCGGAATGCAACATGTTTGAACTACAAAACCCATCATATGAACAAGAATTCCCACTTTGTTTTACGAGTTTCTCTCCTCACTGAGACAACCCCCCTGGATGAACCCATTATGCTTTTGAATCACCCTTCGGATATGATATAAATTTCGAAGTACTAAAGTCATGATCCATATTACACGAATTTAATGGGTGTATTACCAAAGAACAATCCAGAGTTCAAATTTGACATATTGGATGACTGTACAACAGTGTAATATTATGTATTCAATAAGGCCTTCGTGTTATTACCCAGGGGTTTCTTAAAACCATTTCTCTTCTTCAAATGGTTTAAGAAAATTGGTCAAAACCCCTTAACCTTGGTATCAGAGCTGGTAATACACCCATTAATGAGTCACTAAACACCTCATCTAGTAAAACACCCTTATATGCAAAGAGTGCTTAAATATCAAAAGTTTTGCTATTTCTTTTATTAGTAAAACTATTGTTCATCCTAGATAAGTATGCTCTGTATTAGCCAAACTATGTTTGGAATTTTACATCAGAAAACATGGATGATATCTAGTTTGAATGACTAGAAATATGTACAATAATGTTCTCTTACAAGATATTCCCGGAGGCCGGAGTGTTATTGTAGCCGAGGAAATGGCGTTGTTTGAACACGTAGCCGTAGGAAGTTGGTAAAAGAAAATTATTGTTTTCAAAACCTGAAACCCAACATCAGAAAACTTTGCAAAAGGTGTGTAATACCAGATCACTTCTAAATATGTCTTTCGGATCTCCATCAAACTCATCTTCTTTACCCTCTTCAAAATTAGATTATCTATATCAGTTATCATATATAGATGACGAATCTAAAATTCCAGAATCTAGATATCCTGTAGTTAATCCTTATGATGTTTATAAAAAACCTTCTTCTTCAATTTCTAGAGTAGCTTCTCAAGTATTTCACTCATCGAAAAATCCAAAAACAAAAGAATTTATCCAAGCTTCTCGATTTGATCAATATCAAATCCCTTCTGATTCAAAAGAGCAGTTGGTATCTCTTGAATTACCAAAACATTTAATCCCTAATTGGTAGAGAGCAGGTTACACACATATGCACTTTGGTGCTATCAGATTAGCTCTTACTTTTCATGGGAGAAAAGGACTTGGAGTAGTCTCTCGAATAGCTCTCCTTGATTCAAGGTTTACAAGATATCAAGATTCTTGTATTGCAACAGTACAAACAACTCTGAATGCTGGAACAGTCTTCCTGACTTTCTTTCCAAATTTCAATATGCCTCTCACAGATCCATCACTGTTGACAGCCTTGAAAGTCCAGATGCAGATAACTGGAGCACCTCAGGTAAACACATATGCTGCTACTCTTCACTACCAAATGGTTTACAGAGTACAAAACCATGCTTTTGACATACCAGTTCCATCTCACATAAACACAGAAGATGCTATATTTCTTAATATAGATTCAACAGCTACACCTAGTCTTTCCTACATCCCAAAACAAATAACCAAAGAAGCCCTTTGTGAATTACTCCCTTCTTCTTGGTTAACAAATTATGAATCAATCCACTCCCAGACACAAACAGCCCAATCAACAGATCCAGTTTTCCACACTAGATCAGATGGTCTAGTTGAGATCCGTTTTCCAAAACCAAATATTGTTCAGAATTGTCCAGTAGTTCCCTCAGAACTAAACGTATTAGATTCTGATCCACTAAAAGTTGCATATTTTACAAGTGAAGGAAATCCTGTTTATCATGGTAAAGATCCAGTCACAGGACATATATGGTATGATGATTCCATTTGTAAATGCTATCTATGTCTAAATCATCAAGATGATTCTGAATCTGATGAAGATATAGAAGATCCTCAACCATTTACCAGACGATCAAGAAGAAACCCCAGAACCAGATCTAATCGTATCCTACAACCGGAATGCAACATGTTTGAACTACAAAACCCATCATATGAACAAGAATTCCCACCTCTTAAACCTTTTGAAAACCCAGAGAAAATCTCTCATTCATGGAAAATAGAAGCCCCTGTAGCTATTGATCATCAAGGCAGACGAACTCAACAACCACTTGTTGAGCAAGTGCTTAATTGGCAATCAGAAAATCAAGTTGCTCAAAATAAAGTATTAAAAAAGCTTTCAGATGACAATGAAAAAATGAAATCTAAAGTTTTTTCCATAGAAGCAACTACTGCAGAAATCAAAGCCAAAATTGATGTACTTCATAAAGAATTGATGATGGTGGTTACTACAATGAAAGGTACTATAAATTATTCTGAACTCCTCTCTCAAAAAGAACAAGAGAAAAAAGCCCTTGAAAACCAATTATTTTATTTTCAGAATAAACAAAATCAACCCTCATCTTTTCCTTCAAACCCTTTTTCCCCAAGAGTTTCACAACCAAACATCCAGATTCAAACACTTCAAGCAAACTCTTCATTCCACCCATCAGTTAACCCATTCTCACTAAAACCAAAACATACCATAGACTCCAAACCACAAGTTAAACCAAAAGTACCCAAAACTGAACCAGATGAACCCGATGCTTTTATTGGTGCTTCAACCTCAACCTCAACAGCAAATGAAACCCTTGAAACCATGGCCCTACAACAAGAAAACCCGATAAGTGCATTTTTGAAATCTCTTACCATACAACCACCAAATCCAAAACCCCATATCAAGCCAAAAAAGCCAATTCCAGAACCATTTGATCCGTTTCAAGCTTTTGAAGAACTATACATGGCAGATCAAGAAGAACTTCACTTTGATGATCTTGAAACTCCTTACACAGAAACCCACCAAACATCACAATCCATAACGTTCAAAAGTTTCACTATTGATGATATTCCTTTTTCGCAGTGGCGAGATCGCATGCAACATTTTCTTGCATGGTGCACGGCTGAATTAGAAGAAAATGATATGCATGAAGTCTGTAGACGATTTGTTGCAAGACTTGAAGGCAGACTCTCTGATTGGTATCATTCTCTTGGCGAATACCGACAGATAGAAATCCTTTCAGCAAGAACCCCAATTGATCTCATGAATTATATTCACACAGAATTTCTTGGTACTGGAGATCAGATGCTTACTGCAGCTCGTGAAGAATTTTTGAAAATGAAATGCTGCTCCTTCGAATCAAAACACCTGAATAAGCATTATAATCGAATGTCAAAAAGATTTTATATGCTTGGTGGAATAGATGATGTTAATCTCAAATAAGTTTTCTTGAACTCTTTTCCTGAACCTCTGGCAATAGAAGCAACACGAACTATCCAGAAAACAGGCAAGCAATTGAAAGATGTTTCATTAGGTGTTCTAAACCAATTCATTACTGAAGCATTGGAAAAGTTTTGTAATCACAAAAAATTTCTCAAATACGTTGAAGAAACTGGCTCTAAGCTTGGCAACGCATGTGATGACAGAAGATTTAAGATAAAGTGCAAAGATGAAAAATGCAATTGTTCTTCCAAAAGATCCACAAGATTCAAGAAATACAGAAACTACAAGATGAAGCCTTTCAAACGAGGAAAATGGAAATTCCTAAGAAAGAAAAATAAAAATTCTTTTAAAGGGAAAAATCGATGCTTCATTTGTGGCAAAAGTGGTCATTTTGCAAAGGAATGCAGAAACAATAAAAAAGATAAATTCATGAAACAAGTCTCGATGATTACAGAAGAAGACTCGTCTGATCATGACATCGAATCTTTATTTTCATTAGATGATGAGCCCAATGATGAAACAATTTTAATGATCCAATTGTCTGATTCTGAATCAAATTTCTCAAAAGATACTTCAGAAAATGAATCGATGATGATAGATATTCAAGGAATCTATCCTGTTGAAAGAAGTGTCCCTTATGCACCAGTCCAAATACTCCTTACCCACTATTCAAAACCTCAAACCCTTATCACCTTTTTTGATACAGGTTCTTCTTCAACCATTATGAATCCAGATCTCCTCCCCTCTCATATGTGGCAACCATGTTCTCAAACCTTTCGAACAGCTAATAGTTCTTCTCTTTCTATAGAACTTATTAGTAAACCTTTACTCATAAAACTCTTTCCACAATGTATAATACGTCATAGAGTTTTAGGATCTCATCTTCCCAATAAAGATTTGTTATTAGGTTTTGATATCTTGAGTCAAATCAAAAATCTTTCATGGTCAAACCAAGGTCTAAAATATAAGTCTTTTGTATTACCCTGGTTATCACTAACCCATTTGCAGGTACACACAATTGACAACAATTTTGGAGAATTTTCAACAAAGATAATTAGTACATCCTGTGCTAATTCACATACAGAATTTCTTCAAAAATGCAAGAATCCTTTATGGCAGAATCCAGAGTTTTTCATCAAACTACCTTTCAAGCTCAATGAAGATGTCAATCCAACAAAAGCAAGCCACCAAGGAATGGGTCCAGAAGACTTACAACTTGCAGTCCAAGAACTTTCCCAACTCCAGCAAGAAGGCCTGATCGAACCAACAACATCCCCATGGGCGTGTGAAGCTTTCTATGTCAACAAACATTCAGAACAGATACGTGGCAAGAAAAGACTTGTAATCAACTACAAGCCTTTGAATGAATTCCTTGCAGATGATAAGTTTCCTCTTCCAAACAGATGGACTCTCTTCCAAAGCCTAACCAATGCAAAAGTTTTTTCCAAGTTTGATCTTAAAGCAGGTTTTTGGAAAATTGGCATTCATCCTGAAGAAAGATACAAAACAGCTTTTTGTATCCCTGATCATCACTATCAATGGACAGTGATGCCCTTTGGTCTAAAAAGTGCTCCTTCAGCTTTTCAAAAAGCAATGATCAAGATCTATTGATTAATATCAAACTCCTCACTGCTACCAACAACTTGTATAGATAACATAAGGATAAAGTGCACCCATCCTTTCAGATTAGCTCTAAAAAAAAAAAAAAAAAAAAAAAAAAAAAAAAAAAAAACAGATGATAAGTTTCCTCTGGGTTTTGAAAAGGTTTAAGAGGTGGGAATTCTTGTTCATATGATGGGTTTTGTAGTTCAAACATGTTGCATTCCGGTTGTAGGATACGATTAGATCTGGTTCTGGGGTTTCTTCTTGATCGTCTGGTAGATGGTTGAGGATCTTCTATATCTTCATCAGATTCAGAATCATCTTGATGATTTAGACATAGATAGCATTTACAAATGGAATCATCATACCATATATGTCCTGTGACTGGATCCTTACCATGATAAACAGGATTTCCTTCACTTGTAAAATATGCAACTTTTGGTGGATCAGAATCTAATACGTTTAGTTCTGAGGGAACTACTGGACAATTCTGAACAATATTTGGTTTTGGAAAACGGATCTCAACTAGACCATCTGATCTAGTGTGGAAAACTGGATCTGTTGATTGGGCTGTTTGTGTCTGGGAGTGGATTGATTCATAATTTGTTAACCAAGAAGAAGGGAGTAATTCACAAAGGGCTTCTTTGGTTATTTGTTTTGGGATGTAGGAAAGACTAGGTGTAGCTGTTGAATCTATATTAAGAAATATAGCATCTTCTGTGTTTATGTGAGATGGAACTGGTATGTCAAAAGCATGGTTTTGTACTCTGTAAACCATTTGGTAGTGAAGAGTAGCAGCATATGTGTTTACCTGAGGTGCTCCAGTTATCTGCATCTGGACTTTCAAGGCTGTCAACAGTGATGGATCTGTGAGAGGCATATTGAAATTTGGAAAGAAAGTCAAGAAGACTGTTCCAGCATTCAGAGTTGTTTGTACTGTTGCAATTGAAGGTATTTCGTATGCCCGAGAGACATATTAAATTAATGTGGCTAATGTGTTATGATCCAAGTCGGGTCATACCCAATAACAAACTTACCGACACCTTACGTATTTGATCTTAACGATTGGATCATTAAACAAATACGCAACACTTGAATTTTAGAAAATCAGGTTTCTAAAATATTATCACTTGAGATAAATTATTTGGATAATTTATATATATAATTATTTATGGGTTTAAATGATTATATTGTGTTATATTTTATAAAAGGTTTTATAAAATGTATAAGTAACAAAATAATACATAAGTTTATAAAAGGTTTATAAACTTTAAAAAAAAAAAAAACCTACAAGTATTATTATAAAACATTATGTGGTGCAGAATTTGGGACTCCAAGGAAGGGCACACATGCTTGTTTTGTTACTTTTAATACTACACAACACCACATGAGCATGACTAACACTTCTACCAAGTATTTGACTCATTCTTTCAAGTGATACATGCAACATACTCCAAAAAAAACTGCACAAAAACCCTCTAAAAGGGCTGTCCAGGCCGTGGCTGTTGAGGGAGAAAAAGAGGGTTCTAAATTTGGTTTTTGGAAGTTTGATTCAAGTGTTGATAAATCCTAACCAAAGTACAAGGTGTTGGTGCAAAGTTTGGGGTATAACTACTTGAGGTTTCATAGTTTTGGAGCTCCATTCATCATCATCTTCATCATCATCTATCAACAAGCTAGGAGAAGGTATAAACTCCTTTCTTACTTGTAGTTTGTAAGTATGTTTCACAACTTGATCCTAATTGGGATTTAACTTTAAAAGGTTAAAGATTAACAAGTTTAATTGGTAATATTTACATGCTTCCGCTTTCTTAATTCTTAAAATGGTTTAAGTATATTATGAACTTGTTAAAACCCAACAATGGTATCTAGAGCCGAAGTTGTTGAAATATGCTTCGAGATGGTTATTAAACCCACTATAATTTTGCATTCTATGAACATGCATGAAGTAGAATGTAAAATTTTCGGTTTTGGGTGGTTGTCATTTTGGCCAAAATCACTTGTGATTCTGCATTCTGTATTGTCAATCACTTGTGATTCTGTACTGCCAATCACTTGTGATTCTGTACTGCCGATCACTTGTGATTCTGTACTGCCAATCACTTGTGATTCTGTACTGCCGATCACTTGTGATTCTGTACTGCCAATCACTTGTGATTCTAAACTGCCGATCACTTGTGATTCTGTACTGCCAATCACTTGTGATTCTAAACTGCCGATCACTTGTGATTCTGTACTGCCAATCACTTGTGATTCTGTATTGCCTATCACTTGTGTAGTTAATGTTCACAATCTAAGCCTTGACCTTGTGTTTGGTTGCATGCATGGTTGATTGATATTTATTCAATTGGTTTGTAATAATATTTATTCATTTGGCATGTAATAATTCATTTGGTTATGTAATTTATTTTATATTTGGTATGTAAAATAGATTAGGTTGTAATTTCATTTTTTAGACAAAATGTATTAGGATATATTTTGTAAAATGATGAAGAATGATGAAGACTTGAAGAACACATGAAGAAGCATTTGGATGCAAGGTTAAGTGGGAGATTTGAAATCTCCTACTTTGTGTTATAACCCCTTATCCGGTGGCATTTGTTTTCGGCTAAACAAATGTCTACCAAAATGGCTTGATTGTGAACATATTTGTTTTGCATGCATGGTTGTTTATTGTATGATTGTGGATTGTATGTTTGTATGCTACAAGTTAATCACACAAGTTAACAACAAACAAAATGGAAATTTAATTGGTTAAATTATACATTAATTAACGACATGCAAAATGACAATTTAATTGGTTGAATTAAAAATGGCTAAAAGGACATTAATAAACGGTTATTAAGATCATGATTAGGATCATACATATAAAATGGTTTATAGACATGAAATTGGCTTTTCATAATGAACTATACACCAAATGCATGTTGGTGTATGGTATAAATGTTTTCTTAAACTAGAATTTATGAAAACTTAAAATCCCTTAACTAAAACAAGGTAAACAAGTTAAACGCCATCCTTTTGTGGAAACACTTAGACATATTAGGAATCTCTTGATGGGATAAAGGTCACCTAACCGTCATGAGTGAACTAATGTGAATAAGGTACACTTCGCATACATGTGGGATAAAGGTCACCTAACCACTTGTATGTTAAGTCTACATGTTTACACAAGTAGGACGACTTGATTTAGGAATCATGAACTTAGGGTCACCGAAGCATGAGGAACAAATAGGCGTTGATGGGATAAATATGCCATGCAAAAGGATTGCATGATCCCGTACTCTAGAAGTTGCAAATGGATTGCAATTGTCATTTATTGACTACCTAGCTAAATCAAATTGCGGGATAAAGGTCACCTAACCGAAATTTGGTTTACCGTTGGATTCTAGAATTTAATAATTCAATTTGATTTAAAGGGTATTGAATGTTAAATTAAAAATCGATACTTAAACGAACTTTGTTAATTTTGTAGATGGCCGCAAATAACAACAACATGCAAAATGCACCACTTAACCTAAACAACCTATCATTAAGGTCTCTCCTCGAGAAAGACAAACTCAACCATACGAACTTTATGGATTGGTTCCGTAATCTTAGAATTGTCCTCAAACTTGAGGACAAAGCGTATGTGTTGGAGGACCCTATTCCCGACCAACCGGATGAGGAAGATATAGAGGGCATGACTTATTATGACAAGTATTGCGCCGATTCGGTGCAAGTCGCTTGTCTAATGCTTGGGACTATGATACCCGAACTCCAAAAGGATTTCGAACATCATAGTGCATATGACATGATTACGCAATTGAAGGAGATGTTCCTTCAACAAGCACGTGTCGAGCGCTTCGAAACGGTTCGAGCGCTACATGCATGTCGTATGGATGACACCCAATCCGTCTCCTCTTATGTCCTCAAAATGAAGAGCCTTATCGATCGTGCTAACCGTCTTAACCTAAAAATATCTAATGAGTTAGCCACCGATCTTATCCTAAACTCCCTATCAAAAAGGTTTGATCAATTTGTAATTAATTACAATATGAATGGGATGGATAAGAGCATAGGTGAGCTTCACGGTATGCTTAGAACGGCGGAAACTAGCATGGGTAAAAGGGCTTTACCCGTGTTAGCAATCGATCAAGGTGGGTCCAAAGGTAAGACCTCTAAGCCAAAGGTGGCTAAGAGAAAAGGACCCGCCTATCAAGGCAAAGGGAAGGGGAAGATGGTTACCCCAACCATCAACAAGGCTAAGAAGCAAAAGGTAGCCGAGAAGGCAAACCCCAAGGAAGACCCATGTTTCGGTTGCGGTGAGATGGGTCATTGGAAACGAAACTGTCCGGTCTATCTTAAGGAGTTGAAGGACAAGAGGGATGCAGGGCAAACCTCAGGTAATATATATATGGTATATATAGAGCTAAGTATTACTTCTTCTAATACATGGGTATTAGACACTGGATGTGGAACTCATATTTGCAATTCTTTGCAGGGGTTCACAAGAAGTGATCATAAGGCGGGAACATCAAGTCTCTACATGGGCAATGGTGCAAAGGTGCATGTTAAAGCTCAAGGAGATTTTATTTTGAAGCTTCCAAGCGGATTGGAACTTATTTTAGAAAATGTTTTGTATGCTCCGGATTTGTGTAGAAACATTATTTCTATTTCTCGCTTAAAACAATGTGGTTACGTTGTTAATTTTATTGATGATGATATTCATGTTTCTAAAGATAATGTATTCTATTTCAAGGCTTCGCCTTCAAATGGAATTTATGAATTGGTTCATGATGACACATCATCTAGTAGCTCAATGTACCATACAAGCACCAAGAAACTCAAAAGGGATTTGAGTAATTCCTATTTATGGCATTGTCGCCTTGGTCACATAAACAAAAACCGAATACATACACTTCAAAAGAATGGACTTTTGAAATCAAATGAAATGGATTCGTTTGAAGTATGTGAATCTTGTTTACAAGGCAAGATGACTAAGGCACCTTTCAAAGGGACCTATGAAAGGGCTAAAGATTTATTGGGATTAATACATTCGGATGTATGTGGACCCTTTAAACCCATGACTAGGAAAGGTGAAAGATACTTTGTTACTTTCATTGATGACTTTAGTCGTTTCGGATATGTCTACTTATTAAGACACAAGGACGAAACGTTTGAAGCATTCAAAGAATATCAAAACGAAGTACAAAATCAACTCAATAAGACAATTAAGGTACTACGTACCGATAGAGGAGGTGAATACCTAAGCGATGCCTTCCAAGATCATCTTAGGAGTTGTGGGATTATCTCACAACTTACTCCACCCGGAACACCCCAACTTAATGGAGTTTCCGAAAGGAGGAACCGAACCCTAATGGATATGGTTCGCTCTATGATGGCAAGAAGCTCGTTGCCTCTATCATTTTGGGGTTATTGTCTAAGCTCCGCGGCTCGTATTTTAAATATGGCCCCAACCAAGAAGGTGGAACGAACTCCTCATGAGATGTGGTTTGGAAAACCTCCTTCTCTTTCATACTTGAAAGTATGGGGATGTGAAGCTTATCCTAAGCGTTATGTAGCAAATAAGCTACATGCTCGATCCACAAAGTGTATCTTCATAGGATATCCCAAAGATGACATGGGATATTACTTCTATGATCCATCCGAGCAAACCGTATTTGTTGCTCGGAAAGCGGAATTCCTTGAAACCAAGTTCCTTATGGAAGGTGATGGTGAAAGGAAGATAGATCTTGTAGAGGTACAAGATCAAGCCGATGATACACAATTGGTTGGCACTAGTACTCAACATGAGGATGTTGAAAATGATCAAGTGGATGATCAAGGTACACAAGACGTTCGAAAATCTAGTAGGATTAGTAATCCTCCCGAGAGATATGGGTTTCTCGTGGAAGGTTGCTATACGGTTGATTTGGATGAACCGATAAACTACAAAGATGCTTTATCAAGAATTGATAAAGATAAATGGCAGGAAGCCATGAACGCCGAGATGCAATCCATGTATGAAAACCAAGTTTGGGAACTTGTTGTGCAACCTCCTAGCTCCAAGCTAGTTGATTGCAAATGGCTTTTCAAGAAGAAAACCGACATACATGGAAACTTGGATACATACAAAGCTAGACTTGTAGCAAAAGGTTTCACTCAAACTCAAGGGGTTGATTATGATGAAACTTTCTCGCCAGTGGCAATGCTAAAGTCTATTAGGATATTATTTGCCATTGCTGCTCATTATGACTATGAAATATGGCAAATGGATGTCAAAACCGCTTTCCTAAATGGATATCTTGAGGAAGATGTCTATATGGTACAGCCCGAAGGTTTTGTTGATCTGAAAAATCCTAAAAAGGTATGCAAGTTGAAGAAATCAATCTACGGATTGAAACAAGCATCTAGAATGTGGAATCATCGCTTTAATGAAGAGGCAAAGAAATTTGGCTTCATTAAAAATGGTGATGAAGCTTGTGTGTACAAGAAGGCTAGTGGGAGCTCTATAATGTTCCTTGTGCTATATGTGGATGATATATTATTATTTGGGAATGATATTACCACAATGCAAGGAGTCAAAACTTGGCTAAAGAGTTGCTTCTCCATTAAGGATCTTGGAGACGCACAATACATATTGGGGATAGGGATCTATAGGAATAGATCCAAGAGATTGATAGGTTTAAGTCAAAGTACATACATTGATAAAATCTTGAAAAGGTTCAAGATGGAAAACTCTAAGAAAGGTTTGGTACCTATTCAAAGAGGAACCGTTCTCAATTCATCTCAGTGTCCTACCACGAAAGATGAACAAGAGAGAATGAAGAAAGTCCCATACGCATCTGCTATTGGGTCTATCATGTATGCGATGATATGTACTAGACCGGATGTGTCATGCGCTCTAAGCTTGACAAGTAGATACCAGAATAACCCAGGAAACAGTCATTGGATTGCTGTTAAAAGTATATTGAAATACCTTAGGAGAACTAAGGATATGTTTCTAATATATGGGTCTGGTGAGGTGGAACTCGCCGTAAAAGGTTACGTGGACGCGAGTTTCCAAACTGATCGAGATGACTCTCGATCACAATCCGGTTATGTCTTCATGTTAAATGGTGGTGCGGTCTCTTGGAAGAGTTCGAAACAGGAGGTTGTTGCGTTATCCACTACAGAGTCGGAGTACATTGCCGCCTCACTGGCAGCTCAGGAAGCTGCATGGATGAAGAAATTCATCGACGACTTAGGAGTGGTCCCTTCCATTCAGGACCCTCTTGAGATCTTTTGTGACAACGAGGGTGCGATTGCTCAAATCAAGGAACCTCGTGCCCATCAAAAGACTCGTCACATTGAGCGGAGATTCAACTACATAAGGGATGAAGTTGAAAAAGGAAAGATATGTATTCGCAAAGTTCATACAGATCATAATGTTGCGGATCCACTCACGAAGCTTTTACATGGGCCAAAACATGAGGGACATGTTTGTGCATTAGGGCTTCGATATTCTAGTGATTGGATATGATCTATTTTATGTATTGTACCGGAACGAAATTATTCAAACTCATTAATATAACTATGGTGTTAATTTATTTGAGTTATGTTCCTTTTTTGCATATTTCATCCATGAATAAGCAATTATTCTAAATTTCCGTAGTCGATCACATTTGTGGGAATAAGTGTGAGGTTTAGACTATTATGAACTCGGATTGGTATGCATTCATAGGTTGAATGTGGGGCAAGGATGCAACCAAGGTTCATAGATATTCGTGGGAAACAAATATTGGAAGACCCGCTCTCAAGAATTACTGTATAGAACCTTTGTGGTTGATCACATGAAATCTTGAGTAAAGGCGAATATCATTGTATCCTCTGACCTGAGATACATATTGGGTTCGGATATTCACCAAGTACTGTGCCTTGATTCTTTCCTTCGCTATTCTGAAACATGGTAGTACATAAGAAAGAACTCAGGTATATTACAAAGTGTATATCTAGGACGTATGTAGTCAAGATGGAATTTGTCCCTCTTATTCGTTGAGAGTCAGATGTCTAAGGCCTGAAAAGTTAAATCTATAAGAGAGTGATCACTCTGTATCTCTTGGATTTAACATGACATCTAGGACGAAAGGATATAATGAAAGATTCACCTACATATATCAGTTCGAGTAGGGAGCTCGAAAGGGATGATGTTATTGAATGGCACAAAGTCATAACATATTGGGGGTGATGGACGGTCGTTAGGTGGTATCCGTCACTTGCATTAATTTCTTATGTTTCTCGTGCAAGTGGGAGATTGAAGGTATTTCGTATGCCCGAGAGACATATTAAATTAATGTGGCTAATGTGTTATGATCCAAGTCGGGTCATACCCAATAACAAACTTACCGACACCTTACGTATTTGATCTTAACGATTGGATCATTAAACAAATACGCAACACTTGAATTTTAGAAAATCAGGTTTCTAAAATATTATCACTTGAGATAAATTATTTGGATAATTTATATATATAATTATTTATGGGTTTAAATGATTATATTGTGTTATATTTTATAAAAGGTTTTATAAAATGTATAAGTAACAAAATAATACATAAGTTTATAAAAGGTTTATAAACTTTTAAAAAAAAAAAAACCTACAAGTATTATTATAAAACATTATGTGGTGCAGAATTTGGGACTCCAAGGAAGGGCACACATGCTTGTTTTGTTACTTTTAATACTACACAACACCACATGAGCATGACTAACACTTCTACCAAGTATTTGACTCATTCTTTCAAGTGATACATGCAACATACTCCAAAAAAAACTGCACAAAAACCCTCTAAAAGGGCTGTCCAGGCCGTGGCTGTTGAGGGAGAAAAAGAGGGTTCTAAATTTGGTTTTTGGAAGTTTGATTCAAGTGTTGATAAATCCTAACCAAAGTACAAGGTGTTGGTGCAAAGTTTGGGGTATAACTACTTGAGGTTTCATAGTTTTGGAGCTCCATTCATCATCATCTTCATCATCATCTATCAACAAGCTAGGAGAAGGTATAAACTCCTTTCTTACTTGTAGTTTGTAAGTATGTTTCACAACTTGATCCTAATTGGGATTTAACTTTAAAAGGTTAAAGATTAACAAGTTTAATTGGTAATATTTACATGCTTCCGCTTTCTTAATTCTTAAAATGGTTTAAGTATATTATGAACTTGTTAAAACCCAACAGCAATACAAGCATCTTGATATCTTGTAAACCTTGAATCAAGGAGAGCTATTCGAGAGACTACTCCAAGTCCTTTTCTCCCATGAAAAGTAAGAGCTAATCTGATAGCACCAAAGTGCATATGTGTGTAACCTGCTCTCTGCCAATTAGGGATTAAATGTTTTGGTAATTCAAGAGATACCAACTGCTCTTTTGAATCAGAAGGGATTTGATATTGATCAAATCGAGAAGCTTGGATAAATTCTTTTGTTTTTGGATTTTTCGATGAGTGAAATACTTGAGAAGCTACTCTAGAAATTGAAGAAGAAGGTTTTTTATAAACATCATAAGGATTAACTACAGGATATCTAGATTCTGGAATTTTAGATTCGTCATCTATATATGATAACTGATATAGATAATCTAATTTTGAAGAGGGTAAAGAAGATGAGTTTGATGGAGATCTGAAAGACATATTTAGAAGTGATCTGGTATTACACACCTTTTGCAAAGTTTTCTGATGTTGGGTTTCAGGTTTTGAAAACAATAATTTTCTTTTACCAACTTCCTACGGCTACGTGTTCAAACAACGCCATTTCCTCGGCTACAATAACACTCCGGCCTCCGGGAATATCTTGTAAGAGAACATTATTGTACATATTTCTAGTCATTCAAACTAGATATCATCCATGTTTTCTGATGTAAAATTCCAAACATAGTTTGGCTAATACAGAGCATACTTATCTAGGATGAACAATAGTTTTACTAATAAAAGAAATAGCAAAACTTTTGATATTTAAGCACTCTTTACATATAAGGGTGTTTTACCAGATGAGGTGTTTAGTGACTCATTAATGGGTGTATTACCAGCTCTGATACCAAGGAGGGGGGTTGTCTCAGTGAGGAGAGAAACTCGTAAAACAAAGTGGGAAAATAGAGAAGCAGAAGGAGAGAATTACAACAAACTGGGTAATTTATTATACAAGGAAGAAGAAGTTGTGATCTTTTTTAAGTTATGATCCAACTCCATTCTATCAATACATATTTATAGGCCATAAAAGTGGATATGACCTGCTACCTCTTAAAGAGGTTACCGGATGACTTGTTACCTGCTAATCAGGTAAAAGCTCAATTATTGATGTAATGACATCATTGCTTACATCACTCACAATTATTGATCTAATTACATCATTGCTTACATCACTCACAATTATTGATCTAATGACATCATTGCACACATCACACCACACTATGACATCATTGCATACATAATATTACACAAATACATAAATACGTATTTTAATCTATATCCGGCCACTCATCACTGTCGAAATCATCTCTAGGGTGCCTGTACTGTTCTTCTTCTGATGATGTTTCATCCATGTGATTGTTTGGATCTGTATTGATTATGGTTTCCATTAAATCTCTTTCACGAATAGTATTCTTAACAAAAGCATCCAAAGCTGTTGCTGGTGACTGGCTTAGAGGGTGATCTGCTTGTCGAAAAGATGTTGAGTCAATGAATGTATGAGGTAATCCGTTGAGCTGACTCATTTCTACCTTGAATAATAACCACTGTTCTGGGTGAACATCTTTTGTCCTGATGAGATTATATCCATACCAGCCATGGATTTTTACAAATGATTCTTGATGGATTATTGTGCCGTTTGGAGACTGTGAACATCGGACCAGGTTCTGATGGAAAATAACTACAACATATGTAGTGAGGAAATTGCCAAATATTGATTCCCAATAAGACATTGTTTGATATCTTAGAAGGAATTTGAGAGTATTTCGAAACATTTGTTGTTCATCTTGGGGATTTCCTACTTGTGTTAAGAACAAATATCTGTTCATCACTTGTGCATTGAATACAATTGCAATGTAATGACACCTGGATAGATTGAGGAAGAAAGGGATTGCTTCAGGGACAAGGTGATATGGATCATGAATGTGGAAAAGGTTGAGAAAAGGGTATTCAGAATTGAAGGTCATTCCTCGAAATGGAGAGCTTCCATATTTTCTAGCAAGTATTTTCCAATATGCTGTCCATGTTTCATGACAGTAGACAGGAATTGACTTTTCTAGGATTTTTTCTGTGATTTCATGTGGGAGTTGATCCATTCTTTGCCATACTGTTGATTGAGGTGCTGATGATGAAGATGAAGATTCTGCATCTGGTTGTAAAACTGCTATAACAGGAATGAGTAAATTGCTTTGTTCTGCACCTTTTCTTGAAAGAAAATCTGGAAGAAAATTGGTTGATCCTTTTATGTGTTTAACTTCAAAATCATATTGGGAAAACCATTCTGCCCATCTGAGTAATTGAGGATGTGAGATTGTCTTGTTCTTGAATTGTAACATTTTAGGAAATGAAGACATATCCATTTCAATAAGAAATTTGTGACCAATAAGGTGAAAAGCAAACCTTTTGATACCATTTTTGACTACAAGGATTTCTTTGAAAGTAGAATGGTAGTGTGTTTCAGAAGGTTTGAAATGACCACTTTGATAACCACAGATGTTGCGGTTACCATTAATTTCTTCTAAGAGGACTGCTCCCCAGTGTTCATCACTTGCATCTGTCTGCAATATTCTTTTTCCATTGGATGGAATTTGGAGGGGAGGGAGATTATCAGTTAGTCTCTTAAGTTGTTGCACTGCTTTGGTTTGTTGAAAATTCCAGGGTGGAGGGTTCTTTTTGAGCATATCATACAATGGTTTGGTTAAATGGGAAAGGTTTTTGATGAATGGGGACATGTAATTTACTATACCAAGAAATTGTTGAATATCCTTGGTAGTGGAAAGCATGTCTGGGAATTCAAGTAGTTTTTTCGCTACATGAGGTTGAAGGTGATATTGAGAGTTGTTGATGGTCATTCCCAAGAAATCAATTTGAGTTGTTGCCAGAATCATCTTTCTTTCTGAGAGCATAATTCCATATTGCAAAAGCAATGAATGAAATTTGTTTAGCAGTACTAAATGCTCTTCTTCATTTTTTGAAAAGAGAAGAATGTCATCAATATAAATTACTGCACTTGAGAGAATTGGTTCAAAGATCTTGATCATTGCTTTTTGAAAAGCTGAAGGAGCACTTTTTAGACCAAAGGGCATCACTGTCCATTGATAGTGATGATCAGGGATACAAAAAGCTGTTTTGTATCTTTCTTCAGGATGAATGCCAATTTGCCAAAAACCTGCTTTAAGATCAAACTTGGAAAAAACTTTTGCATTGGTTAGGCTTTGGAAGAGAGTCCATCTGTTTGGAAGAGGAAACTTATCATCTGCAAGGAATTCATTCAAAGGCTTGTAGTTGATTACAAGTCTTTTCTTGCCACGTATCTGTTCTGAATGTTTGTTGACATAGAAAGCTTCACACGCCCATGGGGATGTTGTTGGTTCGATCAGGCCTTCTTGCTGGAGTTGGGAAAGTTCTTGGACTGCAAGTTGTAAGTCTTCTGGATTCATTCCTTGGTGGCTTGCTTTTGTTGGATTGACATCTTCATTGAGCTTGAAAGGTAGTTTGATGAAAAACTCTGGATTCTGCCATAAAGGATTCTTGCATTTTTGAAGAAATTCTGTATGTGAATTAGCACAGGATGTACTAATTATCTTTGTTGAAAATTCTCCAAAATTGTTGTCAATTGTGTGTACCTGCAAATGGGTTAGTGATAACCAGGGTAATACAAAAGACTTATATTTTAGACCTTGGTTTGACCATGAAAGATTTTTGATTTGACTCAAGATTCAAAACCTAATAACAAATCTTTATTAGGAAGATGAGATCCTAAAACTCTATGACGTATTATACATTGTGGAAAGAGTTTTATGAGTAAAGGTTTACTAATAAGTTCTGTAGAAAGAGAAGAACTATTAGCTGTTCGAAAGGTTTGAGAACATGGTTGCCACATATGAGAGGGGAGGAGATCTGGATTCATAATGGTTGAAGAAGAACCTGTATCAAAAAAAACGATAAGGGTTTGAGGTTTTGAATAGTGGGTAAGGAGTATTTGGACTGGTGCATAAGGGACACTTCTTTCAACAGGATAGATTCCTTGAATATCTATCATCATCGATTCATTTTCTGAAGTATCTTCTGAGCAATTTGATTCAGAATCAGACAATTGGATCATTAAAATTGTTTCATCATTGGGCTCATCATCTAATGAAAATAAAGATTCAATGTCATGATCAGACGAGTCTTCTTCTGTAATCATCGAGACTTGTTTCATGAATTTATCTTTTTTCTTGTTTCTGCATTCCTTTGCAAAATGACTACTTTTGCCACAAATGAAGCATCGATTTTTCCCTTTAAAAGAATTTTTATTTTTCTTTCTTAGGAATTTCCATTTTCCTCGTTTGAAAGGCTTCATCTTGTAGTTTCTGTATTTCTTGAATCTTGTGGGTCTTTTGGAAGAACAATTGCATTTTCCATCTTTGCACTTTATCTTAAATCTTCTGTCATCACATGCGTTGCCAAGCTTAGAGCCAGTTTCTTCAACGTATTTGAGAAATTTTTTGTGATTACAAAACTTTTCCAATGCTTCAGTAATGAATTGGTATAGAACACCTAATGAAACATCTTTTAATTGCTTGCCTGTTTTCTGGATAGTTCGTGTTGCTTCTATTGCCAGAGGTTCAGGAAAAGAGTTCAAGAAAACTTGTTTGAGATTAACATCATCTATTCCACCAAGCATATAAAATCTTTTTGACATTCGATTATAATGCTTATTCAGGTGTTTTGATTCGAAGGAGCAGCATTTCATTTTCAAAAATTCTTCACGAGCTGCAGTAAGCATCTGATCTCCAGTACCAAGAAATTCTGTGTGAATATAATTCATGAGATCAATTGGGGTTCTTGCTGAAAGGATTTCTATCTGTCGGTATTCGCCAAGAGAATGATACCAATCAGAGAGTCTGCCTTCAAGTCTTGCAACAAATCGTCTACAGACTTCATGCATATCATTTTCTTCTAATTCAGCCGTGCACCATGCAAGAAAATGTTGCATGCGATCTCGCCACTGCGAAAAAGGAATATCATCAATAGTGAAACTTTTGAACGTTATGGATTGTGATGTTTGGTGGGTTTCCGTGTAAGGAGTTTCAAGATCATCAAAGTGAAGTTCTTCTTGATCTGCCATGTATAGTTCTTCAAAAGCTTGAAACGGATCAAATGGTTCTGGAATTGGCTTTTTTGGCTTGATATGGGGTTTTGGATTTAGTGGTTGTATGGTAAGAGATTTCAAAAATGCACTTATCGGGTTTTCTTGTTGTAGGGCCATGGTTTCAAGGGTTTCATTTGCTGTTGAGGTTGAGGTTGAAGCACCAATAAAAGCATCGGGTTCATCTGGTTCAGTTTTGGGTACTTTTGGTTTAACTTGTGGTTTGGAGTCTATGGTATGTTTTGGTTTTAGTGAGAATGGGTTAACTGATGGGTGGAATGAAGAGTTTGCTTGAAGTGTTTGAATCTGGATGTTTGGTTGTGAAACTCTTGGGGAAAAAGGGTTTGAAGGAAAAGATGAGGGTTGATTTTGTTTATTCTGAAAATAAAATAATTGGTTTTCAAGGGCTTTTTTCTCTTGTTCTTTTTGAGAGAGGAGTTCAGAATAATTTATAGTACCTTTCATTGTAGTAACCACCATCATCAATTCTTTATGAAGTACATCAATTTTGGCTTGGATTTCTGCAGTACTTGCTTCTATGGAAAAAACTTTAGATTTCATTTTTTCATTGTCATCTGAAAGCCTTTTTAATACTTTATTTTGAGCAACTTGATTTTCTGATTGCCAATTAAGCACTTGCTTAACAAGTGGTTGTTGAGTTCGTCTGCCTTGATGATCAATAGCTACAGGGGCTTCTATTTTCCATGAATGAGAGATTTTCTCTGGGTTTTGAAAAGGTTTAAGAGGTGGAAATTCTTGTTCATATGATGGGTTTTGTAGTTCAAACATGTTGCATTCCGGTTGTAGGATACGATTAGATCTGGTTCTGGGGTTTCTTCTTGATCGTCTGGTAAATGGTTGAGGATCTTCTATATCTTCATCAGATTCAGAATCATCTTGATGATTTAGACATAGATAGCATTTACAAATGGAATCATCATACCATATATGTCCTGTGACTGGATCCTTACCATGATAAACAGGATTTCCTTCACTTGTAAAATATGCAACTTTTAGTGGATCAGAATCTAATACGTTTAGTTCTGAGAGAACCACTGGACAATTCTGAACAATATTTGGTTTTGGAAAACGGATCTCAACTAGACCATCTGATCTAGTATGGAAAACTGGATCTGTTGATTGGGCTGTTTGTGTCTGGGAGTGGATTGATTCATAATTTGTTAACCAAGAAGAAGGGAGTAATTCACAAAGGGCTTCTTTGGTTATTTGTTTTGGGATGTAGGAAAGACTAGGTGTAGCTGTTGAATCTATATTAAGAAATATAGCATCTTCTGTGTTTATGTGAGATGGAACTGGTATATCAAAAGCATGGTTTTGTACTCTGTAAACCATTTGGTAGTTAAGAGTAGCAGCATATGTGTTTACCTGAGGTGCTCCAGTTATCTGCATCTGGACTTTCAAGGCTGTCAACAGTGATGGATCTGTGAGAGGCATATTGAAATTTGGAAAGAAAGTCAAGAAGACTGTTCCAGCATTCAGAGTTGTTTGTACTGTTGCAATACAAGCATCTTGATATCTTGTAAACCTTGAATCAAGGAGAGCTATTCGAGAGACTACTCCAAGTCCTTTTCTCCCATGAAAAGTAAGAGCTAATCTGATAGCACCAAAGTGCATATGTGTGTAACCTGCTCTCTGCCAATTAGGGATTAAATGTTTTGGTAATTCAAGAGATACCAACTGCTCTTTTGAATCAGAAGGGATTTGATATTGATCAAATCGAGAAGCTTGGATAAATTCTTTTGTTTTTGGATTTTTCGATGAGTGAAATACTTGAGAAGCTACTCTAGAAATTGAAGAAGAAGGTTTTTTATAAACATCATAAGGATTAACTACAGGATATCTAGATTCTGGAATTTTAGATTCGTCATCTATATATGATAACTGATATAGATAATCTAATTTTGAAGAGGGTAAAGAAGATGAGTTTGATGGAGCTCTGAAAGACATATTTAGAAGTGATCTGGTATTACACACCTTTTGCAAAGTTTTCTGATGTTGGGTTTCAGGTTTTGAAAACAATAATTTTCTTTTACCAACTTCCTACGGCTACGTGTTCAAACAACGCCATTTCCTTGGCTACAATAACACTCCGGCCTCCGGGAATATCTTGTAAGAGAACATTATTTTACATATTTCTAGTCATTCAAACTAGATATCATCCATGTTTTCTGATGTAAAATTCCAAACATAGTTTGGCTAATACAGAGCATACTTATCTAGGATGAACAATAGTTTTACTAATAAAAGAAATAGCAAAACTTTTGATATTTAAGCACTCTTTGCATATAAGGGTGTTTTACCAGATGAGGTGTTTAGTGACTCATTAATGGGTGTATTACCAGCTCTGATACCAAGGAGGGGGTTGTCTCAGTGAGGAGAGAAACTCGTAAAACAAAGTGGGAAAATAGAGAAGCAGAAGGAGAGAATTACAACAAACTGGGTAATTTATTATACAAGGAAGAAGAAGTTGTGATCTTTTTTAAGTTATGATCCAACTCCATTCTATCAATACATATTTATAGGCCATAAAAGTGGAAATGACCTGCTACCTCTTAAAGAGGTTACCGGATGACTTGTTACCTGCTAATCAGGTAAAAGCTTAATTATTGATGTAATGACATCATTGCTTACATCACTCACAATTATTGATCTAATTACATCATTGCTTACATCACTCACAATTATTGATCTAATGACATCATTGCACACATCACACCACACTATGACATCATTGCATACATAATATTACACAAATACATAAATATGTATTTTAATCTGTATCCGGCCACTCATCACTGTCGAAATCATCTCTAGGGTGCCTGTACTGTTCTTCTTCTGATGATGTTTCATCCATGTGATTGTTTGGATCTGTATTGATTATGGTTTCCATTAAATCTCTTTCACGAATAGTATTCTTAACAAAAGCATCCAAAGCTGTTGCTGGTGACTGGCTTAGAGGGTGATCTGCTTGTCGAAAAGATGTTGAGTCAATGAATGTATGAGGTAATCCGTTGAGCTGACTCATTTCTACCTTGAATAATAACCACTGTTCTGGGTGAACATCTTTTGTACTGATGAGATTATATCCATACCAGCCATGGATTTTTACAAATGAATCTTGATGGATTATTGTGCCGTTTGGAGACTGTGAACATCGGACCAGGTTCTGATGGAAAATAACTACAACATATGTAGTGAGGAAATTGCCAAATATTGATTCCCAATAAGACATTGTTTGATATCTTAGAAGGAATTTGAGAGTATTTCGAAACATTTGTTGTTCATCTTGGGGATTTCCTACTTGTGTTAAGAACAAATATCTGTTCATCACTTGTGCATTGAATACAATTGCAATGTAATGACACCTGGATAGATTGAGGAAGAAAGGGATTGCTTCAGGGACAAGGTGATATGGATCATGAATGTGGAAAAGGTTGAGAAAAGGGTATTCAGAATTGAAGGTCATTCCTCGAAATGGAGAGCTTCCATATTTTCTAGCAAGTATTTTCCAATATGCTGTCCATGTTTCATGACAGTAGACAGGAATTGACTTTTCTAGGATTTTTTCTGTGATTTCATGTGGGAGTTGATCCATTCTTTGCCATACTGTTGATTGAGGTGCTGATGATGAAGATGAAGATTCTGCATCTGGTTGTAACACTGCTATAACAGGAATGAGTAAATTGCTTTGTTCTGCACCTTTTCTTGAAAGAAAATCTGGAAGAAAATTGGTTGATCCTTTTATGTGTTTGACTTCAAAATCATATTGGGAAAACCATTCTGCCCATCTGAGTAATTGAGGATGTGGGATTGTCTTGTTCTTGAATTGTAACATTTTAGGAAATGAAGACATATCCATTTCAATAAGAAATTTGTGACCAATAAGGTGAAAAGCAAACCTTTTGATACCATTTTTGACTGCAAGGATTTCTTTGAAAGTAGAATGGTAGTGTGTTTCAGAAGGTTTGAAATGACCACTTTGATAACCACAGATGTTGCGGTTACCATTAATTTCTTCTAAGAGGACTGCTCCCCAGTGTTCATCACTTGCATCTGTCTGCAATATTCTTTTTCCATTGGATGGAATTTGGAGGGGAGGGAGATTATCAGTTAGTCTCTTAAGTTGTTGCACTGCTTTGGTTTGTTGAAAATTCCAGGGTGGAGGGTTCTTTTTGAGCATATCATACAATGGTTTGGTTAAATGGGAAAGGTTTTTGATGAATGGGGACATGTAATTTACTATACCAAGAAATTGTTGAATTTCCTTGGTAGTGGAAAGCATGTCTGGGAATTCAAGTAGTTTTTTCGCTACATGAGGTTGAAGGTGATATTGAGAGTTGTTGATGGTCATTCCCAAGAAATCAATTTGAGTTGTTGCCAGAATCATCTTTCTTTCTGAGAGCATAATTCCATATTGCAAAAGCAATGAATGAAATTTGTTTAGCAGTACTAAATGCTCTTCTTCATTTTTTGAAAAGAGAAGAATGTCATCAATATAAATTACTGCACTTGAGAGAATTGGTTCAAAGATCTTGATCATTGCTTTTTGAAAAGCTGAAGGAGCACTTTTTAGACCAAAGGGCATCACTGTCCATTGATAGTGATGATCAGGGATACAAAAAGCTGTTTTGTATCTTTCTTCAGGATGAATGCCAATTTGCCAAAAACCTGCTTTAAGATCAAACTTGGAAAAAACTTTTGCATTGGTTAGGCTTTGGAAGAGAGTCCATCTGTTTGGAAGAGGAAACTTATCATCTGCAAGGAATTCATTCAAAGGCTTGTAGTTGATTACAAGTCTTTTCTTGCCACGTATCTGTTCTGAATGTTTGTTGACATAGAAAGCTTCACACGCCCATGGGGATGTTGTTGGTTCGATCAGGCCTTCTTGCTGGAGTTGGGAAAGTTCTTGGACTGCAAGTTGTAAGTCTTCTGGATTCATTCCTTGGTGGCTTGCTTTTGTTGGATTGACATCTTCATTGAGCTTGAAAGGTAGTTTGATGAAAAACTCTGGATTCTGCCATAAAGGATTCTTGCATTTTTGAAGAAATTCTGTATGTGAATTAGCACAGGATGTACTAATTATCTTTGTTGAAAATTCTCCAAAATTGTTGTCAATTGTGTGTACCTGCAAATGGGTTAGTGATAACCAGGGTAATACAAAAGACTTATATTTTAGACCTTGGTTTGACCATGAAAGATTTTTGATTTGACTCAAGATATCAAAACCTAATAACAAATCTTTATTGGGAAGATGAGATCCTAAAACTCTATGACGTATTATACATTGTGGAAATAGTTTTATGAGTAAAGGTTTACTAATAAGTTCTATAGAAAGAGAAGAACTATTAGCTGTTCGAAAGGTTTGAGAACATGGTTGCCACATATGAGAGGGGAGGAGATCTGGATTCATAATGGTTGAAGAAGAACCTGTATCAAAAAAAGCGATAAGGGTTTGAGGTTTTGAATAGTGGGTAAGGAGTATTTGGACTGGTGCATAAGGGACACTTCTTTCAACAGGATAGATTCCTTGAATATCTATCATCATCGATTCATTTTCTGAAGTATCTTCTGAGAAATTTGATTCAGAATCAGACAATTGGATCATTAAAATTGTTTCATCATTGGGCTCATCATCTAATGAAAATAAAGATTCGATGTCATGATCAGACGAGTCTTCTTCTGTAATCATCGAGACTTGTTTCATGAATTTATCTTTTTTCTTGTTTCTGCATTCCTTTGCAAAATGACCACTTTTGCCACAAATGAAGCATCGATTTTTCCCTTTAAAAGAATTTTTATTTTTCTTTCTTAGGAATTTCCATTTTCCTCGTTTGAAAGGCTTCATCTTGTAGTTTCTGTATTTCTTGAATCTTGTGGGTCTTTTGGAAGAACAATTGCATTTTCCATCTTTGCACTTTATCTTAAATCTTCTGTCATCACATGCGTTGCCAAGCTTAGAGCCAGTTTCTTCAACGTATTTGAGAAATTTTTTGTGATTACAAAACTTTTCCAATGCTTCAGTAATGAATTGGTATAGAACACCTAATGAAACATCTTTTAATTGCTTGCCTGTTTTCTGGATAGTTCGTGTTGCTTCTATTGCCAGAGGTTCAGGAAAAGAGTTCAAGAAAACTTGTTTGAGATTAACATCATCTATTCCACCAAGCATTTAAAATCATTTTGACATTCGATTATAATGCTTATTCAGGTGTTTTGATTCGAAGGAGCAGCATTTCATTTTCAAAAATTCTTCACGAGCTGCAGTAAGCATCTGATCTCCAGTACCAAGAAATTCTGTGTGAATATAATTCATGAGATCAATTGGGGATCTTGCTGAAAGGATTTCTATCTGTCGGTACTCGCCAAGAGAATGATACCAATCAGAGAGTCTGCCTTCAAGTCTTGCAACAAATCGTCTACAGACTTCATGCATATCATTTTCTTCTAATTCAGCCGTGCACCATGCAAGAAAATGTTGCATGCGATCTAGCCACTGCGAAAAAGGAATATCATCAATAGTGAAACTTTTGAACGTTATGGATTGTGATGTTTGGTGGGTTTCCGTGTAAGGAGTTTCAAGATCATCAAAGTGAAGTTCTTCTTGATCTGCCATGTATAGTTCTTCAAAAGCTTGAAACGGATCAAATGGTTCTGGAATTAGCTTTTTTGGCTTGATATGGGGTTTTGGATTTGGTGGTTGTATGGTAAGAGATTTCAATAATGCACTTATCGGGTTTTCTTGTTGTAGGGCCATGGTTTGAAGGGTTTCATTTGCTGTTGAGGTTGAGGTTGAAGCACCAATAAAAGCATCGGGTTCATCTGGTTCAGTTTTGGGTACTTTTGGTTTAACTTGTGGTTTGGAGTCTATGGTATGTTTTGGTTTTAGTGAGAATGGGTTAACTGATGGTATACACATAAACATAATGGATGGATGATGTTAAGAAACAGCCCAATTATGTATCATAAAGAGGGGGGTAAACATTATTGATTTGTAATAAACACAAAAACGCCATTTTAAGATCACCCTCTAATATGGAAATGACATATTGCAAAGATGAAAAATGCAATTGTTCTTCCAAAAGATCCACAAGATTCAAGAAATACAGAAACTACAAGATGAAGCCTTTCAAACGAGGAAAATGGAAATTCCTAAGAAAGAAAAATAAAAATTCTTTTAAAGGGAAAAATCGATGCTTCATTTGTGGCAAAAGTGGTCATTTTGCAAAGGAATGCAGAAACAAGAAAAAAGATAAATTCATGAAACAAGTCTCGATGATTACAGAAGAAGACTCGTCTGATCATGACATTGAATCTTTATTTTCATTAGATGATGAGCCCAATGATGAAACAATTTTAATGATTCAATTGTCTGATTCTGAATCAAATTTCTTAGAAGATACTTCAGAAAATGAATCGATGATGATAGATATTCAAGGAATCTATCCTGTTGAAAGAAGTGTCCCTTATGCACCAGTCCAAATACTCCTTACCCACTATTCAAAACCTTCATCAACCATTATGAATCCAGATCTCCTCCCCTCTCATATGTGGCAACCATGTTCTCAAACCTTTCGAACAGCTAATAGTTCTTCTCTTTCTATAGAACTTATTAGTAAACCTTTACTCATAAAACTCTTTCCACAATGTATAATACGTCATAGAGTTTTAGGATCTCATCTTCCCAATAAAGATTTGTTATTAGGTTTTGATATCTTGAGTCAAATCAAAAATCTTTCATGGTCAAACCAAGGTCTAAAATATAAGTCTTTTGTATTACCCTGGTTATCACTAACCCATTTGCAGGTACACACAATTGACAACAATTTTGGAGAATTTTCAACAAAGATAATTAGTACATCCTGTGCTAATTCACATACAGAATTTCTTCAAAAATGCAAGAATCCTTTATGGCAGAATCCAGAGTTTTTCATCAAACTACCCTTCAAGCTCAATGAAGATGTCAATCCAACAAAAGCAAGCCACCAAGGAATAAATCCAGAAGACTTACAACTTGCAGTCCAAGAACTTTCCCAACTCCAGCAAGAAGGCCTGATCGAACCAACAACATCCCCATGGGCGTGTGAAGCTTTCTATGTCAACAAACATTCAGAACAGATACGTGGCAAGAAAAGACTTGTAATCAACTACAAGCCTTTGAATGAATTCCTTGCAGATGATAAGTTTCCCCTTCCAAATAGATGGACTCTCTTCCAAAGCCTAACCAATGCAAAAGTTTTTTCCAAGTTTGATCTTAAAGCAGGTTTTTGGCAGATTGGCATTCATCCTGAAGAAAGATACAAAACAGCTTTTTGTATCCCTGATCATCACTATCAATGGACAGTGATGCCCTTTGGTCTAAAAAGTGCTCCTTCAGCTTTTCAAAAAGCAATGATCAAGATCTTTGAACCAATTCTCTCAAGTGCAGTAATTTATATTGATGACATTCTTCTCTTTTCAAAAAATGAAGAAGAGCATTTAGTACTGCTAAACAAATTTCATTCATTGCTTTTGCAATATGTAATTATGCTCTCAGAAAGAAAGATGATTTTGGCAACAACTCAAATTGATTTCTTGGGAATGACCATCAACAACTCTCAATATCAACTTCAACCTCATGTAGCGAAAAAACTACTTGAATTCCCAGACATGCTTTCCACTACCAAGGATATTCAACAATTTCTTGGTATAGTAAATTACATGTCCCCATTCATCAAAAACCTTTCCCATTTAACCAAACCATTGTATGATATGCTCAAAAAGAACCCTCCACCCTGGAATTTTCAACAAACCAAAGCAGTGCAACAACTTAAGAGACTAACTGATAATCTCCCTCCCCTCCAAATTCCATCCAATGGAAAAAGAATATTGCAGACAGATGCAAGTGATGAACACTGGGGAGCAGTCCTCTTAGAAGAAATTAATGGTAACCGCAACATCTGTGGTTATCAAAGTGGTCATTTCAAACCTTCTGAAACACACTACCATTCTACTTTCAAAGAAATCCTTGCAGTCAAAAATGGTATCAAAAGGTTTGCTTTTCACCTTATTGGTCACAAATTTCTTATTGAAATGGATATGTCTTCATTTCCTAAAATGTTACAATTCAAGAACAAGACAATCCCACATCCTCAATTGCTCAGATGGGCAGAATGGTTTTCCCAATATGATTTTGAAGTTAAACACATAAAAGGATCAACCAATTTTCTTCCAGATTTTCTTTCAAGAAAAGGTGCAGAACAAAGCAATTTACTCATTCCTGTTATAGCAGTTTTACAACCAGATGCAGAATCTTCATCTTCATCATCAGCACCTCAATCAACAGTATGGCAAAGAATGGATCAACTCCCACATGAAATCACAGAAAAAATCCTAGAAAAGTCAATTCCTGTCTACTGTCATGAAACATGGACAGCATATTGAAAAATACTTGCTAGAAAATATGGAAGCTCTCCATTTCGAGGAATGACCTTCAATTCTGAATACCCTTTTCTCAACCTTTTCCACATTCATGATCCATATCACCTTGTCCCTGAAGCAATCCCTTTCTTCCTCAATCTATCCAGGTGTCATTACATTGCAATTGTATTCAATGCACAAGTGATGAACAGATATTTGTTCTTAACACAAGTAGGAAATCCCCAAGATGAACAACAAATGTTTCGAAATACTCTCAAATTCCTTCTAAGATATCAAACAATGTCTTATTGGGAATCAATATTTGGCAATTTCCTCACTACATATGTTGTAATTATTTTCCATCAGAACCTGGTCCGATGTTCACAGTCTCCAAACGGCACAATAATCCATCAAGATTTATTTGTAAAAATCCATGGCTGGTATGGATATAATCTCATCAGGACAAAAGATGTTCACCCAGAACAGTGGTTATTATTCAAGGTAGAAATGAGTCAGCTCAACGGATTACCTCATACATTCATTGACTCAACATCTTTTCGACAAGCAGATCACCCTCTAAGCCAGTCACCAGCAACAGCTTTAGATGATTTTGTTAAGAATACTATTCGTGAAAGAGATTTAATGGAAACCATAATCAATACAGATCCAAACAATCACATGAATGAAACATCATCAGAAGAAGAACAGTACAGGCACCCTAGAGATGATTTCGACAGTGATGAGTCACGATTAATTTTCTTTTCAATACATGTGATATGTTACCAACACAAATAAAGATCCAACTCTGATACCAATCATATAATTCAATTCCACATTAATTGGGAGGGGGTATATACTTGGCACCAGTCCAAAGATAGGGGGGTTGTCCAGCTCTGAATTTTAAGATGAACATTCACTTGTTTGAGAAAAAGAATGTATTTGCTAACTGATCGTCATCTATATTGCACATTGACTCAACATCATCCATCACTTCTAAATATGTCTTTCAGATCTCCATCAAACTCATCTTCTTTACCCTCTTCAAAATTAGATTATCTATATCAGTTATCATATATAGATGACGAATCTAAAATTCCAGAATCTAGATATCCTGTAGTTAATCCTTATGATGTTTATAAAAAACCTTCTTCTTCAATTTCTAGAGTAGCTTCTCAAGTATTTCACTCATCGAAAAATCCAAAAACAAAAGAATTTATCCAAGCTTCTCGATTTGATCAATATCAAATCCCTTCTGATTCAAAAGAGCAGTTGGTATCTCTTGAATTACCAAAACATTTAATCCCTAATTGGCAGAGAGCAGGTTACACACATATGCACTTTGGTGCTATCAGATTAGCTCTTACTTTTCATGGGAGAAAAGGACTTGGAGTAGTCTCTCGAATAGCTCTCCTTGATTCAAGGTTTACAAGATATCAAGATGCTTGTATTGCAACAGTACAAACAACTCTGAATGCTGGAACAGTCTTCCTGACTTTCTTTCCAAATTTCAATATGCCTCTCACAGATCCATCACTGTTGACAGCCTTGAAAGTCCAGATGCAGATAACTGGAGCACCTCAGGTAAACACGTATGCTGCTACTCTTCACTACCAAATGGTTTACAGAGTACAAAACCATGCTTTTGACATACCAGTTCCATCTCACATAAACACAGAAGATGCTATATTCCTTAATATAGATTCAACAGCTACACCTAGTCTTTCCTACATCCCAAAACAAATAACCAAAGAAGCCCTTTGTGAATTACTCCCTTCTTCTTGGTTAACAAATTATGAATCAATCCACTCCCAGACACAAACAGCCCAATCAACAGATCCAGTTTTCCACACTAGATCAGATGGTCTAGTTGAGATCCGTTTTCCAAAACCAAATATTGTTCAAAATTGTCCAGTAGTTCCCTCAGAACTAAACGTATTAGATTCTGATCCACTAAAAGTTGCATATTTTACAAGTGAAGGAAATCCTGTTTATCATGGTAAAGATCCAGTCACAGGACATATATGGTATGATGATTCCATTTGTAAATGCTATCTATGTCTAAATCATCAAGATGATTCTGAATCTGATGAAGATATAGAAGATCCTCAACCATTTACCAGACGATCAAGAAGAAACCCCAGAACCAGATCTAATCGTATCCTACAACCGGAATGCAACATGTTTGAACTACAAAACCCATCATATGAACAAGAATTCCCACCTCTTAAACCGTTTCAAAACCCAGAGAAAATCTCTCATTCATGGAAAATAGAAGCCCCTGTAGCTATTGATCATCAAGGCAGACGAACTCAACAACCACTTGTTGAGCAAGTGCTTAATTGGCAATCAGAAAATCAAGTTGCTCAAAATAAAGTATTAAAAAGGCTTTCAGATGACAATGAAAAAATGAAATCTAAAGTTTTTTCCATAGAAGCAACTACTGCAGAAATCAAAGCCAAAATTGATGTACTTCATAAAGAATTGATGATGATGGTGGTTACTACAATGAAAGGTACTATAAATTATTCTGAACTCCTCTCTCAAAAAGAACAAGAGAAAAAAGCCCTTGAAAACCAATTATTTTATTTTCAGAATAAACAAAATCAACCCACATCTTTTCCTTCAAACCCTTTTTCCCCAAGAGTTTCACAACCAAACATCCAGATTCAAACACTTCAAGCAAACTCTTCATTCCACCCATCAGTTAACCCATTCTCACTAAAACCAAAACATACCATAGACTCCAAACCACAAGTTAAACCAAAAGTACCCAAAACTGAACCAGATGAACCCGATGCTTTTATTGGTGCTTCAACCTCAACCTCAACAGCAAATGAAACCCTTGAAAGCATGGCCCTACAACAAGAAAACCCGATAAGTGCATTTTTGAAATCTCTTACCATACAACCACTAAATCTGAAACCCCATATCAAGCCAAAAAAGCCAATTCCAGAACCATTTGATCCGTTTCAAGCTTTTGAAGAACTATACATGGCAGATCAAGAAGAACTTCACTTTGATGATCTTGAAACTCCTTACACAGAAACCCACCAAACATCACAATCCATAACGTTCAAAAGTTTCACTATTGATGATATTCCTTTTTCGCAGTGGCGAGATCGCATGCAACATTTTCTTGCATGGTGCACGGCTGAATTAGAAGAAAATGATATGCATGAAGTCTGTAGACGATTTGTTGCAAGACTTGAAGGCAGACTCTCTGATTGGTATCATTCTCTTGGCGAATACCGACAGATAGAAATCCTTTCAGCAAGATCCCCAATTGATCTCATGAATTATATTCACACAGAATTTCTTGGTACTGGAGATCAGATGCTTACTGCAGCTCGTGAAGAATTTTTAAAAATGAAATGCTGCTCCTTCGAATCAAAACACCTGAATAAGCATTATAATCGAATGTCAAAAAGATTTTATATGCTTGGTGGAATAGATGATGTTAATCTCAAACAAGTTTTCTTGAACTCTTTTCCTGAACCTCTGGCAATAGAAGCAACACGAACTATCCAGAAAACAGGCAAGCAATTGAAAGATGTTTCATTAGGTGTTCTATACCAATTCATTACTGAAGCATTGGAAAAGTTTTGTAATCACAAAAAATTTCTCAAATACGTTGAAGAAACTGGCTCTAAGCTTGGCAACGCATGTGATGACAGAAGATTTAAGATAAAGTGCAAAGATGAAAAATGCAATTGTTCTTCCAAAAGATCCACAAGATTCAAGAAATACAGAAACTACAAGATGAAGCCTTTCAAACGAGGAAAATGGAAATTCCTAAGAAAGAAAAATAAAAATTCTTTTAAAGGGAAAAATCGATGCTTCATTTGTGGCAAAAGTGGTCATTTTGCAAAGGAATGCAGAAACAAGAAAAAAGATAAATTCATGAAACAAGTCTCGATGATTACAGAAGAAGACTTGTCTGATCATGACATTGAATCTTTATTTTCATTAGATGATGAGCCCAATGATGAAACAATTTTAATGATCCAATTGTCTGATTCTGAATCAAATTGCTCAGAAGATACTTCAGAAAATGAATCGATGATGATAGATATTCAAGGAATCTATCCTGTTGAAAGAAGTGTCCCTTATGCACCAGTCCAAATACTCCTTACCCACTATTCAAAACCTCAAACCCTTATCGCTTTTTTTGATACAGGTTCTTCTTCAACCATTATGAATCCAGATCTCCTCCCCTCTCATATGTGGCAACCATGTTCTCAAACCTTTCGAACAGCTAATAGTTCTTCTCTTTCTATAGAACTTATTAGTAAACCTTTACTCATAAAACTCTTTCCACAATGTATAATACGTCATAGAGTTTTAGGATCTCATCTTCCCAATAAAGATTTGTTATTAGGTTTTGATATCTTGAGTCAAATCAAAAATCTTTCATGGTCAAACCAAGGTCTAAAATATAAGTCTTTTGTATTACCCTGGTTATCACTAACCCATTTGCAGGTACACACAATTGACAACAATTTTAGAGAATTTTCAACAAAGATAATTAGTACATCCTGTGCTAATTCACATACAGAATTTCTTCAAAAATGCAAGAATCCTTTATGGCAGAATCCAGAGTTTTTCATCAAACTACCTTTCAAGCTCAATGAAGATGTCAATCCAACAAAAGCAAGCCACCAAGGAATGAATCCAGAAGACTTACAACTTGCAGTCCAAGAACTTTCCCAACTCCAGCAAGAAGGCCTGATCGAACCAACAACATCCCCATGGGCGTGTGAAGCTTTCTATGTCAACAAACATTAAGAACAGATACGTGGCAAGAAAAGACTTGTAATCAACTACAAGCCTTTGAATGAATTCCTTGCAGATGATAAGTTTCCTCTTTTGAAAACATTCAACAAACATTCAGAACAGATACGTGGCAAGAAAAGACTTGTAATCAACTACAAGCCTTTGAATGAATTCCTTGCAGATGATAAGTTTCCTCTTCCAAACAGATGGACTCTCTTCCAAAGCCTAACCAATGCAAAAGTTTTTTCCAAGTTTGATCTTAAAGCAGGTTTTTGGCAGATTGGCATTCATCCTGAAGAAAGATACAAAACAGCTTTTTGTATCCCTGATCATCACTATCAATGGACAGTGATGCCCTTTGGTCTAAAAAGTGCTCCTTCAGCTTTTCAAAAAGCAATGATCAAGATCTTTGAACCAATTCTCTCAAGTGCAGTAATTTATATTGATGACATTCTTCTCTTTTCAAAAAATGAAGAAGAGCATTTAGTACTGCTAAACAAATTTCATTCATTGCTTTTGCAATATGGAATTATGCTCTCAGAAAGAAAGATGATTTTGGCAACAACTCAAATTAATTTCTTGGGAATGACCATCAACAACTCTCAATATCACCTTCAACCTCATGTAGCGAAAAACCTACTTGAATTCCCAGACATGCTTTCCACTACCAAGGAAATTCAACAATTTCTTGGTATAGTAAATTACATGTCCCCATTCATCAAAAACCTTTCCCATTTAACCAAACCATTGTATGATATGCTCAAAAAGAACCCTCCACCCTGGAATTTTCAACAAACCAAAGCAGTGCAACAACTTAAGAGACTAACTGATAATCTCCCTCCCCTCCAAATTCCATCCAATGGAAAAAGAATATTGCAGACAGATGCAAGTGATGAACACTGGGGAGCAGTCCTCTTAGAAGAAATTAATGGTAACCGCAACATCTGTGGTTATCAAAGTGGTTATTTCAAACCTTCTGAAACACACTACCATTCTACTTTCAAAGAAATCCTTGCAGTCAAAAATGGTATCAAAAGGTTTGCTTTTCACCTTATTGGTCACAAATTTCTTATTGAAATGGATATGTCTTCATTTCCTAAAATGTTACAATTCAAGAACAAGACAATCCCACATCCTCAATTGCTCAGATGGGCAGAATGGTTTTCCCAATATGATTTTGAAGTCAAACACATAAAAGGATCAACCAATTTTCTTCCAGATTTTCTTTCAAGAAAAGGTGCAGAACAAAGCAATTTACTCATTCCTGTTATAGCAGTTTTACAACCAGATGCAGAATCTTCATCTTCATCATCAGCACCTCAATCAACAGTATGGCAAAGAATGGATCAACTCCCACATGAAATCACAGAAAAAATCCTAGAAAAGTCAATTCCTGTCTACTGTCATGAAACATGGACAGCATATTGGAAAATACTTGCTAGAAAATATGGAAGCTCTCCATTTCGAGGAATGACCTTCAATTCTGAATACCCTTTTCTCAACCTTTTCCACATTCATGATCCATATCACCTTGTCCCTGAAGCAATCCCTTTCTTCCTCAATCTATCCAGGTGTCATTACATTGCAATTGTATTCAATGCACAAGTGATGAACAGATATTTGTTCTTAACACAAGTAGGAAATCCCCAAGATGAACAACAAATGTTTCGAAATACTCTCAAATTCCTTCTAAGATATCAAACAATGTCTTATTGGGAATCAATATTTGGCAATTTCCTCACTACATATGTTGTAATTATTTTCCATCAGAACCTGGTCCGATGTTCACAGTCTCCAAACGGCACAATAATCCATCAAGATTCATTTGTAAAAATCCATGGCTGGTATGGATATAATCTCATCAGTACAAAAGATGTTCACCCAGAACAGTGGTTATTATTCAAGGTAGAAATGAGTCAGCTCAACGGATTACCTCATACATTCATTGACTCAACATCTTTTCGACAAGCAGATCACCCTCTAAGCCAGTCACCAGCAACAGCTTTAGATGCTTTTGTTAAAGATAGGGGGGTTGTCCAGCTCTGAATTTTAAGATGAACATTCACTTGTTTGAGAAAAGAGGGGTTTCTTAAAAATCTGTATTTCCCATATGATTTTCTTGTAATAACTTAAAAAAGATCACACCTCTTTATTTTCCCACTTTGGTTATTACCAGCTCTGATACCAAGGAGGGGGGTTGTCTCAGTGAGGAGAGAAACTCGTAAAACAAAGTGGGAAAATAGAGAAGCAGAAGGAGAGAATTACAACAAACTGGGTAATTTATTATACAAGGAAGAAGAAGTTGTGATCTTTTTTAAGTTATGATCCAACTCCATTCTATCAATACATATTTATAGGCCATAAAAGTGGAAATGACCTGCTACCTCTTAAAGAGGTTACCGGATGACTTGTTACCTGCTAATCAGGTAAAAGCTCAATTATTGATGTAATGACATCATTGCTTACATCACTCACAATTATTGATCTAATTACATCATTGCTTACACCACTCACAATTATTGATCTAATGACATCATTGCACACATCACACCACACTATGACATCATTGCATACATAATATTACACAAATACATAAATACGTATTTTAATCTGTATCCGGCCACTCATCACTGTCGAAATCATCTCTAGGGTGCCTGTACTGTTCTTCTTCTGATGATGTTTCATCCATGTGATTGTTTGGATCTGTATTGATTATGGTTTCCATTAAATCTCTTTCTCGAATAGTATTCTTAACAAAAGCATCCAAAGCTGTTGCTGGTGACTGGCTTAGAGGGTGATCTGCTTGTCGAAAAGATGTTGAGTCAATGAATGTATGAGGTAATCCGTTGAGCTGACTCATTTCTACCTTGAATAATAACCACTGTTCTGGGTGAACATCTTTTGTCCTGATGAGATTATATCCATACCAGCCATGGATTTTTACAAATGAATCTTGATGGATTATTGTGCCGTTTGGAGACTGTGAACATCGGACCAGGTTCTGATGGAAAATAACTACAACATATGTAGTGAGGAAATTGCCAAATATTGATTCCCAATAAGACATTGTTTGATATCTTAGAAGGAATTTGAGAGTATTTCGAAACATTTGTTGTTCATCTTGGGGATTTCCTACTTGTGTTAAGAACAAATATCTGTTCATCACTTGTGCATTGAATACAATTGCAATGTAATGACACCTGGATAGATTGAGGAAGAAAGGGATTGCTTCAGGGACAAGGTGATATGGATCATGAATGTGGAAAAGGTTGAGAAAAGGGTATTCAGAATTGAAGGTCATTCCTCGAAATGGAGAGCTTCCATATTTTCTAGCAAGTATTTTCCAATATGCTGTCCATGTTTCATGACAGTAGACAGGAATTGACTTTTCTAGGATTTTTTCTGTGATTTCATGTGGGAGTTGATCCATTCTTTGCCATACTGTTGATTGAGGTGCTGATGATGAAGATGAAGATTCTGCATCTGGTTGTAAAACTGCTATAACAGGAATGAGTAAATTGCTTTGTTCTGCACCTTTTCTTGAAAGAAAATCTGGAAGAAAATTGGTTGATCCTTTTATGTGTTTAACTTCAAAATCATATTGGGAAAACCATTCTGCCCATCTGAGCAATTGAGGATGTGGGATTGTCTTGTTCTTGAATTGTAACATTTTAGGAAATGAAGACATATCCATTTCAATAAGAAATTTGTGACCAATCAGGTGAAAAGCAAACCTTTTGATACCATTTTTGACTGCAAGGATTTCTTTGAAAGTAGAATGGTAGTGTGTTTCAGAAGGTTTGAAATGACCACTTTGATAACCACAGATGTTGCGGTTACCATTAATTTCTTCTAAGAGGACTGCTCCCCAGTGTTCATCACTTGCATCTGTCTGTAATATTCTTTTTCCATTGGATGGAATTTGGAGGGGAGGGAGATTATCAGTTAGTCTCTTAAGTTGTTGCACTGCTTTGGTTTGTTGAAAATTCCAGGGTGGAGGGTTCTTTTTGAGCATATCATACAATGGTTTGGTTAAATGGGAAAGGTTTTTGATGAATGGGGACATGTAATTTACTATACCAAGAAATTGTTGAATTTCCTTGGTAGTGGAAAGCATGTCTGGGAATTCAAGTAGTTTTTTCGCTACATGAGGTTGAAGGTGATATTGAGAGTTGTTGATGGTCATTCCCAAGAAATCAATTTGAGTTGTTGCCAGAATCATCTTTCTTTCTGAGAGCATAATTCCATATTGCAAAAGCAATGAATGAAATTTGTTTAGCAGTACTAAATGCTCTTCTTCATTTTTTGAAAAGAGAAGAATGTCATCAATATAAATTACTGCACTTGAGAGAATTGGTTCAAAGATCTTGATCATTGCTTTTTGAAAAGCTGAAGGAGCACTTTTTAGACCAAAGGGCATCACTGTCCATTGATAGTGATGATCAGGGATACAAAAAGCTGTTTTGTATCTTTCTTCAGGATGAATGCCAATTTGCCAAAAACCTGCTTTAAGATCAAACTTGGAAAAAACTTTTGCATTGGTTAGGCTTTGGAAGAGAGTCCATCTGTTTGGAAGAGGAAACTTATCATCTGCAAGGAATTCATTCAAAGGCTTGTAGTTGATTACAAGTCTTTTCTTGCCACGTATCTGTTCTGAATGTTTGTTGACATAGAAAGCTTCACACGCCCATGGGGATGTTGTTGGTTCGATCAGGCCTTCTTGCTGGAGTTGGGAAAGTTCTTGGACTGCAAGTTGTAAGTCTTCTGGATTCATTCCTTGGTGGCTTGCTTTTGTTGGATTGACATCTTCATTGAGCTTGAAGGGTAGTTTGATGAAAAACTCTGGATTCTGCCATAAAGGATTCTTGCATTTTTGAAGAAATTCTGTATGTGAATTAGCACAGGATGTACTAATTATCTTTGTTGAAAATTCTCCAAAATTGTTGTCAATTGTGTGTACCTGCAAATGGGTTAGTGATAACCAGGGTAATACAAAAGACTTATATTTTAGACCTTGGTTTGACCATGAAAGATTTTTGATTTGACTCAAGACATCAAAACCTAATAACAAATCTTTATTAGGAAGATGAGATCCTAAAACTCTATGACGTATTATACATTGTGGAAAGAGTTTTATGAGTAAAGGTTTACTAATAAGTTCTATAGAAAGAGAAGAACTATTAGCTGTTCGAAAGGTTTGAGAACATGGTTGCCACATATGAGAGGGGAGGAGATCTGGATTCATAATGGTTGAAGAAGAACCTGTATCAAAAAAGGCGATAAGGGTTTGAGGTTTTGAATAGTGGGTAAGGAGTATTTGGACTGGTGCATAAGGGACACTTCTTTCAACAGGATAGATTCCTTGAATATCTATCATCATCGATTCATTTTCTGAAGTATCTTCTGAGCAATTTGATTCAGAATCAGACAATTGGATCATTAAAATTGTTTCATCATTGGGCTCATCATCTAATGAAAATAAAGATTCAATGTCATGATCAGACGAGTCTTCTTCTGTAATCATCGAGACTTGTTTCATGAATTTATCTTTTTTCTTGTTTCTGCATTCCTTTGCAAAATGACCACTTTTGCCACAAATGAAGCATCGATTTTTCCCTTTAAAAGAATTTTTATTTTTCTTTCTTAGGAATTTCCATTTTCCTCGTTTGAAAGGCTTCATCTTGTAGTTTCTGTATTTCTTGAATCTTGTGGATCTTTTGGAAGAACAATTGCATTTTTCATCTTTGCACTTTATCTTAAATCTTCTGTCATCACATGCGTTGCCAAGCTTAGAGCCAGTTTCTTCAACGTATTTGAGAAATTTTTTGTGATTACAAAACTTTTCCAATGCTTCAGTAATGAATTGGTATAGAACACCTAATGAAACATCTTTCAATTGCTTGCCTGTTTTCTGGATAGTTCGTGTTGCTTCTATTGCCAGAGGTTCAGGAAAAGAGTTCAAGAAAACTTGTTTGAGATTAACATCATCTATTCCACCAAGCATATAAAATCTTTTTGACATTCGATTATAATGCTTATTCAGGTGTTTTGATTCGAAGGAGCAGCATTTCATTTTTAAAAATTCTTCACGAGCTGCAGTAAGCATCTGATCTCCAGTACCAAGAAATTCTGTGTGAATATAATTCATGAGATCAATTGGGGTTCTTGCTGAAAGGATTTCTATCTGTCGGTATTCGCCAAGAGAATGATACCAATCAGAGAGTCTGCCTTCAAGTCTTGCAACAAATCGTCTATAGACTTCATGCATATCATTTTCTTCTAATTCAGCCGTGCACCATGCAAGAAAATGTTGCATTCGATCTCGCCATTGCGAAAAAGGAATATCATCAATAGTGAAACTTTTGAACGTTATGGATTGTGATGTTTGGTGGGTTTCTGTGTAAGGAGTTTCAAGATCATCAAAGTGAAGTTCTTCTTGATCTGCCATGTATAGTTCTTCAAAAGCTTGAAACGGATCAAATGGTTCTGGAATTGGCTTTTTTGGCTTGATATGGGGTTTTGGATTTAGTGGTTGTATGGTAAGAGATTTCAAAAATGCACTTATCGGGTTTTCTTGTTGTAGGGCCATGGTTTCAAGGGTTTCATTTGCTGTTGAGGTTGAGGTTGAAGCACCAATAAAAGCATCGGGTTCATCTGGTTCAGTTTTGGGTACTTTTGGTTTAACTTGTGGTTTGGAGTCTATGGTATGTTTTGGTTTTAGTGAGAATGGGTTAACTGATGGGTGGAATGAAGAGTTTGTTTGAAGTGTTTGAATCTGGATGTTTGGTTGTGAAACTCTTGGGGAAAAAGGGTTTGAAGGAAAAGATGAGGGTTGATTTTGTTTATTCTGAAAATAAAATAATTGGTTTTCAAGGGCTTTTTTCTCTTGTTCTTTTTGAGAGAGGAGTTCAGAATAATTTATAGTACCTTTCATTGTAGTAACCACCATCATCAATTCTTTATGAAGTACATCAATTTTGGCTTTGATTTCTGCAGTAGTTGCTTCTATGGAAAAAACTTTAGATTTCATTTTTTCATTGTCATCTGAAAGCTTTTTTAATACTTTATTTTGAGCAACTTGATTTTCTGATTGCCAATTAAGCACTTGCTCAACAAGTGGTTATTGAGTTCGTCTGCCTTGATGATCAATAGCTACAGGGGCTTCTATTTTCCATGAATGAGAGATTTTCTCTGGGTTTTGAAAAGGTTTAAGAGGTGGGAATTCTTGTTCATATGATGGGTTTTGTAGTTCAAACATGTTGCATTCCGGTTGTAGGATACGATTAGATCTGGTTCTGGGGTTTCTTCTTGATCGTCTGGTAGATGGTTGAGGATCTTCTATATCTTCATCAGATTCAGAATCATCTTGATGATTTAGACATAGATAGCATTTACAAATGGAATCATCATACCATATATGTCCTGTGACTGGATCCTTACCATGATAAACAGGATTTCCTTCACTTGTAAAATATGCAACTTTTAGTGGATCAGAATCTAATACGTTTAGTTCTGAGGGAACTACTGGACAATTCTGAACAATATTTGGTTTTGGAAAACGGATCTCAACTAGACCATCTGATCTAGTGTGGAAAACTGGATCTGTTGATTGGGCTGTTTGTGTCTGGGAGTGGATTGATTCATAATTTGTTAACCAAGAAGAAGGGAGTAATTCACAAAGGGCTTCTTTGGTTATTTGTTTTGGGATGTAGGAAAGACTAGGTGTAGCTGTTGAATCTATATTAAGAAATATAGCATCTTCTGTGTTTATGTGAGATGGAACTGGTATGTCAAAAGCATGGTTTTGTACTCTGTAAACCATTTGGTAGTGAAGAGTAGCAGCATATGTGTTTACCTGAGGTGCTCCAGTTATCTGCATCTGGACTTTCAAGGCTGTCAACAGTGATGGATCTGTGAGAGGCATATTGAAATTTGGAAAGAAAGTCAAGAAGACTGTTCCAGCATTCAGAGTTGTTTGTACTGTTGCAATACAAGCATCTTGATATCTTGTAAACCTTGAATCAAGGAGAGCTATTCGAGAGACTACTCCAAGTCCTTTTCTCCCATGAAAAGTAAGAGCTAATCTGATAGCACCAAAGTGCATATGTGTGTAACCTGCTCTCTGCCAATTAGGGATTAAATGTTTTGGTAATTCAAGAGATACCAACTGCTCTTTTGAATCAGAAGGGATTTGATATTGATCAAATCGAGAAGCTTGGATAAATTCTTGTGTTTTTGGATTTTTCGATGAGTGAAATACTTGAGAAGCTACTCTAGAAATTGAAGAAGAAGGTTTTTTATAAACATCATAAGGATTAACTACAGGATATCTAGATTCTGGAATTTTAGATTCGTCATCTATATATGATAACTGATATAGATAATCTAATTTTGAAGAGGGTAAAGAAGATGAGTTTGATGGAGCTCTGAAAGACATATTTAGAAGTGATCTGGTATTACACACCTTTTGCAAAGTTTTCTGATGTTGGGTTTCAGGTTTTGAAAACAATAATTTTCTTTTACCAACTTCCTACGGCTACGTGTTCAAACAACGCCATTTCCTCGGCTACAATAACACTCCGGCCTCCGGGAATATCTTGTAAGAGAACATTATTGTACATATTTCTAGTCATTCAAACTAGATATCATCCATGTTTTCTGATGTAAAATTCCAAACATAGTTTGGCTAATACAGAGCATACTTATCTAGGATGAACAATAGTTTTACTAATAAAAGAAATAGCAAAACTTTTGATATTTAAGCACTCTTTGCATATAAGGGTGTTTTACCAGATGAGGTGTTTAGTGACTCATTAATGGGAGTTTTACAGCTCTGATACCAAGGAGGGGGGTTGTCTCAGTGAGGAGAGAAACTCGTAAAACAAAGTGGGAAAATAGAGAAGCAGAAGGAGAGAATTACAACAAACTGGGTAATTTATTATACAAGGAAGAAGAAGTTGTGATCTTTTTTAAGTTATGATCCAACTCCATTCTATCAATACATATTTATAGGCCATAAAAGTGGAAATGACCTGCTACCTCTTAAAGAGGTTACCGGATGACTTGTTACCTGCTAATCAGGTAAAAGCTCAATTATTGATGTAATGACATCATTGCTTACATCACTCACAATTATTGATCTAATTACATCATTGCTTACATCACTCACAATTATTGATCTAATGACATCATTGCACACATCACACCACACTATGACATCATTGCATACATAATATTACACAAATACATAAATACGTATTTTAATCTGTATCCGGCCACTCATCACTGTCGAAATCATCTCTAGGGTGCCTGTACTGTTCTTCTTCTGATGATGTTTCATCCATGTGATTGTTTGGATCTGTATTGATTATGGTTTCCATTAAATCTCTTTCACGAATAGTATTCTTAACAAAAGCATCCAAAGCTGTTGCTGGTGACTGGCTTAGAGGGTGATCTGCTTGTCGAAAAGATGTTGAGTCAATGAATGTATGAGGTAATCCGTTGAGCTGACTCATTTCTACCTTGAATAATAACCACTGTTCTGGGTGAACATCTTTTGTCCTGATGAGATTATATCCATACCAGCCATGGATTTTTACAAATGAATCTTGATGGATTATTGTGCCGTTTGGAGACTGTGAACATCGGACCAGGTTCTGATGGAAAATAATTACAACATATGTAGTGAGGAAATTGCCAAATATTGATTCCCAATAAGACATTGTTTGATATCTTAGAAGGAATTTGAGAGTATTTCGAAACATTTGTTGTTCATCTTGGGGATTTCCTACTTGTGTTAAGAACAAATATCTGTTCATCACTTGTGCATTGAATACAATTGCAATGTAATGACACCTGGATAGATTGAGGAAGAAAGGGATTGCTTCAGGGACAAGGTGATATGGATCATGAATGTGGAAAAGGTTGAGAAAAGGGTATTCAGAATTGAAGGTCATTCCTCGAAATGGAGAGCTTCCATATTTTCTAGCAAGTATTTTCCAATATGCTGTCCATGTTTCATGACAGTAGACAGGAATTGACTTTTCTAGGATTTTTTCTGTGATTTCATGTGGGAGTTGATCCATTCTTTGCCATACTGTTGATTGAGGTGCTGATGATGAAGATGAAGATTCTGCATCTGGTTGTAAAACTGCTATAACAGGAATGAGTAAATTGCTTTGTTCTGCACCTTTTCTTGAAAGAAAATCTGGAAGAAAATTGGTTGATCCTTTTATGTGTTTGACTTCAAAATCATATTGGGAAAACCATTCTGCCCATCTGAGTAATTGAGGATGTGGGATTGTCTTGTTCTTGAATTGTAACATTTTAGGAAATGAAGACATATCCATTTCAATAAGAAATTTGTGACCAATAAGGTGAAAAGCAAACCTTTTGATACCATTTTTGACTGCAAGGATTTCTTTGAAAGTAGAATGGTAGTGTGTTTCAGAAGGTTTGAAATGACCACTTTGATAACCACAGATGTTGCGGTTACCATTAATTTCTTCTAAGAGGACTGCTCCCCAGTGTTCATCACTTGCATCTGTCTGCAATATTCTTTTTCCATTGGATGGAATTTGGAGGGGAGGGAGATTATCAGTTAGTCTCTTAAGTTGTTGCACTGCTTTGGTTTGTTGAAAATTCCAGGGTGGAGGGTTCTTTTTGAGCATATCATACAATGGTTTGGTTAAATGGGAAAGGTTTTTGATGAATGGGGACATGTAATTTACTATACCAAGAAATTGTTGAATTTCCTTGGTAGTGGAAAGCATGTCTGGGAATTCAAGTAGTTTTTTCGCTACATGAGGTTGAAGGTGATATTGAGAGTTGTTGATGGTCATTCCCAAGAAATCAATTTGAGTTGTTGCCAGAATCATCTTTCTTTCTGAGAGCATAATTCCATATTGCAAAAGCAATGAATGAAATTTATTTAGCAGTACTAAATGCTCTTCTTCATTTTTTGAAAAGAGAAGAATGTCATCAATATAAATTACTGCACTTGAGAGAATTGGTTCAAAGATCTTGATCATTGCTTTTTGAAAAGCTGAAGGAGCACTTTTTAGACCAAAGGGCATCACTGTCCATTGATGGTGATGATCAGGGATACAAAAAGCTGTTTTGTATCTTTCTTCAGGATGAATGCCAATCTGCCAAAAACCTGCTTTAAGATCAAACTTGGAAAAAACTTTTGCATTGGTTAGGCTTTGGAAGAGAGTCCATCTGTTTGGAAGAGGAAACTTATCATCTGCAAGGAATTCATTCAAAGGCTTGTAGTTGATTACAAGTCTTTTCTTGCCACGTATCTGTTCTGAATGTTTGTTGACATAGAAAGCTTCACACGCCCATGGGGATGTTGTTGGTTTAATCGGGCCTTCTTGCTGGAGTTGGGAAAGTTCTTGGACTGCAAGTTGTAAGTCTTCTGGATTCATTCCTTGGTGGCTTGCTTTTGTTGGATTGACATCTTCATTGAGCTTGAAAGGTAGTTTGATGAAAAACTCTGGATTCTGCCATAAAGGATTCTTGCTTTTTTGAAGAAATTCTGTATGTGAATTAGCACAGGATGTACTAATTATCTTTGTTGAAAATTCTCCAAAATTGTTGTCAATTGTGTGTACCTGCAAATGGGTTAGTGATAACCAGGGTAATACAAAAGACTTATATTTTAGACCTTGGTTTGACCATGAAAGATTTTTGATTTGACTCAAGATATCAAAACCTAATAACAAATCTTTATTGGGAAGATGAGATCCTAAAACTCTATGACGTATTATACATTGTGGAAAGAGTTTTATGAGTAAAGGTTTACTAATAAGTTCTATAGAAAGAGAAGAACTATTAGCTGTTCGAAAGGTTTGAGAACATGGTTGCCACATATGAGAGGGGAGGAGATCTGGATTCATAATGGTTGAAGAAGAACCTGTATCAAAAAAAACGATAAGGGTTTGAGGTTTTGAATAGTGGGTAAGGAGTATTTGGACTGGTGCATAAGGGACACTTCTTTCAACAGGATAGATTCCTTGAATATCTATCATCATCGATTCATTTTCTGAAGTATCTTCTGAGCAATTTGATTCAGAATCAGACAATTGGATCATTAAAATTGTTTCATCATTGGGCTCATCATCTAATGAAAATAAAGATTCAATGTCATGATCAGACGAGTCTTCTTCTGTAATCATCGAGACTTGTTTCATGAATTTATCTTTTTTCTTGTTTCTGCATTCCTTTGCAAAATGACCACTTTTGCCACAAATGAAGCATCGATTTTTCCCTTTAAAAGAATTTTTATTTTTCTTTCTTAGGAATTTCCATTTTCCTCGTTTGAAAGGCTTCATCTTGTAGTTTCTGTATTTCTTGAATCTTGTGGATCTTTTGGAAGAACAATTGCATTTTTCATCTTTGCACTTTATCTTAAATCTTCTGTCATCACATGCGTTGCCAAGCTTAGAGCCAGTTTCTTCAACGTATTTGAGAAATTTTTTGTGATTACAAAACTTTTCCAATGCTTCAGTAATGAATTGGTATAGAACACCTAATGAAACATCTTTCAATTGCTTGCCTGTTTTCTGGATAGTTCGTGTTGCTTCTATTGCCAGAGGTTCAGGAAAAGAGTTCAAGAAAACTTGTTTGAGATTAACATCATCTATTCCACCAAGCATATAAAATCTTTTTGACATTCGATTATAATGCTTATTCAGGTGTTTTGATTCGAAGGAGCAGCATTTCATTTTTAAAAATTCTTCACGAGCTGCAGTAAGCATCTGATCTCCAGTACCAAGAAATTCTGTGTGAATATAATTCATGAGATCAATTGGGGATCTTGCTGAAAGGATTTCTATCTGTCGGTATTCGCCAAGAGAATGATACCAATCAGAGAGTCTGCCTTCAAGTCTTGCAACAAATCGTCTACAGACTTCATGCATATCATTTTCTTCTAATTCAGCCGTGCACCATGCAAGAAAATGTTGCATGCGATCTCGCCATTGCGAAAAAGGAATATCATCAATAGTGAAACTTTTGAACGTTATGGATTGTGGTGTTTGGTGGGTTTCCGTGTAAGGAGTTTCAAGATCATCAAAGTGAAGTTCTTCTTGATCTGCCATGTATAGTTCTTCAAAAGCTTGAAACGGATCAAATGGTTCTGGAATTGGCTTTTTTGGCTTGATATGGGGTTTTGGATTTAGTGGTTGTATGGTAAGAGATTTCAAAAATGCACTTACCGGGTTTTCTTGTTGTAGGGCCATGGTTTCAAGGGTTTCATTTGCTGTTGAGGTTGAGGTTGAAGCACCAATAAAAGCATCGGGTTCATCTGGTTCAGTTTTGGGTACTTTTGGTTTAACTTGTGGTTTGGAGTCTATGGTATGTTTTGGTTTTAGTGAGAATGGGTTAACTGATGGGTGGAATTAAGAGTTTGCTTGAAGTGTTTGAATCTGGATGTTTGGTTGTGAAACTCTTGGGGAAAAAGGGTTTGAAGGAAAAGATGAGGGTTGATTTTGTTTATTCTGAAAATAAAATAATTGGTTTTCAAGGGCTTTTTTCTCTTGTTCTTTTTGAGAGAGGAGTTCAGAATAATTTATAGTACCTTTCATTGTAGTAACCACCATCATCAATTCTTTATGAAGTACATCAATTTTGGCTTTGATTTCTGCAGTAGTTGCTTCTATGGAAAAAACTTTAGATTTCATTTTTTCATTGTCATCTGAAAGTGTAACGACCCGCACTTTTTCGATCATTCTATACTTATAAGATTAATATTTACATAAATTAAACCTTGCCAACATGATAAGCAATCCAAATTGTCGAGACTTATATTTCCGAAAAGAGTTTTACACAACGTTTGACCGTCTAGTTTGACCGATGATATCACGAACTATACAATATATGATAATTATACGTTTGTGTATATAAATGTATATATACATATTTAACATGATTAATAAATGTTTTAATACCTCATTTTATATTAATAACAACAAGTTATATGTGTATTTTGAAACTACTAACTTAAGTTTTCAAAAACGATAACTATACGTAACGTTATTTGACATAAATACTTAAGACATATAATGTTTATACATATATTGTATAAGTAATGTATTTAATCACTTTTAAAGACTTAAATACATAAAACCATATAAGTGTATTCACAAAAGATAGCTATATTTGAATTCTCATTCCATTTTTCACAAAATTTCTATACGTATACCTAGAGTATTTATACTCGTATCATACCTAGCTTCTATACGTATTTACTAATAGTAAATACACATCAAATCACCACCAAACCTACTCTTGTTACTGCCCTTAGAGCTAGGTAATTGAACTTGGACACAAATAAGGCTAGATACATGAAATCATAACTTGAAATTTTTGTCTTTGTCCCCCCATTCCCACGTTTTTAAGGAGGTCACAAGGATCATCATTTTGCTTCATTTAAACATCCATTCTCTAGCTAAAAACACACACTCTTTCTTACTCTCTAAACTCCATAACAATCCAGCAAAGTTCCATAAAGATCTAGCTTCAAAAACCATACTAAAACACCATAAGAAAACCATACAAAAACACTTCAAGAAAACCCTCCAAGAACACCAACTTACTTCCAATCTTTCATCCACTTCTATCACCCTTTTGATTCTAGCTTCTTACTCCTCTTTTACAGCAAACTTATCCAAGGAACTTGAGGTAGAATCTATGTTCATAACCTTATTCGATTCATATATATATAGCTATCTTATTTTGTGGTACAAAAGTTTAACAACAAGAACATAGTTTGAATGTTTTCAAACTTGTTTGCAAACTAAATAGATCCTTCTAACTTAACTTTTAAAATACTTCAAGACATGTAATATAACTTATTTATATGTTAATTTAACAAGGTAAAACTTGGTTTTTCAAAGTATAAGTATTTTTGGAAAAATGGTCATTAAATGATTTTGTTGTAACAAAAATGTTTAACTTCATATGTTTCACTAAACTTTCACCTATGCCGTATGATTTTGAATACAAACCAAGGTATTTACAGTTCATAGTCTTAAAGAAGAACTCGATCCAAGAAGATGGCAATTTGAATCAACGAAAACGGACTTGTAACGAAGAAACTATGACCGAAACAAAATTGGCTATCCTAGACATTTTCAACTTCGGGATTCATTGGAAAAATTTACATAAAATCACATACTTCCAAGATAACATGATATTTTATATATATGTACTCATAATTCAATTTCATATGGTTCAGGATCACCCGTAAGCAACACGAGAAGATTAATCATAAGATCCCATGATTGTACGCAACACGTCATTTGACAACACCGGTACTTTATGTACGCAACACGTCATTTGACAACACCGGTACCATGGGTCAAGATTAATCTCGACCAATACATATACGATGGGGTTTTATTTATTTCGTTGGGGGTTTTATTTATTTCATTGCGGGTATATTAAACATCTAAAAATGAACCATTAAAATTGAATTACTAACATCGAAATGCTAACTACGGACTAAGGAAATATTCAAAATATTAAAAGTATAACAAGTATATATATATATGACGTTTGTTTTAAAATGAAAACATATTGATATATTATATATGGATAGGTTCGTGATATCAACCGGAAGACCGAGTCAAATTATATATATCATCAAGACAAGAGTGAGTATATAGTCCCACTTTTAAACTCTAAATATTTCGGGATGAGAATACATGTATTTTATGTTTTACATTATGGACACAAGTAACTGAAAAATATATTCTACGTTGAGTTGTACCACTGGCATACTTCCCTGTAGCTTGGTAACTAATATTTACAGCGGTATTGTAAACGCGAATCCTGTTGATAGATCTATCGGGCCTGACAACCCCAACCGGACTGGACGACCAGTATTCAACGGTTGCACAGTACTTCGTTTTGTGACTACACTTGGTACGGTGTAGTAAGATTTCATATTAAAGGGAATATGCGACGTGAAAATGTTAAGTATGGTTATCAAGTGCTCAACCACTTAGAATACTTTTATTAAACTGTTTATATACGAAATCTTGTGGTCTATATATATATTGCTACCGGCATTAAACCTATATCTCACCAACTTTATGTTGACCTTTTAAAACATGTCTATTCTCAGGTGATTTCTAAAGCTTCCGCTGCATCATGTTGGATCTAACCAGGATCTTGCGTACGCATGTTTGTGTCAAAAATAAAACTGCATATCCGAGATGTTGTATTGTAAAATATGCTAGAAACCGTGTTGTTGTCATCATTTGTAAAGTTTGTAAGTCGAAGATTATCGCTAAACGTTAATCTTCTTTTTATTGTCTTAAGCTTGTAACAAAAATAATGGTTATGGTTTGTAATGTATAATATATGCAGTTTTCTTTCAAAAATGTCTCATATAGAGGTCAATACCTCGCAATGAAATCATACGTTATCTAACGCGTTCTTATGGTTAAGGACGGGTTATGACATGTGGTATCAGAGCGTTGGTCTTAGCGAACCAGGTTTGCATTAGTGTGTCTAACCAAGAAGTCGTTAGGATACATTAGTAAGTCTGGACTTTGACCGGGTCTGATTTTAAAAACCATTGCTTATCACTGTTGGTTAAAATTTATATGTAAATATTATGTAAGTACTAATGGGTTAGTTGTTGTGTGATAGATGTCGGGCTCAAAACTTATTATCACATTCAGCGACTCCGAATCAGAACCTTCATATGGTGTTCCAGTCATTAACATATCCGATGACGAAAGTGGTATTTTTGGGAAAGACTCACAATTTCCGGATGAACCAACTATAGAGAACCCGGAAAGTGAACCCGAGGAGGAAAGTGAACCCGAGGAGGAAAGTGAACCCGAGGAAGAAATACAGGAAATTACAAAAGACGAGTTCGAACTAGGAAAGAAACGAAAGGCTAATGAATTAGAAAATCCAAATCCCGAGTTTAATGAGAATGAAGTGGCACCAATTCCACTCAACACTACCACCCCTATCCCCGCTATTCCTATTAGTGCTATCCCCGCATCTAGTTCTTCGGCACCTCAGCCAAAACGTAGGGAGACAGCTAGGATTCGCGTTGGGGGATTCCCTGGACATAAATGTTTTGGGAAATAGACCAAATGATGCGCTGCCGTATTAAACCATGGAATCACATAATGTTTTGTATAATATTATTAGTGTGGTTTGTTTAAAGTTTGATGTAAGCATATGTAAAATAGCGAAGTATGAAATGCAATAATTTTCCATGGTTAAGTATTATTTAGATTGTAGTAATTGATTCTGTACTAAGCTATTAAGTATGAACATTAACGGGTAGGTACTACCCAAGATATAATTATAAAACGCTAATAAGAAGAAAAGGCTTTTATAATAATACCTGGTTCATATTATTAACAAGCTATAAATGTACTATAAATACACACTACATCTATAATATTCCATGTGAATAATTATTTTCTTTCATTAGGAAATGGCGCGATTGAATCGAATGACGGAACAAGAACTCGAGGAACTCATCAACCAGCGAGTGAACGACAGAATGTTATGGGTTGAGGCTGCAAGAGCTGCTGCAGTTAATCCAAATCCTCGTGTAGGATGCTCCTACAAGACGTTTCAAGCTTGCAAGCCATCATCATTCAGTGGAACGGAAGGACCGATCGGTTTAACCCGATGGATAGAAAAGATGGAGACGGTGTTCAAAATCAGTGGTTGTGATGAAAAAGACATGACCAAGTTTGCATCGTGCACTTTACAAGATAGTGCACTCACATGGTGGAAGAATTATGTGAAGGCGGTAGGAGGAGATGTAGCTTATGATACTCCATGGGAAGAATTCAAAGCGATGATAATCACCGAGTATTGTCCAAGGAATGAGGTTATTAAGTTAGAAGATGAGTTGCGAAGTTTGAAGGTGGTTGGTACTGAAATCACCAACTACAATCAGCGATTCATGGAATTGGTTTTACTATGTCCTGAATTGGTTCCAACCGAAGCACGGAAGATTGAAATGTACAAAGGTGGTTTGCCCAAAAAGGTTAAGGCAAACGTTACGGCATCGAAACCTAAAACAATTCATGAAGCTATAACCATGGCGAACGAGCTAATGGATCAGGTCATTTTGGACAAGAAAGCATTCAATACTGAGGTGAAGGTATTGGGGAACAAGAAAAAGTGGAATGGAGGTTATGATCGAGGTAACCAACAACAACCTTATAAGAAACAAGAAACCACGAAAGGTGCGGGTAGTGGTTCAGGCTTTGCTTACAAAGGACAAAGTCCTTTATGCAACCGTTGTCACAAACATCATTTTGGTTACTGTAGTGTGTTGTGCACTAAATGCAATAGACAGGGACATCTTGCTGAAGATTGTAAGGCTCTCGTTACAAATGCAAATGGTAACAAGACTCCTGCCACCAACGCAAATAGAACTGCTTTGGCTAACATTACTTGTTTTGGGTGTGGAAAACAAGGTCACTATAAGAGCCAGTGCCCGAATCAGAATGGCGGACCTGCACGTGGAAGAGCGTTTGTTATTAATGCTAGAGAGGCACGAGAAGACCCGGAGCTTGTTACGGGTACGTTTACCATTAATAACTTATCAGCATCTATCTTATTTGATACTGGCGCCGATAGAAGTTACGTGTGTGTAAATTTTTACACTAAATTGAATTGTTCATCATTACCTCTAGATGCTAAGTACTTGATTGAGTTAGCTAATGGTAAACTAATTAAAGCCGATAAAATTTGTCGTGATTGTGAAATAAATCTAGCCGGAGAAACGTTTAAAATCGACTTAATACCCGTAGAATTAGGAGGTTTTGATGTAATAGTCGGCATGGACTGGATGTCCAAAATAGGAGCGGAAGTTGTTTGTGCCAAGAAGGCAATTCGTATTCCTGGTAAGGATAAAATACCGGTGATGATTTATGGAGAGAAGGGTAATTCAAAGCTAAAACTCATTAGCTGTTTGGAAGCCAAGAAGTGTTTAGAAAAGGGATGTTACGCTATTTTAGCACATGTTAATAAAGTCGAAAAGAAAGAAAAGTGCATCAACGACGTGCCTGTGGCAAGAGATTTTCCTGAAGTTTTTCCGGAAGAATTGCCGGGATTACCTCCATTTAGATCGGTAGAATTTCAAATAGATTTAGTACCAGGAGCTGCCCCAGTGGCTCGTGCTCCATATAGACTTGCACCGTCCGAGTTAAAAGAACTTCAAAGTCAGTTAAAAGAATTACTGGACCGTGGATTCATACGACCGAGTACTTCACCGTGGGGAGCTCCAATTTTGTTTGTTAAGAAGAAAGATGGATCTTTTAGGATGTGTATAGACTATCGTGAATTAAATAAGTTAACTATCAAGAATCGGTATCCACTACCGAGAATTGATGACTTATTTGATCAATTGCAAGGATCATGTGTTTATTCGAAAATCGACTTAAGATCGGGCTATCATCAACTACGCGTCAAAGAAGAGGATATTCCGAAAACTGCTTTTCGGACACGTTATGGTCATTACGAATTTTTGGTTATGCCGTTTGGATTGACAAATGCGCCAGCTGTATTCATGGACCTCATGAATCGAGTTTGTAGTCCGTATTTAGATAAGTTTGTTATCGTTTTCATTGATGATATTCTTATCTATTCCAAGAGTGAGCAAGAGCATGAAGAGCATTTAAGGTTGATACTGGAGTTGTTGAGAAAAGAACAACTTTATGCTAAATTTTCTAAGTGTGCTTTCTGGTTGAAAGAAGTGCAATTTCTTGGTCACGTTGTTAATAGCGAAGGAATTCAGGTTGATCCAGCAAAAACTGAAGCTATTGAAAAATGGGAGACTCCTAAGACACCAACACAGATACGCCAATTTTTGGGTTTAGCCGGTTATTATAGAAGGTTTATTCAAGCTTTTTCCCGAATAGCTAAGCCGTTGACAGCATTAACGCAAAAAGGGAAGAAATACGAATGGACCTCGGAGCAGGAGAACGCATTTCAATTACTGAAGAAGAAGTTAACTACGGCGCCTATTTTATCGTTACCAGAAGGGAACGATGATTTTGAAATATATTGTGACGCTTCGCGACAAGGTTTTGGTTGTGTTCTTATGCAACGGAAGAAAGTTATTGCATTTGCATCCCGACAATTGAAGATTCACGAGCGAAATTATACGACGCATGATCTAGAATTGGGAGCAGTCGTGTTTGCATTGAAGATGTGGAGACACTACTTGTATGGGGTTAAATTCACTGTGTTTACTGATCATAAAAGCCTTCAACATATTTTTGATCAGAAACAATAGAACATGAGGCAACGTAGGTGGGTCGAGTTAATAAACGACTATGATTGTGAAATTCGTTATCATCCCGGGAAGGCAGACGTGGTGGCTGATGCTTTAAGCAGAAAAGAACGAGAACCAATTCGAGTTCGAGCAATGAACATAAAAATTCGTATGAATCTCAACTCACAAATCAAAGAAGTTCAACGAGAAGCACTCAATGAAGAAAACATAAAGAATGAAATAATGAAAAAGTACGAGAAACAACTTGTTGTACGGGAAGATGGAATTCGGTATTTTGCAAATCGTATTTGGGTACCGAAGTTGGGTGGATTAAGGAAGTTGATATTGAACGAGGCACATAAGACAAGATACTCGATACATCCTGGAGTTGGAAAGATGTATCAAGATCTTAAGACACGTTATTGGTGGCCTAATTTAAAGACCGACGTTGCAACATATGTTGGGGAGTGTTTAACTTGTTCTAAAGTCAAAGCAGAACATCAAAAGCCGTCAGGGTTACTTCAACAACCAAAAATCCCAGAATGGAAATGGGATGGTATTACCATGGATTTCATCACAAAGTTACCAAAGACTGCCTGGGGATACGACACCATTTGGGTGATTGTTGATCGTCTCACCAAGTATACACATTTCTTGCCTATAAAGGAAACAGATAGAATGGAGAAACTATTACGATTGTATATAAAGGAAGTTGTTTCAAGGCATGGAATACCTATTTCCATTATATCTGATCGTGATAGTAGATTTACCTCAAAGTTCTGGCAATCACTACAGGAGGCACTAGGAACTCGTTTGGATATGAGTACCGCATATCATCCGCAAACTGACGGGCAGAGTGAAAGAACAATTCAGACTCTTGAAGACATGCTCAGGGCATGTGTGATCGATTTTGGAAACGGATGGGATAAGTATTTACCGTTAGCAGAATTCTCGTATAATAATAGTTATCATGCGAGCATTAAAGCTGCACCATTCGAAGCACTGTATGGAAGGAAGTGTAGATCTCCTATCTGTTGGAATGAAGTAGGAGATCGACAATTAACTGGTCCCGAGATCATACATGAAACTACTGAAAAGATAGTACAAATCAAGGAGAAATTGAAAACAGCCCGTAGTCGCCAAAAGAGCTACGCCGATGTCCGAAGGAAACCATTAGAGTTTCAGATCGGGGACATGGTTATGTTAAAGGTGTCACCGTGGAAAGGTGTAATACGCTTTGGAAAAAGGGGTAAACTGAACCCAAGATATGTAGGCCCGTTCAAGATTATCGAACGCATTGGACCGGTAGCTTATCGACTCGAGTTACCGCAACAACTCGCTGGAGTACATAATACCTTTCACGTCTCAAACCTGAAGAAGTGTCTTGCAAAGGAAGACCTTACCATTCCTCTTGAAGAAATCCATGTCGACGAGAAACTACAATTCGTCGAAGAACCAATTGAAATCATGGACCGTGAAGTTAAACAGCTCAAACAGAGTAATATACCGATTGTTAAGGTTCGTTGGAATGCTAGAAGAGGTCCCGAGTTTACTTGGGAACGAGAGGATCAGATGAAACGAAAGTATCCGCATTTGTTTCTCGATGACGCAAAATAGGTACAATTTTAAAATTTCGGGACGAAATTTATTTAACGGGGAGGTAATGTAACGACCCGCACTTTTTCGATCATTCTATACTTATAAGATTAATATTTACATAAATTAAACCTTGCCAACATGATAAGCAATCCAAATTGTCGAGACTTATATTTCCGAAAAGAGTTTTACACAACGTTTGACCGTCTAGTTTGACCGATGATATCACGAACTATACAATATATGATAATTATACGTTTGTGTATATAAATGTATATATACATATTTAACATGATTAATAAATGTTTTAATACCTCATTTTATATTAATAACAACAAGTTATATGTGTATTTTGAAACTACTAACTTAAGTTTTCAAAAACGATAACTATACGTAACGTTATTTGACATAAATACTTAAGACATATAATGTTTATACATATATTGTATAAGTAATGTATTTAATCACTTTTAAAGACTTAAATACATAAAACCATATAAGTGTATTCACAAAAGATAGCTATATTTGAATTCTCATTCCATTTTTCACAAAATTTCTATACGTATACCTAGAGTATTTATACTCGTATCATACCTAGCTTCTATACGTATTTACTAATAGTAAATACACATCAAATCACCACCAAACCTACTCTTGTTACTGCCCTTAGAGCTAGGTAATTGAACTTGGACACAAATAAGGCTAGATACATGAAATCATAACTTGAAATTTTTGTCTTTGTCCCCCCATTCCCACGTTTTTAAGGAGGTCACAAGGATCATCATTTTGCTTCATTTAAACATCCATTCTCTAGCTAAAAACACACACTCTTTCTTACTCTCTAAACTCCATAACAATCCAGCAAAGTTCCATAAAGATCTAGCTTCAAAAACCATACTAAAACACCATAAGAAAACCATACAAAAACACTTCAAGAAAACCCTCCAAGAACACCAACTTACTTCCAATCTTTCATCCACTTCTATCACCCTTTTGATTCTAGCTTCTTACTCCTCTTTTACAGCAAACTTATCCAAGGAACTTGAGGTAGAATCTATGTTCATAACCTTATTCGATTCATATATATATAGCTATCTTATTTTGTGGTACAAAAGTTTAACAACAAGAACATAGTTTGAATGTTTTCAAACTTGTTTGCAAACTAAATAGATCCTTCTAACTTAACTTTTAAAATACTTCAAGACATGTAATATAACTTATTTATATGTTAATTTAACAAGGTAAAACTTGGTTTTTCAAAGTATAAGTATTTTTGGAAAAATGGTCATTAAATGATTTTGTTGTAACAAAAATGTTTAACTTCATATGTTTCACTAAACTTTCACCTATGCCGTATGATTTTGAATACAAACCAAGGTATTTACAGTTCATAGTCTTAAAGAAGAACTCGATCCAAGAAGATGGCAATTTGAATCAACGAAAACGGACTTGTAACGAAGAAACTATGACCGAAACAAAATTGGCTATCCTAGACATTTTCAACTTCGGGATTCATTGGAAAAATTTACATAAAATCACATACTTCCAAGATAACATGATATTTTATATATATGTACTCATAATTCAATTTCATATGGTTCAGGATCACCCGTAAGCAACACGAGAAGATTAATCATAAGATCCCATGATTGTACGCAACACGTCATTTGACAACACCGGTACTTTATGTACGCAACACGTCATTTGACAACACCGGTACCATGGGTCAAGATTAATCTCGACCAATACATATACGATGGGGTTTTATTTATTTCGTTGGGGGTTTTATTTATTTCATTGCGGGTATATTAAACATCTAAAAATGAACCATTAAAATTGAATTACTAACATCGAAATGCTAACTACGGACTAAGGAAATATTCAAAATATTAAAAGTATAACAAGTATATATATATATGACGTTTGTTTTAAAATGAAAACATATTGATATATTATATATGGATAGGTTCGTGATATCAACCGGAAGACCGAGTCAAATTATATATATCATCAAGACAAGAGTGAGTATATAGTCCCACTTTTAAACTCTAAATATTTCGGGATGAGAATACATGTATTTTATGTTTTACATTATGGACACAAGTAACTGAAAAATATATTCTACGTTGAGTTGTACCACTGGCATACTTCCCTGTAGCTTGGTAACTAATATTTACAGCGGTATTGTAAACGCGAATCCTGTTGATAGATCTATCGGGCCTGACAACCCCAACCGGACTGGACGACCAGTATTCAACGGTTGCACAGTACTTCGTTTTGTGACTACACTTGGTACGGTGTAGTAAGATTTCATATTAAAGGGAATATGCGACGTGAAAATGTTAAGTATGGTTATCAAGTGCTCAACCACTTAGAATACTTTTATTAAACTGTTTATATACGAAATCTTGTGGTCTATATATATATTGCTGCCGGCATTAAACCTATATCTCACCAACTTTATGTTGACCTTTTAAAACATGTCTATTCTCAGGTGATTTCTAAAGCTTCCGCTGCATCATGTTGGATCTAACCAGGATCTTGCGTACGCATGTTTGTGTCAAAAATAAAACTGCATATCCGAGATGTTGTATTGTAAAATATGCTAGAAACCGTGTTGTTGTCATCATTTGTAAAGTTTGTAAGTCGAAGATTATCGCTAAACGTTAATCTTCTTTTTATTGTCTTAAGCTTGTAACAAAAATAATGGTTATGGTTTGTAATGTATAATATATGCAGTTTTCTTTCAAAAATGTCTCATATAGAGGTCAATACCTCGCAATGAAATCATACGTTATCTAACGCGTTCTTATGGTTAAGGACGGGTTATGACAGAAAGCTTTTTTAATACTTTATTTTGAGCAACTTGATTTTCTGATTGCCAATTAAGCACTTGCTCAACAAGTGGTTGTTGAGTTCGTCTGCCTTGATGATCAATAGCTACAGGGGCTTCTATTTTCCATGAATGAGAGATTTTCTCTGGGTTTTGAAACGGTTTAAGAGGTGGGAATTCTTGTTCATATGATGGGTTTTGTAGTTCAAACATGTTGCATTCCGGTTGTAGGATACGATTAGATCTGGTTCTGGGGTTTCTTCTTGATCGTCTGGTAAATGGTTGAGGATCTTCTATATCTTCATCAGATTCAGAATCATCTTGATGATTTAGACATAGATAGCATTTACAAATGGAATCATCATACCATATATGTCCTGTGACTGGATCTTTACCATGATAAACAGGATTTCCTTCACTTGTAAAATATGCAACTTTTAGTGGATCAGAATCTAATACGTTTAGTTCTGAGGGAACTACTGGACAATTCTGAACAATATTTGGTTTTGGAAAACGGATCTCAACTAGACCATCTGATCTAGTGTGGAAAACTGGATCTGTTGATTGGGCTGTTTGTGTCTGGGAGTGGATTGATTCATAATTTGTTAACCAAGAAGAAGGGAGTAATTCACAAAGGGCTTCTTTGGTTATTTTTTTTGGGATGTAGGAAAGACTAGGTGCAGCTGTTGAATCTATATTAAGAAATATAGCATCTTCTGTGTTTATGTGAGATGGAACTGGTATGTCAAAAGCATGGTTTTGTACTCTGTAAACCATTTGGTAGTGAAGAGTAGCAGCATATGTGTTTACCTGAGGTGCTCCAGTTATCTGCATCTGGACTTTCAAGGCTGTCAACAGTGATGGATCTGTGAGAGGCATATTGAAATTTGGAAAGAAAGTCAGGAAGACGGTTCCAGCATTCAGAGTTGTTTGTACTGTTGCAATACAAGCATCTTGATATCTTGTAAACCTTGAATCAAGGAGAGCTATTCAAGAGACTACTCCAAGTCCTTTTCTCCCATGAAAAGTAAGAGCTAATCTGATAGCACCAAAGTGCATATGTGTGTAACCTACTCTCTGCCAATTAGGGATTAAATGTTTTGGTAATTCAAGAGATACCAACTGCTCTTTTGAATCAGAAGGGATTTGATATTGATCAAATCGAGAAGCTTGGATAAATTCTTTTGTTGTTGGATTTTTCGATGAGTGAAATACTTGAGAAGCTACTCTATAAATTGAAGAAGAAGGTTTTTTATAAACATCATAAGGATTAACTACAGGATATCTAGATTCTGGAATTTTAGATTCGTCATCTATATATGATAACTGATATAGATAATCTAATTTTGAAGAGGGTAAAGAAGATGAGTTTGATGGAGATCTGAAAGACATATTTAGAAGTGATCTGGTATTACACACCTTTTGCAAAGTTTTCTGATGTTGGGTTTCAGGTTTTGAAAACAATAATTTTCTTTTACCAACTTCCTACGGCTACGTGTTCAAACAACGCCATTTCCTCGGCTACAATAACACTCCGGCCTCCGGGAATATCTTGTAAGAGAACATTATTGTACATATTTCTAGTCATTCAAACTAGATATCATCCATGTTTTCTGATGTAAAATTCCAAACATAGTTTGGCTAATACAGAGCATACTTATCTAGGATGAACAATAGTTTTACTAATAAAAGAAATAGCAAAACTTTTGATATTTAAGCACTCTTTGCATATAAGGGTGTTTTACCAGATGAGGTGTTTAGTGACTCATTAATGGGAGTTTTACAGCTCTGATACCAAGGAGGGGGGTTGTCTCAGTGAGGAGAGAAACTCGTAAAACAAAGTGGGAAAATAGAGAAGCAGAAGGAGAGAATTACAACAAACTGGGTAATTTATTATACAAGGAAGAAGAAGTTGTGATCTTTTTTAAGTTATGATCCAACTCCATTCTATCAATACATATTTATAGGCCATAAAAGTGGAAATGACCTGCTACCTCTTAAAGAGGTTACCGGATGACTTGTTACCTGCTAATCAGGTAAAAGCTCAATTATTGATGTAATGACATCATTGCTTACATCACTCACAATTATTGATCTAATTACATCATTGCTTACATCACTCACAATTATTGATCTAATGACATCATTGCACACATCACACCACACTATGACATCATTGCATACATAATATTACACAAATACATAAATACGTATTTTAATCTGTATCCGGCCACTCATCACTGTCGAAATCATCTCTAGGGTGCCTGTACTGTTCTTCTTCTGATGATGTTTCATCCATGTGATTGTTTGGATCTGTATTGATTATGGTTTCCATTAAATCTCTTTCACGAATAGTATTCTTAACAAAAGCATCCAAAGCTGTTGCTGGTGACTGGCTTAGAGGGTGATCTGCTTGTCGAAAAGATGTTGAGTCAATGAATGTATGAGGTAATCCGTTGAGCTGACTCATTTCTACCTTGAATAATAACCACTGTTCTGGGTGAACATCTTTTGTACTGATGAGATTATATCCATACCAGCCATGGATTTTTACAAATGAATCTATTATTGTGCCGTTTGGAGACTGTGAACATCGGACCAGGTTCTGATGGAAAATAACTACAACATATGTAGTGAGGAAATTGCCAAATATTGATTCCCAATAAGACATTGTTTGATATCTTAGAAGGAATTTGAGAGTATTTCGAAACATTTGTTGTTCATCTTGGGGATTTCCTACTTGTGTTAAGAACAAATATCTGTTCATCACTTGTGCATTGAATACAATTGCAATGTAATGACACCTGGATAGATTGAGGAAGAAAGGGATTGCTTCAGGGACAAGGTGATATGGATCATGAATGTGGAAAAGGTTGAGAAAAGGGTATTCAGAATTGAAGGTCATTCCTCGGAATGGAGAGCTTCCATATTTTCTAGCAAGTATTTTCCAATATGCTGTCCATGTTTCATGACAGTAGACAGGAATTGACTTTTCTAGGATTTTTTCTGTGATTTCATGTGGGAGTTGATCCATTCTTTGCCATACTGTTGATTGAGGTGCTGATGATGAAGATGAAGATTCTGCATCTGGTTGTAAAACTGCTATAACAGGAATGAGTAAATTGCTTTGTTCTGCACCTTTTCTTGAAAGAAAATCTGGAAGAAAATTGGTTGATCCTTTTATGTGTTTAACTTCAAAATCATATTGGGAAAACCATTCTGCCCATCTGAGCAATTGAGGATGTGGGATTGTCTTGTTCTTGAATTGTAACATTTTAGGAAATGAAGACATATCCATTTCAATAAGAAATTTGTGACCAATAAGGTGAAAAGCAAACCTTTTGATACCATTTTTGACTGCAAGGATTTCTTTGAAAGTAGAATGGTAGTGTGTTTCAGAAGGTTTGAAATGACCACTTTGATAACCACAGATGTTGCGGTTACCATTAATTTCTTCTAAGAGGACTGCTCCCCAGTGTTCATCACTTGCATCTGTCTGCAATATTCTTTTTCCATTGGATGGAATTTGGAGGGGAGGGAGATTATCAGTTAGTCTCTTAAGTTGTTGCACTGCTTTGGTTTGTTGAAAATTCCAGGGTGGAGGGTTCTTTTTGAGCATATCATACAATGGTTTGGTTAAATGGGAAAGGTTTTTGATGAATGGGGACATGTAATTTACTATACCAAGAAATTGTTGAATTTCCTTGGTAGTGGAAAGCATGTCTGGGAATTCAAGTAGTTTTTTCGCTACATGAGGTTGAAGGTGATATTGAGAGTTGTTGATGGTCATTCCCAAGAAATCAATTTGAGTTGTTGCCAGAATCATCTTTCTTTCTGAGAGCATAATTCCATATTGCAAAAGCAATGAATGAAATTTGTTTAGCAGTACTAAATGCTCTTCTTCATTTTTTGAAAAGAGAAGAATGTCATCAATATAAATTACTGCACTTGAGAGAATTGGTTCAAAGATCTTGATCATTGCTTTTTGAAAAGCTGAAGGAGCACTTTTTAGACCAAAGGGCATCACTGTCCATTGATAGTGATGATCAGGGATACAAAAAGCTGTTTTGTATCTTTCTTCAGGATGAATGCCAATCTGCCAAAAACCTGCTTTAAGATCAAACTTGGAAAAAACTTTTGCATTGGTTAGGCTTTGGAAGAGAGTCCATCTGTTTGGAAGAGGAAACTTATCATCTGCAAGGAATTCATTCAAAGGCTTGTAGTTGATTACAAGTCTTTTCTTGCCACGTATCTGTTCTGAATGTTAGTTGACATAGAAAGCTTCACACGCCCATGGGGATGTTGTTGGTTCGATCAGGCCTTCTTGCTGGAGTTGGGAAAGTTCTTGGACTGCAAGTTGTAAGTCTTCTGGATTCATTCCTTGGTGGCTTGCTTTTGTTGGATTGACATCTTCATTGAGCTTGAAAGGTAGTTTGATGAAAAACTCTGGATTCTGCCATAAAGGATTCTTGCATTTTTGAAGAAATTCTGTATGTGAATTAGCACAGGATGTACTAATTATCTTTGTTGAAAATTCTCCAAAATTGTTGTCAATTGTGTGTACCTGCAAATGGGTTAGTGATAACCAGGGTAATACAAAAGACTTATATTTTAGACCTTGGTTTGACCATGAAAGATTTTTGATTTGACTCAAGATATCAAAACCTAATAACAAATCTTTATTAGGAAGATGAGATCCTAAAACTCTATGACGTATTATACATTGTGGAAAGAGTTTTATGAGTAAAGGTTTACTAATAAGTTCTATAGAAAGAGAAGAACTATTAGCTGTTCGAAAGGTTTGAGAACATGGTTGCCACATATGAGAGGGGAGGAGATCTGGATTCATAATGGTTGAAGAAGAACCTGTATCAAAAAAGGCGATAAGGGTTTGAGGTTTTGAATAGTGGGTAAGGAGTATTTGGACTGGTGCATAAGGGACACTTCTTTCAACAGGATAGATTCCTTGAATATCTATCATCATCGATTCATTTTCTGAAGTATCTTCTGAGCAATTTGATTCAGAATCAGACAATTGGATCATTAAAATTGTTTCATCATTGGGCTCATCATCTAATGAAAATAAAGATTCGATGTCATGATCAGACGAGTCTTCTTCTGTAATCATCGAGACTTGTTTCATGAATTTATCTTTTTTCTTGTTTCTGCATTCCTTTGCAAAATGACCACTTTTGCCACAAATGAAGCATCGATTTTTCCCTTTAAAAGAATTTTTATTTTTCTTTCTTAGGAATTTCCATTTTCCTCGTTTGAAAGGCTTCATCTTGTAGTTTCTGTATTTCTTGAATCTTGTGGATCTTTTGGAAGAACAATTGCATTTTCCATCTTTGCACTTTATCTTAAATCTTCTGTCATCACATGCGTTGCCAAGCTTAGAGCCAGTTTCTTCAACGTATTTGAGAAATTTTTTGTGATTACAAAACTTTTCCAATGCTTCAGTAATGAATTGGTATAGAACACCTAATGAAACATCTTTCAATTGCTTGCCTGTTTTCTGGATAGTTCGTGTTGCTTCTATTGCCAGAGGTTCAGGAAAAGAGTTCAAGAAAACTTGTTTGAGATTAACATCATCTATTCCACCAAGCATATAAAATCTTTTTGACATTCGATTATAATGCTTATTCAGGTGTTTTGATTCGAAGGAGCAGCATTTCATTTTTAAAAATTCTTCACGAGCTGCAGTAAGCATCTGATCTCCAGTACCAAGAAATTCTGTGTGAATATAATTCATGAGATCAATTGGGGATCTTACTGAAAGGATTTCTATCTGTCGGTATTCGCCAAGAGAATGATACCAATCAGAGAGTCTGCCTTCAAGTCTTGCAACAAATCGTCTACAGACTTCATGCATATCATTTTCTTCTAATTCAGCCGTGCACCATGCAAGAAAATGTTGCATGCGATCTCGCCACTGCGAAAAAGGAATATCATCAATAGTGAAACTTTTGAACGTTATGGATTGTGGTGTTTGGTGGGTTTCCGTGTAAGGATTTCAAGATCATCAAAGTGAAGTTCTTCTTGATCTGCCATGTATAGTTCTTCAAAAGCTTGAAACGGATCAAATGGTTCTGGAATTGGCTTTTTTGGCTTGATATGGGGTTTTGGATTTAGTGGTTGTATGGTAAGAGATTTCAAAAATGCATTTATCGGGTTTTCTTGTTGTAGGGCCATGGTTTCAAGGGTTTCATTTGCTGTTGAGGTTGAGGTTGAAGCACCAATAAAAGCATCGGGTTCATCTGGTTCAGTTTTGGGTACTTTTGGTTTAACTTGTGGTTTGGAGTCTATGGTATGTTTTGGTTTTAGTGAGAATGGGTTAACTGATGGGTGGAATGAAGAGTTTGCTTGAAGTGTTTGAATCTGGATGTTTGGCTGTGAAACTCTTGGGGAAAAAGGGTTTGAAGGAAAAGATGAGGGTTGATTTTGTTTATTCTGAAAATAAAATAATTGGTTTTCAAGGGCTTTTTTCTCTTGTTCTTTTTGAGAGAGGAGTTCAGAATAATTTATAGTACCTTTCATTGTAGTAACCACCATCATCAATTCTTTATGAAGTACATCAATTTTGGCTTTGATTTCTGCAGTAGTTGCTTCTATGGAAAAAACTTTAGATTTCATTTTTTCATTGTCATCTGAAAGCCTTTTTAATACTTTATTTTGAGCAACTTGATTTTCTGATTGCCAATTAAGCAGTTGCTCAACAAGTGGTTGTTGAGTTCGTCTGCCTTGATGATCAATAGCTACAGGGGCTTCTATTTTCCATGAATGAGAGATTTTCTCTGGGTTTTGAAAAGGTTTAAGAGGTGGGAATTCGTGTTCATATGATGGGTTTTGTAGTTCAAACATGTTGCATTCCGGTTGTAGGATACGATTAGATCTGGTTCTGGGGTTTCTTCTTGATCGTCTGGTAAATGGTTGAGGATCTTCTATATCTTCATCAGATGGATCTTCTATATCTTCATCAGATTCAGAATCATCTTGATGATTTAGACATAGATAGCATTTACAAATGGAATCATCATACCATATATGTCCTGTGACTGGATCTTTACCATGATAAACAGGATTTCCTTCACTTATAAAATATGCAACTTTTAGTGGATCAGAATCTAATACGTTTAGTTCTGAGGGAACTACTGGACAATTCTGAACAATATTTGGTTTTGGAAAACGGATCTCAACTAGACCATCTGATCTAGTATGGAAAACTGGATCTGTTGATTGGGCTGTTTGTGTCTGGGAGTGGATTGATTCATAATTTGTTAACCAAGAAGAAGGGAGTAATTCACAAAGGGCTTCTTTGGTTATTTGTTTTGGGATGTAGGAAAGACTAGGTGTAGCTGTTGAATCTATATTAAGAAATATAGCATCTTCTGTGTTTATGTGAGATGGAACTGGTATGTCAAAAGCATGGTTTTGTACTCTGTAAACCATTTGGTAGTGAAGAGTAGCAGCATACGTGTTTACCTGAGGTGCTCCAGTTATCTGCATCTGGACTTTCAAGGCTGTCAACAGTGATGGATCTGTGAGAGGCATATTGAAATTTGGAAAGAAAGTCAGGAAGACTGTTCCAGCATTCAGAGTTGTTTGTACTGTTGCAATACAAGCATCTTGATATCTTGTAAACCTTGAATCAAGGAGAGCTATTCGAGAGACTACTCCAAGTCCTTTTCTCCCATGAAAAGTAAGAGCTAATCTGATAGCACCAAAGTGCATATGTGTGTAACCTGCTCTCTGCCAATTAGGGATTAAATGTTTTGGTAATTCAAGAGATACCAACTGCTCTTTTGAATCAGAAGGGATTTGATATTGATCAAATCGAGAAGCTTGGATAAATTCTTTTGTTTTTGGATTTTTCGATGAGTGAAATACTTGAGAAGCTACTCTAGAAATTGAAGAAGAAGGTTTTTTATAAACATCATAAGGATTAACTACAGGATATCTAGATTCTGGAATTTTAGATTCGTCATCTATATATGATAACTGATATAGATAATCTAATTTTGAAGAGGGTAAAGAAGATGAGTTTGATGGAGATCTGAAAGACATATTTAGAAGTGATCTGGTATTACACACCTTTTGCAAAGTTTTCTGATGTTGGGTTTCAGGTTTTGAAAACAATAATTTTCTTTTACCAACTTCCTACGGCTACGTGTTCAAACAACGCCATTTCCTCGGCTACAATAACACTCCGGCCTCCGGGAATATCTTGTAAGAGAACATTATTGTACATATTTCTAGTCATTCAAACTAGATATCATCCATGTTTTCTGATGTAAAATTCCAAACATAGTTTGGCTAATACAGAGCATACTTATCTAGGATGAACAATAGTTTTACTAATAAAAGAAATAGCAAAACTTTTGATATTTAAGCACTCTTTGCATATAAAGGTGTTTTACCAGATGAGGTGTTTAGTGACTCATTAATGGGTGTATTACCAGCTCTGATACCAAGGAGGGGGGTTGTCTCAGTGACTCATTAATATGTTGTATAGATATATGAACACCACAAAAAGATTCTATATGCTTGGTGGAATAGATGATGTTAATCTCAAACAAGTTTTCTTGAACTCTTTTCCTGAACCTCTGGCAATAGAAGCAACACGAACTATCCAGAAAACAGGCAAGCAATTGAAAGATGTTTCATTAGGTGTTCTATACCAATTCATTACTGAAGCATTGGAAAAGTTTTGTAATCACAAAAAATTTCTCAAATACGTTGAAGAAACTGGCTCTAAGCTTGGCAACGCATGTGATGACAGAAGATTTAAGATAAAGTGCAAAGATGGAAAATGCAATTGTTCTTCCAAAAGACCCACAAGATTCAAGAAATACAGAAACTACAAGATGAAGCCTTTCAAACGAGGAAAATGGAAATTCCTAAGAAAGAAAAATAAAAATTCTTTAAAAGGGAAAAATCGATGCTTCATTTGTGGCAAAAGTGGTCATTTTGCAAAGGAATGCAGAAACAAGAAAAAAGATAAATTCATGAAACAAGTCTCGATGATTACAGAAGAAGACTCGTCTGATCATGACATTGAATCTTTATTTTCATTAGATGATGAGCCCAATGATGAAACAATTTTAATGATCCAATTGTCTGATTCTGAATCAAATTTCTCAGAAGATACTTCAGAAAATGAATCGATGATGATAGATATTCAAGGAATCTATCCTGTTGAAAGAAGTGTCCCTTATGCACCAGTCCAAATACTCCTTACCCACTATTTAAAACCTCAAACCCTTATCGCTTTTTTTGATACAGGTTCTTCTTCAACCATTATGAATCCAGATCTCCTCCCCTCTCATATGTGGCAACCATGTTCTCAAACCTTTCGAACAGCTAATAGTTCTTCTCTTTCTATAGAACTTATTAGTAAACCTTTACTCATAAAACTCTTTCCACAATGTATAATACGTCATAGAGTTTTAGGATCTCATCTTCCCAATAAAGATTTGTTATTAGGTTTTGATATCTTGAGTCAAATCAAAAATCTTTCATGGTCAAACCAAGGTCTAAAATATAAGTCTTTTGTATTACCCTGGTTATCACTAACCCATTTGCAGGTACACACAATTGACAACAATTTTGGAGAATTTTCAACAAAGATAATTAGTACATCCTGTGCTAATTCACATACAGAATTTCTTCAAAAATGCAAGAATCCTTTATGGCAGAATCCAGAGTTTTTCATCAAACTACCCTTCAAGCTCAATGAAGATGTCAATCCAACAAAAGCAAGCCACCAAGGAATGAATCCAGAAGACTTACAACTTGCAGTCCAAGAACTTTCCCAACTCCAGCAAGAAGGCCTGATCGAACCAACAACATCCCCATGGGCGTGTGAAGCTTTCTATGTCAACAAACATTCAGAACAGATACGTGGCAAGAAAAGACTTGTAATCAACTACAAGCCTTTGAATGAATTCCTTGCAGATGATAAGTTTCCTCTTCCAAACAGATGGACTCTCTTCCAAAGCCTAACCAATGCAAAAGTTTTTTCCAAGTTTGATCTTAAAGCAGGTTTTTGGCAGATTGGCATTCATCCTGAAGAAAGATACAAAACAGCTTTTTGTATCCCTGATCATCACTATCAATGGACAGTGATGCCCTTTGGTCTAAAAAGTGCTCCTTCAGCTTTTCAAAAAGCAATGATCAAAATCTTTGAACCAATTCTCTCAAGTGCAGTAATTTATATTGATGACATTCTTCTCTTTTCAAAAAATGAAGAAGAGCATTTAGTACTGCTAAACAAATTTCATTCATTGCTTTTGCAATATGGAATTATGCTCTCAGAAAGAAAGATGATTTTGGCAACAACTCAAATTGATTTCTTGGGAATGACCATCAACAACTCTCAATATCACCTTCAACCTCATGTAGCGAAAAAACTACTTGAATTCCCAGACATGCTTTCCACTACCAAGGAAATTCAACAATTTCTTGGTATAGTAAATTACATGTCCCCATTCATCAAAAACCTTTCCCATTTAACCAAACCATTGTATGATATGCTCAAAAAGAACCCTCCACCCTGGAATTTTCAACAAACCAAAGCAGTGCAACAACTTAAGAGACTAACTGATAATCTCCCTCCCCTCCAAATTCCATCCAATGGAAAAAGAATATTGCAGACAGATGCAAGTGATGAACACTGGGGAGCAGTCCTCTTAGAAGAAATTAATGGTAACCGCAACATCTGTGGTTATCAAAGTGGTCATTTCAAACCTTCTGAAACACACTACCATTCTACTTTCAAAGAAATCCTTGCAGTCAAAAATGGTATCAAAAGGTTTGCTTTTCACCTTATTGGTCACAAATTTCTTATTGAAATGGATATGTCTTCATTTCCTAAAATGTTACAATTCAAGAACAAGACAATCCCACATCCTCAATTGCTCAGATGGGCAGAATGGTTTTCCCAATATGATTTTGAAGTTAAACACATAAAAGGATCAACCAATTTTCTTCCAGATTTTCTTTCAAGAAAAGGTGCAGAACAAAGCAATTTACTCATTCCTGTTATAGCAGTTTTACAACCAGATGCAGAATCTTCATCTTCATCATCAGCACCTCAATCAACAGTATGGCAAAGGATGGATCAACTCCCACATGAAATCACAGAAAAAATCCTAGAAAAGTCAATTCCTGTCTACTGTCATGAAACATGGACAGCATATTGGAAAATACTTGCTAGAAAATATGGAAGCTCTCCATTTCGAGGAATGACCTTCAATTCTGAATACCCTTTTCTCAACCTTTTCCACATTCATGATCCATATCACCTTGTCCCTGAAGCAATCCCTTTCTTCCTCAATCTATCCAGGTGTCATTACATTGCAATTGTATTCAATGCACAAGTGATGAACAGATATTTGTTCTTAACACAAGTAGGAAATCCCCAAGATGAACAACAAATGTTTCGAAATACTCTCAAATTCCTTCTAAGATATCAAACAATGTCTTATTAGGAATCAATATTTGGCAATTTCCTCACTACATATGTTGTAGTTGTTTTCCATCAGAACCTGGTCCGATGTTCACAGTCTCCAAACGGCACAATAATCCATCAAGATTCATTTGTAAAAATCCATGGCTGGTATGGATATAATCTCATCAGGACAAAAGATGTTCACCCAGAACAGTGGTTATTATTCAAGGTAGAAATGAGTCAGCTCAACGGATTACCTCATACATTCATTGACTCAACATCTTTTCGACAAGCAGATCACCCTCTAAGCCAGTCACCAGCAACAGCTTTGGATGCTTTTGTTAAGAATACTATTCGTGAAAGAGATTTAATGGAAACCATAATCAATACAGATCCAAACAATCACATGGATGAAACATCATCAGAAGAAGAACAGTACAGGCACCCTAGAGATGATTTCGACAGTGATGAGTGGCCGGATACAGATTAAAATACGGATACAGATTAAAATACGTATTTATGTATTTGTGTAATATTATGTATGCAATGATGTCATAGTGTGGTGTGATGTGTGCAATGATGTCATTAGATCAATAATTGTGAGTGATGTAAGCAATGATGTAATTAGATCAATAATTGTGAGTGATGTAAGCAATGATGTCATTACATCAATAATTGAGCTTTTACCTGATTAGCAGGTAACAAGTCATCCGGTAACCTCTTTAAAAGGTAGCAGGTCATATCCACTTTTATGGCCTATAAATATGTATTGATAGAATGGAGTTGGATGATAACTTAAAAAAGATCACAACTTCTTCTTCCTTGTATAATAAATTACCCAGTTTGTTGTAATTCTCTCCTTCTGCTTCTCTATTTTCCCACTTTGTTTTACGAGTTTCTCTCCTCACTGAGACAACCCCCCTCCTTGGTATCAGAGCTGGTAGTACACCCATTAATGAGTCACTAAACACCTCATCTGGTAAAACACCCTTATATGCAAAGAGTGCTTAAATATCAAAAGTTTTGCTATTTCTTTTATTAGTAAAACTATTGTTCATCCTAGATAAGTATGCTCTGTATTAGCCAAACAATGTTTGGAATTTTACATCAGAAAACATGGATGATATCTAGTTTGAATGACTAGAAATATGTACAATAATGTTCTCTTACAAGATATTCCCGGAGGCCGGAGTGTTATTGTAGCCGAGGAAATGGCGTTGTTTGAACACGTAGCCGTAGGAAGTTGGTAAAAGAAAATTATTGTTTTCAAAACCTGAAACCCAACATCAGAAAACTTTGCAAAAGGTGTGTAATACCATATCACTTCTAAATATGTCTTTCAGATCTCCATCAAACTCATCTTCTTTACCCTCTTCAAAATTAGATTATCTATATCAGTTATCATATATAGATGACGAATCTAAAATTCCAGAATCTACATATCCTGTAGTTAATCCTTATGATGTTTATAAAAAACCTTCTTCTTCAATTTCTAGAGTAGCTTCTCAAGTATTTCACTCATCGAAAAATCCAAAAACAAAAGAATTTATCCAAGCTTCTCGATTTGATCAATATCAAATCCCTTCTGATTCAAAAGAGCAGTTGGTATCTCTTGAATTACCAAAACATTTAATCCCTAATTGGCAGAGAGCAGGTTACACACATATGCACTTTGGTGCTATCAGATTAGCTCTTACTTTTCATGGGAGAAAAGGACTTGGAGTAGTCTCTCGAATAGCTCTCCTTGATTCAAGGTTTACAAGATATCAAGATGCTTGTATTGCAACAGTACAAACAACTCTGAATGCTGGAACAGTCTTCCTGACTTTCTTTCCAAATTTCAATATGCCTCTCACAGATCCATCACTGTTGACAGCCTTGAAAGTCCAGATGCAGATAACTGGAGCACCTCAGGTAAACACATATGCTGCTACTCTTCACTACCAAATGGTTTACAGAGTACAAAACCATGCTTTTGACATACCAGTTCCATCTCACATAAACACAGAAGATGCTATATTTCTTAATATAGATTCAACAGCTACACCTAGTCTTTCCTACATCCCAAAACAAATAACCAAAGAAGCCCTTTGTGAATTACTCCCTTCTTCTTGGTTAACAAATTATGAATCAATCCACTCCCAGACACAAACAGCCCAATCAACAGATCCAGTTTTCCATACTAGATCAGATGGTCTAGTTGAGATCTGTTTTCCAAAACCAAATATTGTTCAGAATTGTCCAGTAGTTCCCTCAGAACTAAACGTATTAGATTCTGATCCACTAAAAGTTGCATATTTTACAAGTGAAGGAAATCCTGTTTATCATGGTAAAGATCCAGTCACAGGACATATATGGTATGATGATTCCATTTGTAAATGCTATCTATGTCTAAATCATCAAGATGATTCTGAATCTGATGAAGATATAGAAGATCCTCAACCATTTACCAGACGATCAAGAAGAAACCCCAGAACCAGATCTAATCGTATCCTACAACCGGAATGCAACATGTTTGAACTACAAAACCCATCATATGAACAAGAATTCCCACCTCTTAAACCTTTTCAAAACCCAGAGAAAATCTCTCATTCATGGAAAATAGAAGCCCCTGTAGCTATTGATCATCAAGGCAGACGAACTCAACAACCACTTGTTAAGCAAGTGCTTAATTGGCAATCAGAAAATCAAGTTGCTCAAAATAAAGTATTAAAAAGGCTTTCAGATGACAATGAAAAAATGAAATCTAAAGTTTTTTCCATAGAAGCAACTACTGCAGAAATCAAAGCCAAAATTGATGTACTTCATAAAGAATTGATGATGGTGGTTACTACAATGAAAGGTACTATAAATTATTCTGAACTCCTCTCTCAAAAAGAACAAGAGAAAAAAGCCCTTGAAAACCAATTATTTTATTTTCAGAATAAACAAAATCAACCCTCATCTTTTCCTTCAAACCCTTTTTCCCCAAGAGTTTCACAACCAAACATCCAGATTCAAACACTTCAAGCAAACTCTTCATTCCACCCATCAGTTAACCCATTCTCACTAAAACCAAAACATACCATAGACTCCAAACCACAAGTTAAACCAAAAGTACCCAAAACTGAACCAGATGAACCCGATGCTTTTATTGGTGCTTCAACCTCAACCTCAACAGCAAATGAAACCCTTGAAACCATGGCCCTACAACAAGAAAACCCGATAAGTGCATTTTTGAAATCTCTTACCATACAACCACCAAATCCAAAACCCCATATCAAGCCAAAAAAGCCAATTCCAGAACCATTTGATCCGTTTCAAGCTTTTGAAGAACTATACATGGCAGATCAAGAAGAACTTCACTTTGATGATCTTGAAACTCCTTACACAGAAACCCACCAAACATCACAATCCATAACGTTCAAAAGTTTCACTATTGATGATATTCCTTTTTCGCAGTGGCGAGATCGCATGCAACATTTTCTTGCATGGTGCACGGCTGAATTAGAAGAAAATGATATGCATGAAGTCTGTAGACGATTTGTTGCAAGACTTGAAGGCAGACTCTCTGATTGGTATCATTCTCTTGGCGAATACCGACAGATAGAAATCCTTTCAGCAAGATCCCCAATTGATCTCATGAATTATATTCACACAGAATTTCTTGGTACTGGAGATCAGATGCTTACTGCAGCTCGTGAAGAATTTTTAAAAATGAAATGCTGCTCCTTCGAATCAAAACACCTGAATAAGCATTATAATCGAATGTCAAAAAGATTTTATATGCTTGGTGGAATAGATGATGTTAATCTCAAACAAGTTTTCTTGAACTCTTTTCCTGAACCTCTGGCAATAGAAGCAACACGAACTATCCAGAAAACAGGCAAGCAATTGAAAGATGTTTCATTAGGTGTTCTATACCAATTCATTACTGAAGCATTGGAAAAGTTTTGTAATCACAAGCTTAAATAACTGATGACATGGTCATTAAATTAGTTTCTCTCCATTTAGATCCTTGTTATCATAAAGAGGTGCTCCAATTATGTGGTTATCAATGTGGTCATTTCAAACCTTCTGAGACACACTACCATTCTACTTTCAAAGAAATCCTTGCAGTCAAAAATGGTATCAAAAGGTTTGCCTTTCACCTTATTGGTCACAAATTTCTTATTGAAATGGATATGTCTTCATTTCCTAAAATGTTACAATTCAAGAACAAGACAATCCCACATCCTCAATTGCTCAGATGGGCAGAATGGTTTTCCCAATATGATTTTGAAGTTAAACACATAAAAGGATCAACCAATTTTCTTCCAGATTTTCTTTCAAGAAAAGGTGCAGAACAAAGCAATTTACTCATTCCTGTTATAGCAGTTTTACAACCAGATGCAGAATCTTCATCTTCATCATCAGCACCTCAATCAACAGTATGGCAAAGAATGGATCAACTCCCACATGAAATCACAGAAAAAATCCTAGAAAAGTCAATTCCTGTCTACTGTCATGAAACATGGACAGCATATTGGAAAATACTTGCTAGAAAATATGGAAGCTCTCCATTTCGAGGAATGACCTTCAATTCTGAATACCCTTTTCTCAACCTTTTCCACATTCATGATCCATATCACCTTGTCCCTGAAGCAATCCCTTTCTTCCTCAATCTATCCAGGTGTCATTACATTGCAATTGTATTCAATGCACAAGTGATGAACAGATATTTGTTCTTAACACAAGTAGGAAATCCCCAAGATGAACAACAAATGTTTCGAAATACTCTCAAATTCCTTCTAAGATATCAAACAATGTCTTATTGGGAATCAATATTTGGCAATTTCCTCACTACATATGTTGTAATTATTTTCCATCAGAACCTGGTCCGATGTTCACAGTCTCCAAACGGCACAATAATCCATCAAGATTCATTTGTAAAAATCCATGGCTGGTATGGATATAATCTCATCAGGACAAAAGATGTTCACCCAGAACAGTGGTTATTATTCAAGGTAGAAATGAGTCAGCTCAACGGATTACCTCATACATTCATTGACTCAACATCTTTTCGACAAGCAGATCACCCTCTAAGCCAGTCACCAGCAACAGCTTTGGATGCTTTTGTTAAGAATACTATTCGTGAAAGAGATTTAATGGAAACCATAATCAATACAGATCCAAACAATCACATGAATGAAACATCATCAGAAGAAGAACAGTACAGGCACCCTAGAGATGATTTCGACAGTGATGAGTGGCCGGATACAGATTAAAATACGTATTTATGTATTTGTGTAATATTATGTATGCAATGATGTCATAGTGTGGTGTGATGTGTGCAATGATGTCATTAGATCAATAATTGTGAGTGATGTAAGCAATGATGTAATTAGATCAATAATTGTGAGTGATGTAAGCAATGATGTCATTACATCAATAATTAAGCTTTTACCTGATTAGCAGGTAACAAGTCATCCGGTAACCTCTTTAAGAGGTAGCAGGTCATTTCCACTTTTATGGCCTATAAATATGTATTGATAGAATGGAGTTGGATCATAACTTAAAAAAGATCACAACTTCTTCTTCCTTGTATAATATGTTACCCAGTTTGTTGTAATTCTCTCCTTCTGCTTCTCTATTTTCCCACTTTGTTTTACGAGTTTCTCTCCTCACTGAGACAACCCCCCTCCTTGGTATCAGAGCTGGTAATACACCCATTAATGAGTCACTAAACACCTCATCTGGTAAAACACCCTTATATGCAAAGAGTGCTTAAATATCAAAAGTTTTGCTATTTCTTTTATTAGTAAAACTATTGTTCATCCTAGATAAGTATGCTCTGTATTAGCCAAACTATGTTTGGAATTTTACATCAGAAAACATGGATGATATCTAGTTTGAATGACTAGAAATATGTACAATAATGTTCTCTTACAAGATATTCCCGGAGGCCGGAGTGTTATTGTAGCCGAGGAAATGGCGTTGTTTGAACACGTAGCCGTAGGAAGTTGGTAAAAGAAAATTATTGTTTTCAAAACCTGAAACCCAACATCAGAAAACTTTGCAAAAGGTGTGTAATACCAGATCACTTCTAAATATGTCTTTCAGATCTCCATCAAACTCATCTTCTTTACCCTCTTCAAAATTAGATTATCTATATCAGTTATCATATATAGATCACGAATCTAAAATTCCAGAATCTAGATATCCTTTAGTTAATCCTTATGATGTTTATAAAAAACCTTCTTCTTCAATTTCTAGAGTAGCTTCTCAAGTATTTCACTCATCGAAAAATCCAAAAACAAAAGAATTTATCCAAGCTTCTCGATTTGATCAATATCAAATCCCTTCTGATTCAAAAGAGCAGTTGGTATCTCTTGAATTACCAAAACATTTAATCCCTAATTGGCAGAGAGCAGGTTACACACATATGCACTTTGGTGCTATCAGATTAGCTCTTACTTTTCATGGGAGAAAAGGACTTGGAGTAGTCTCTCGAATAGCTCTCCTTGATTCAAGGTTTACAAGATATCAAGATGCTTGTATTGCAACAGTACAAACAACTCTGAATGCTGGAACAGTCTTCCTGACTTTCTTTCCAAATTTCAATATGCCTCTCACAGATCCATCACTGTTGACAGCCTTGAAAGTCCAGATGCAGATAACTGGAGCACCTCAGGTAAACACATATGCTGCTACTCTTCACTACCAAATGGTTTACAGAGTACAAAACCATGCTTTTGACATACCAGTTCCATCTCACATAAACACAGAAGATGCTATATTTCTTAATATAGATTCAACAGCTACACCTAGTCTTTCCTACATCCCAAAACAAATAACCAAAGAAGCCCTTTGTGAATTACTCCCTTCTTCTTGGTTAACAAATTATGAATCAATCCACTCCCAGACACAAACAGCCCAATCAACAGATCCAGTTTTCCACACTAGATCAGATGGTCTAGTTGAGATCCGTTTTCCAAAACCAAATATTGTTCAGAATTGTCCAGTAGTTCCCTCAGAACTAAACGTATTAGATTCTGATCCACTAAAAGTTGCATATTTTACAAGTGAAGGAAATCCTGTTTATCATGGTAAAGATCCAGTCACAGGACATATATGGTATGATGATTCCATTTGTAAATGCTATCTATGTCTAAATCATCAAGATGATTCTGAATCTGATGAAGATATAGAAGATCCTCAACCATTTACCAGACGATCAAGAAGAAACCCCAGAACCAGATCTAATCGTATCCTACAACCGGAATGCAACATGTTTGAACTACAAAACCCATCATATGAACAAGAATTCCCACCTCTTAAACCTTTTCAAAACCCAGAGAAAATCTCTCATTCATGGAAAATAGAAGCCCCTGTAGCTATTGATCATCAAGGCAGACGAACTCAACAACCACTTGTTGAGCAAGTGCTTAATTGGCAATCAGAAAATCAAGTTGCTCAAAATAAAGTATTAAAAAAGCTTTCAGATGACAATGAAAAAATGAAATCTAAAGTTTTTTCCATAGAAGCAACTACTACAGAAATCAAAGCCAAAATTGATGTACTTCATAAAGAATTGATGATGGTGGTTACTACAATGAAAGGTACTATAAATTATTCTGAACTCCTCTCTCAAAAAGAACAAGAGAAAAAAGCCCTTGAAAACCAATTATTTTATTTTCAGAATAAACAAAATCAACCCTCATCTTTTCCTTCAAACCCTTTTTCCCCAAGAGTTTCACAACCAAACATCCAGATTCAAACACTTCAAGCAAACTCTTCATTCCACCCATCAGTTAACCCATTCTCACTAAAACCAAAACATACCATAGACTCCAAACCACAAGTTAAACCAAAAGTACCCAAAACTGAACCAGATGAACCCGATGCTTTTATTGGTGCTTCAACCTCAACCTCAACAGCAAATGAAACCCTTGAAACCATGGCCCTACAACAAGAAAACCCGATAAGTGCATTTTTGAAATCTCTTACCATACAACCACCAAATCCAAAACCCCATATCAAGCCAAAAAAGCCAATTCCAGAACCATTTGATCCGTTTCAAGCTTTTGAAGAACTATACATGGCAGATCAAGAAGAACTTCACTTTGATGATCTTGAAACTCCTTACACAGAAACCCACCAAACATCACAATCCATAACGTTCAAAAGTTTTACTATTGATGATATTCCTTTTTCGCAGTGGCGAGATCGCATGCAACATTTTCTTGCATGGTGCACGGCTGAATTAGAAGAAAATGATATGCATGAAGTCTGTAGACGATTTGTTGCAAGACTTGAAGGCAGACTCTCTGATTGGTATCATTCTCTTGGCGAATACCGACAGATAGAAATCCTTTCAGCAAGATCCCCAATTGATCTCATGAATTATATTCACACAGAATTTCTTGGTACTGGAGATCAGATGCTTACTGCAGCTCGTGAAGAATTTTTAAAAATGAAATGCTGCTCCTTCGAATCAAAACACCTGAATAAGCATTATAATCGAATGTCAAAAAGATTTTATATGCTTGGTGGAATAGATGATGTTAATCTCAAACAAGTTTTCTTGAACTCTTTTCCTGAACCTCTGGCAATAGAAGCAACACGAACTATCCAGAAAACAGGCAAGCAATTGAAAGATGTTTCATTAGGTGTTCTATACCAATTCATTACTGAAGCATTGGAAAAGTTTTGTAATCACAAAAAATTTCTCAAATACGTTGAAGAAACTGGCTCTAAGCTTGGCAACGCATGTGATGACAGAAGATTTAAGATAAAGTGCAAAGATGGAAAATGCAATTGTTCTTCCAAAAGATCCACAAGATTCAAGAAATACAGAAACTACAAGATGAAGCCTTTCAAACGAGGAAAATGGAAATTCCTAAGAAAGAAAAATAAAAATTCTTTTAAAGGGAAAAATCGATGCTTCATTTGTGGCAAAAGTGGTCATTTTGCAAAGGAATGCAGAAACAAGAAAAAAGATAAATTCATGAAACAAGTCTCGATGATTACAGAAGAAGACTCGTCTGATCATGACATCGAATCTTTATTTTCATTAGATGATGAGCCCAATGATGAAACAATTTTAATGATCCAATTGTCTGATTCTGAATCAAATTTCTCAGAAGATACTTCAGAAAATGAATCGATGATGATAGATATTCAAGGAATCTATCCTGTTGAAAGAAGTGTCCCTTATGCACCAGTCCAAATACTCCTTACCCACTATTCAAAACCTCAAACCCTTATCGCCTTTTTTGATACAGGTTCTTCTTCAACCATTATGAATCCAGATCTCCTCCCCTCTCATATGTGGCAACCATGTTCTCAAACCTTTCGAACAGCTAATAGTTCTTCTCTTTCTATAGAACTTATTAGTAAACCTTTACTCATAAAACTCTTTCCACAATGTATAATACGTCATAGAGTTTTAGGATCTCATCTTCCTAATAAAGATTTGTTATTAGGTTTTGATATCTTGAGTCAAATCAAAAATCTTTCATGGTCAAACCAAGGTCTAAAATATAAGTATTTTGTATTACCCTGGTTATCACTAACCCATTTGCAGGTACACACAATTGACAACAATTTTGGAGAATTTTCAACAAAGATAATTAGTACATCCTGTGCTAATTCACATACAGAATTTCTTCAAAAATGCAAGAATCCTTTATGGCAGAATCCAGAGTTTTTCATCAAACTACCTTTCAAGCTCAATGAAGATGTCAATCCAACAAAAGCAAGCCACCAAGGAATGAATCCAGAAGACTTACAACTTGCAGTCCAAGAACTTTCCCAACTCCAGCAAGAAGGCCTGATTGAACCAACAACATCCCCATGGGCGTGTGAAGCTTTCTATGTCAACAAACATTCAGAACAGATACGTGGCAAGAAAAGACTTGTAATCAACTACAAGCCTTTGAATGAATTCCTTGCAGATGATAAGTTTCCTCTTCCAAACAGATGGACTCTCTTCCAAAGCCTAACCAATGCAAAAGTTTTTTCCAAGTTTGATCTTAAAGCAGGTTTTTGGCAGATTGGCATTCATCCTGAAGAAAGATACAAAATAGCTTTTTGTATCCCTGATCATCACTATCAATGGACAGTGATGCCCTTTGGTCTAAAAAGTGCTCCTTCAGCTTTTCAAAAAGCAATGATCAAGATCTTTGAACCAATTCTCTCAAGTGCAGTAATTTATATTGATGACATTCTTCTCTTTTCAAAAAATGAAGAAGAGCATTTAGTACTGCTAAACAAATTTCATTCATTGCTTTTGCAATATGGAATTATGCTCTCAGAAAGAAAGATGATTCTGGCAACCACTCAAATTGATTTCTTGGGAATGACCATCAACAACTCTCAATATCACCTTCAACCTCATGTAGCGAAAAAACTACTTGAATTCCCAGACATGCTTTCCACTACCAAGGATATTCAACAATTTCTTGGTATAGTAAATTACATGTCCCCATTCATCAAAAACCTTTCCCATTTAACCAAACCATTGTATGATATGCTCAAAAAGAACCCTCCACCCTGGAATTTTCAACAAACCAAAGCAGTGCAACAACTTAAGAGACTAACTGATAATCTCCCTCCCCTCCAAATTCCATCCAATGGAAAAAGAATATTGCAGACAGATGCAAGTGATGAACACTGGGGAGCAGTCCTCTTAGAAGAAATTAATGGTAACCGCAACATCTGTGGTTATCAAAGTGGTCATTTCAAACCTTCTGAAACACACTACCATTCTACTTTCAAAGAAATCCTTGCAGTCAAAAATGGTATCAAAAGGTTTGCTTTTCACCTTATTGGCCACAAATTTCTTATTGAAATGGATATGTCTTCATTTCCTAAAATGTTACAATTCAAGAACAAGACAATCCCACATCCTCAATTGCTCAGATGGGCAGAATGTGTAACATCCCGCGTTTTTCCGTTAAATTTATTTTAACACCGGCTTTTTTTTTAAATAATATCTTTCGTATTTAAATTCGTCGACTCCGTTGACGAACGTTCATAATATTCTCGTTATTTAATTATAACATCTCTCGTTAACTTGCGTTTTAAAAATATTCGATCGGTTAAATCCCGCACCCGCTTCTAAACTCGAGGGACTAAAATTGGCACGGGGCAAACTAGTTGACTAGGTCAACTAGTCCACCCCAATCACCACCATTCAACCATCTCCCTCTCTCTCTCTTTCTCTCTAGCAAGAACACACACACAAACCCCAACTTCATAAAATCATCATCTAAATTCGATCTAGGAGGCTTACAACAAAACAAATTACATTTTCGTGATCCTCTCTTCATTCTCTACGATTTGATACTAACTTCATCTCGTTTGGGTAACATTTCTAAAACTCTAGATTTCTCTAAATTCGTGTTTTTGATTTGAAATGGTGTTAGTTAGTGTCTATGGCTCGTGTCTAGCATGAATATATGATTTACTTGCTCGATTTGTTGTTTTGAGTAACTAGTTTGAACATTTGAAATGGGTTTGCTTAATCTTGCATTTTGGAAGATTAAATGTTGTTTGATTGTTAAAGTTCATGTTTTAATTGTGTTACTAGTATCACTAGCTTCGTTTTGATGCGTAGGTTGATTAAGAAAACTTCAAAAACCCGATTATTGATTTTTGTGAATTTTGGTTAGGGTTTGTTAGACTTTGAAATGAACTTTTGATGCGTTGAATGCTTGTTAATGTTGTTAGTAAGTGTTTAGATGCAATGTATGCTTAATTACCTTCGAAACGGCATATCGTATGTGTAAATTGGATTCCCGAATCATAAAATACGTTTTACGAACTTGAAACTTTGAAAATAAACCTTTCTTGATCAATTGACGAGATTTCGGCTATTGTAAATGATGTTATTGTTGGACCATAAGTGCTTAGTTGTATTTCTCGTCAAAATACCTTTCCAACGATATATGATAGGCATTATAAGTGTTTGCGGGTCAAGAGTTGGGTTGGAAAAGGTTTTGGTTCGTGCATACTTTGAAAAACTGACCAGAATTCTCTGCCCAGATGGTGGCGCGGCGCGCCCCATCCCCGCGCGGCGCGCGGATTGGCCTGGTCAGATTCTGACCACTTTGTCCCATTTCACGTGAAATGTTTGACTAGCTACCGACCTCCGATTCACACGAAACTTGTTCTAATATACTTGTATATGAATAATTAGCATAGAAAAATAGTCCGGGACCCGACCCGAACATGTTGACTTTTTCGTTGACTTTGACCCGACCAAGTTTGACTTTTTGTCAAACTTAACCAATTAATTATGCAATCTTCCTAACATGCTTTTATACTTGTATCTTGCATGAAACTTGACAATTTGCTTCACATGCTATATTAATCGAGTCGTATTGAGCCATAGGACTAATTGAACATCTTTGACCGTTTTGTGTTTATCGTTATTGATATAACCTATATGTTTAGGTCAAGACTAGCTTTGTCTTTGCACGCGTTTACTTGTCGAAGTACTTTATTAACTCTTGCACTCAAGGTGAGATCATAGTCCCACTTTTTCAATAACTTTTATTCTTTACATCGTGGGCTGAGAAACACATACATTTCATACTTATTTACTTTTCATGCTTTTACATTGTGAACAAATACGAATACAAAGATGCATACGAGTTTGAACAAAAGTCCTCAATCCAATTATCATTAGTTCCACTTGCAGGGTGTAAGTGTAAGCGTGTAATTATGTTGTGTGGCCATACGGGTTTAACAAACCCTCATTCAGACGGTTCGCTACCGTTAGTGAATGAAATATAATTTCAACAATGTATAGTGTAAGTTCTAACACTAAATTCAAAATTCAGAGGGAAGATTCGGTTAAGCCTTGATAATTGGGTGCTCGTGATACAAATACTATTTTGGAATGTGAATGATTCTGGTTGAGCAATTCTTAAAGAACCTTGTGGTTCAATACAATTTACTTACTAAACCTATGATTTCACCAACGTTTTTCGTTGACAGATTTCTATGTTTTTCTCAGGTCTTGCACGATATGTGATACATGCTTCCGCTCATTATTTGATACTTGCTTTGGATGTCGAGTATACATGCTTTTCATGGAGCGTCTTTTGACTTTACTTTAAACCGTGTCGCCTAGATTTCAATCGTACTCATAACGTTGTAACTTAACTTTTGGTTGAACAATTCTTGTAAACTTTGAAACAATCTTTATTTTGAAATGAAGGCGACATATTTTGGTCAAACGTTATCTTAAAGACTTATAATCAGGTAATGGGACCCACGTAGCCGACGCCGTCACTTGACGATTTGTCGGGGTCGCTACAAGTGGTATCAGAGCCTTGGTTGTAGGGATTTAGAGTTCATTTGTGTCCACCCCGAGTCATAGGGTACATAGGTGAATCTAGACTACAACCGGCATATAGACTGAAGTAGGAATTACTTGACTATTTGTGCATTTATACTCGAACTCTTCTATCATATCTAACTCGTATTCGATCTTGATCTTACGTTGATAAATTTTGTTGACGCGCCACCTTGACTTTATGAAGTAATGTTAAATGCACATGAGAATCAGGGTAATATAATTTCCGGGATTATATTACGGTGATTCATATGGACATTCCGACATTATGACATAAAGAATTTAAGGCGAGTCAAGGAAAATTTTCTCTACATCATCATTCCATATCATGATTAGTATTATTGAGAATACTAATCAAAGATATTCTTGTGTCTTGAAGGAACAATGCCTCCCCGTCGCGGGCCACGTAATGAAACTTCCGAACAAGCTTTGCAACGCATGATAGCCGCCGCCATAGGTGCGGCTATGGCTAGTACCTCCTCCGACATCAATAACAACCACAACCACAACAACCATGGAGCCGGAAATTCAAACGAGGGTTGCTCCTACAAAACTTTCATGGGGTGCAAACCTCACACCTTCGATGGGACCGGAGGACCGGTTGTGCTCACCCGATGGTTTGAGCAAACAGAAGCCGTTTTTAGCATAAGCGGTTGTCGGGACCAAGACAAAGTCAAATATTCCACCCACACTTTTGCTGGTATCGCCCTCACATGGTGGAATACGTATGTGCTGTCGGTGGGTATCGATGAAGCCCACACACTCTCATGGGCCGACTTACAGAAAAAGATGATCACCGAATACTTCCCGCGCGAAGAGACCCGTAAGCTCGAACACGAACTAAGAACTTTAAAAGCGGTCGGGAATGACCTTAAGGCCTATAATCAACGATTCTCCGAACTTGCTTTGATGTGCCCAAATCTTGTGAACCCCGAATCTTTAAGGGTTGAACTTTACATGGATGGTCTCCCCAAGAGCATCAAACAAGGAGTAATGTCATCCAAACCCGCTAACCACCAAGAGGCTTTGAATATGGCCCGCCAATTGATTGAAACAGTGGACGAGATTGAAGTGCCGGCACGTAAAGCCGAGGATAAGTCGGGTGACAACAAAAGAAAATGGGAAGCCCCCCAATCAAGCAATTACAACAACCCCGCCAAGAAGCCCTTCATCCCCAACGGCAAGAAAGGTTATACCGGACACCTACCGTATTGTAACGAGTGCTACAAACATCATTTAGGTGAATTTGGCAAACCATTTTGCTTGAAGTGTCAAAGAAGTGGCCATGTAGCCCACGATTGTAGGAATACCGCTCCCGTCGCCCAAAAGGAGCACAATGCACCCAAGACGGGTGTTTGTTTTGAATGTGGTCAACCGGGTCATTTTAGGAGTGCGTGCCCAAACAAGAAAATCAACCCCAACGCACGCCGTTGAACTTTCAAAATCGACACCTAGGATACCCGAGACGACGATGGACTAGTCACGGGTACGTTTCTTCACAACAAACAGTATATTTCATACTTATTCGATTCGATTACCGCTAGATGTTTATTAACCAAGTCTTTGACTCGTGCTCTTTACATTCCACTTTTTTCCCCTAGATATTACTTAGACGATTTAAATGACCAACGGAAAATATTGTGTGCCTATAAATTTTATTGGAGGATATACGTTAAGACTTTTGACTTGACACCTATAGAACTAGGGAACTCGAAACCTATTCGTTAAAAAAAAAAAAAAAAAAAAAAAAAAAAATGTTTCCCCATCATCTTGTATAGATTGTTGTGAACTGAGTAATTTTCGGTTGGAAACCGATACCCTCTCCCTCGTATCCATTACCTCATGATTATTTGCACGAATCCCGTAGTTTCCAAATCGACCTCCGTTCCGGTTATCATCAATTGGGGGTTAAGGGAGACGATGTCTCCTGAGTCTTTTCCGAACTCGCAACGTTAGTTGTAAATTTCTCTTAGTACCATTCGATTTATCCAAGGCTCATCCGTATCCATAAACCTCCTAAACCACGTATGCAAACTTATCTAGACAAATCTGTTATCGTATTTATAGATGACGTCTTAACTTATTTAAGTAAAGAAGGAAAACGAACAACATCACCATCTTACGCTCGAACTTTTGAGAAAAGAGCAACTTTATACCAAATTCTCCGAGTGAGAATTTCTGTTGAACGAAGTCCAATTTTCTAGACCATGATGTTAATGGTCGAGGCATTACAATAAATCTCCAAATCAAGCCACATGTAATCAGGAAACTCTCATGACTCAGACTTACCGCAGATTCATTTTCGACTTTTTCTCGTGATGCTCGTTCTTTACCCTCGATAACTCATTAAGGTAGAAATCTAAACCTCTACGTGCCCGAATCTTGAACGTGATTATTCACACCAACCTTACTAGCTTAATTCGTATAGCGCCAGGTGGGACTCAAATATGGAAATATTTCTACTTGGACGCCGAAAGGCATACTCTCTCGACTCAAAAATCAACATAACTAAAATTCGTTATTTTACACGAAGAATTCGAATACTAAATTGTGGATCCGATCAATCTTCTCGTCATCACGTACCACACTACATACCTCTGTTATTTCACCGTCACCGTCTGATATTACTGGAATTTAAGATAGCACACAATCCAACGATACTTCACTCTTCTTTGACTTAACGCCCTTGCGTTGCTGATAATCGTCCAACCATTATTCAACCCCGAACTATACAATTACGTGTACTATCTCGTTTCTCTTTCAGGCTTCATTTTGTTACAACTAGAGGCACGTTATGGCAACCTCGAGATGTAAGCTCATCCTATTCAAAGTCCTCATTTCACTCCTATCCTCATCGCTCGCATTTCTGTTAAGGAAACTCCTTGTAACATTTCTCCATGGATAGAGAAACTCCTCATATTACATTAGTATTCGCCACGAGGGTGAATAGTCCTAACGAACATTTTTCGAACCCTAACTGACTTGTTCAAACATATCTTAAGAAATTCTATTCCAACACGGTGTATCTTCGTCATTTATCCTGTATTGAAATACTCGTTTCACCTCTAGCGTTGCAAGAGACCTTGGGAACCCGCTTAGACATATGTACCGCGTATCCCCCACAACCGACGAACCGAGCAAACGTACGATTCAATCTTGGAAAGACATGTTACAGACTGGTATTGTCACCTTTAGTAGTTCCCCTTACTACGACAGCTATCACTCGTATATTAACGCAGCACTTCCGAAACCCTATATGACCGCAAATGTCATACCCCTGTTCATTTAACCAAAGCATGCGGCAAGCAAATCGCCAAATCTGAACTCCATCAAGAAACAACAATTGAGATCGTTAGAGTCCGAGGCGGGCTAGAGACAACCCATGGTCGCCAGAAGAGTTATACCAAACTTAGTTGAAAACCTCACAAATCCCAGTGTGTAATCGCGTAATATTGAGAACCCGCACCTTGGAAAGGTGTAATCCATTTTGGGAAATCGAGGAAGGTTATAACCGCAATATTGAACCTTTTGAAACCTTGGGGCGTATTAGAACCGCTTCCTACCGTTTAGAACTTCCGACTCAATTAAGTTTCCATTTATCCTACATTTCGTGTAACAAACTTAGAAACGTGTCATGCGGAACAGGAATGTGCAATCCTTTTAGATGCACCAACTATTGATGACAAACTCCTCTTCATGGGAAAACTGGTTGAAATCATGGATCGTAAAACCAAACCTTAATACAACGTAAAACCCTGACTATCCAAATTCATGAGAACACTCAAGGACGTACCTACACTTATTCATATTATGAACAACGTAAAGTCTCGAGTAAGAGATATCGACTACTACTTCCAACTAAATTTCGGGACGAAATTTCTTTTGAGGTGTGGATAATGTAACATCCCGCGTTTTTCCGTTAAATTTATTTTAACACCGGCTTTTTTTTTTAAATAATATCTTTCGTATTTAAATTCGTCGACTCCGTTGACGAACGTTCATAATATTCTCGTTATTTAATTATAACATCTCTCGTTAACTTGCGTTTTAAAAATATTCGATCGGTTAAATCCCGCACCCGCTTCTAAACTCGAGGGACTAAAATTGGCACGGGGCAAACTAGTTGACTAGGTCAACTAGTCCACCCCAATCACCACCATTCAACCATCTCCCTCTCTCTCTCTTTCTCTCTAGCAAGAACACACACACAAACCCCAACTTCATAAAATCATCATCTAAATTCGATCTAGGAGGCTTACAACAAAACAAATTACATTTTCGTGATCCTCTCTTCATTCTCTACGATTTGATACTAACTTCATCTCGTTTGGGTAACATTTCTAAAACTCTAGATTTCTCTAAATTCGTGTTTTTGATTTGAAATGGTGTTAGTTAGTGTCTATGGCTCGTGTCTAGCATGAATATATGATTTACTTGCTCGATTTGTTGTTTTGAGTAACTAGTTTGAACATTTGAAATGGGTTTGCTTAATCTTGCATTTTGGAAGATTAAATGTTGTTTGATTGTTAAAGTTCATGTTTTAATTGTGTTACTAGTATCACTAGCTTCGTTTTGATGCGTAGGTTGATTAAGAAAACTTCAAAAACCCGATTATTGATTTTTGTGAATTTTGGTTAGGGTTTGTTAGACTTTGAAATGAACTTTTGATGCGTTGAATGCTTGTTAATGTTGTTAGTAAGTGTTTAGATGCAATGTATGCTTAATTACCTTCGAAACGGCATATCGTATGTGTAAATTGGATTCCCGAATCATAAAATACGTTTTACGAACTTGAAACTTTGAAAATAAACCTTTCTTGATCAATTGACGAGATTTCGGCTATTGTAAATGATGTTATTGTTGGACCATAAGTGCTTAGTTGTATTTCTCGTCAAAATACCTTTCCAACGATATATGATAGGCATTATAAGTGTTTGCGGGTCAAGAGTTGGGTTGGAAAAGGTTTTGGTTCGTGCATACTTTGAAAAACTGACCAGAATTCTCTGCCCAGATGGTGGCGCGGCGCGCCCCATCCCCGCGCGGCGCGCGGATTGGCCTGGTCAGATTCTGACCACTTTGTCCCATTTCACGTGAAATGTTTGACTAGCTACCGACCTCCGATTCACACGAAACTTGTTCTAATATACTTGTATATGAATAATTAGCATAGAAAAATAGTCCGGGACCCGACCCGAACATGTTGACTTTTTCGTTGACTTTGACCCGACCAAGTTTGACTTTTTGTCAAACTTAACCAATTAATTATGCAATCTTCCTAACATGCTTTTATACTTGTATCTTGCATGAAACTTGACAATTTGCTTCACATGCTATATTAATCGAGTCGTATTGAGCCATATGACTAATTGAACATCTTTGACCGTTTTGTGTTTATCGTTATTGATATAACCTATATGTTTAGGTCAAGACTAGCTTTGTCTTTGCACGCGTTTACTTGTCGAAGTACTTTATTAACTCTTGCACTCAAGGTGAGATCATAGTCCCACTTTTTCAATCACTTTTATTCTTTACATTGTGGGCTGAGAAACACATACATTTCATACTTATTTACTTTTCATGCTTTTACATTGTGAACAAATACGAATACAAAGATGCATACGAGTTTGAACAAAAGTCCTCAATCCAATTATCATTAGTTCCACTTGCAGGGTGTAAGTGTAAGCGTGTAATTATGTTGTGTGGCCATACGGGTTTAACAAACCCTCATTCAGACGGTTCACTACCGTTAGTGAATGAAATATAATTTCAACAATGTATAGTGTAAGTTCTAACACTAAATTCAAAATTCAGTGGGAAGATTCGGTTAAGCCTTGATAATTGGGTGCTCGTGATACAAATACTATTTTGGAATGTGAATGATTCTGGTTGAGCAATTCTTAAAGAACCTTGTGGTTCAATACAATTTACTTACTAAACCTATGATTTCACCAACGTTTTTCGTTGACAGATTTCTATGTTTTTCTCAGGTCTTGCACGATATGTGATACATGCTTCCGCTCATTATTTGATACTTGCTTTGGATGTCGAGTATACATGCTTTTCATGGAGCGTCTTTTGACTTTACTTTAAACCGTGTCGCCTAGATTTCAATCGTACTCATAACGTTGTAACTTAACTTTTGGTTGAACAATTCTTGTAAACTTTGAAACAATCTTTATTTTGAAATGAAGGCGACATATTTTGGTCAAACGTTATCTTAAAGACTTATAATCAGGTAATGGGACCCACGTAGCCGACGCCGTCACTTGACGATTTGTCGGGGTCGCTACAGAATGGTTTTCCCAATATGATTTTGAAGTTAAACACATAAAAGGATCAACCAATTTTCTTCCAGATTTTCTTTCAAGAAAAGGTGCAGAACAAAGCAATTTACTCATTCCTGTTATAGCAGTTTTACAACCAGATGCAGAATCTTCATCTTCATCATCAGCACCTCAATCAAGGCAAAGAATGGATCAACTCCCACATGAAATCACAGAAAAAATTCTAGAAAAGTCAATTCCTGTCTACTGTCATGAAACATGGACAGCATATTGGAAAATACTTGCTAGAAAATATGGAAGCTCTCCATTTCGAGGAATGACCTTCAATTCTGAATACCCTTTTCTCAACCTTTTCCACATTCATGATCCATATCACCTTGTCCCTGAAGCAATCCCTTTCTTCCTCAATCTATCCAGGTGTCATTACATTGCAATTGTATTCAATGCACAAGTGATGAACAGATATTTGTTCTTAACACAAGTAGGAAATCCCCAAGATGAACAACAAATGTTTCGAAATACTCTCAAATTCCTTCTAAGATATCAAACAATGTCTTATTGGGAATCAATATTTGGAAATTTCCTCACTACATATGTTGTAGTTATTTTCCATCAGAACCTGGTCCGATGTTCACAGTCTCCAAACGGCACAATAATCCATCAAGATTCATTTGTAAAAATCCATGGCTGGTATGGATATAATCTCATCAGTACAAAAGATGTTCACCCAGAACAGTGGTTATTATTCAAGGTAGAAATGAGTCAGCTCAACGGATTACCTCATACATTCATTGACTCAACATCTTTTCGACAAGCAGATCACCCTCTAAGCCAGTCACCAGCAACAGCTTTAGATGCTTTTGTTAAGAATACTATTCGTGAATGAGATTTAATGGAAACCATAATCAATACAGATCCAAACAATCGCATGGATGAAACATCATCAGAAGAAGAACAGTACAGGCACCCTAGAGATGATTTCGACAGTGATGAGTGGCAGCATATGTGTTTACCTGAGGTGCTCCAGTTATCTGGTATACTATGAGTTTGATGGAGATCTGAAAGACATATTTAGAAGTGATCTGGTATTACACACCTTTTGCAAAGTTTTCTGATGTTGGGTTTCAGGTTTTGAAAACAATAATTTTCTTTTACCAACTTCCTACGGCTACGTGTTCAAACAACGCCATTTCCTCGGCTACAATAACACTCCGGCCTCCGGGAATATCTTGTAAGAGAACATTATTGTACATATTTCTAGTCATTCAAACTAGATATCATCCATGTTTTCTGATGTAAAATTCCAAACATAGTTTGGCTAATACAGAGCATACTTATCTAGGATGAACAATAGTTTTACTAATAAAAGAAATAGCAAAACTTTTGATATTTAAGCACTCTTTGCATATAAGGGTGTTTTACCAGATGAGGTGTTTAGTGACTCATTAATGGGTGTATTACCAGCTCTGATACCAAGGAGGGGGGTTGTCTCAGTGAGGAAAGAAACTCGTAAAACAAAGTGGGAAAATAGAAAAGCAGAAGGAGAGAATTACAACAAACTGGGTAATTTATTATACAAGGAAGAAGAAGTTGTGATCTTTTTTAAGTTATGATCCAACTCCATTCTATCAATACATATTTATAGGCCATAAAAGTGGATATGACCTGCTACCTCTTAAAGAGGTTACCGGATGACTTGTTACCTGCTAATCAGGTAAAAGCTCAATTATTGATGTAATGACATCATTGCTTACATCACTCACAATTATTGATCTAATTACATCATTGCTTACATCACTCACAATTATTGATCTAATGACATCATTGCACACATCACACCACACTATGACATCATTGCATACATAATATTACACAAATACATAAATACGTATTTTAATCTGTATCCGGCCACTCATCACTGTCGAAATCATCTCTAGGGTGCCTGTACTGTTCTTCTTCTGATGATGTTTCATCCATGTGATTGTTTGGATCTGTATTGATTATGGTTTCCATTAAATCTCTTTCACGAATAGTATTCTTAACAAAAGCATCCAAAGCTGTTGCTGGTGACTGGCTTAGAGGGTGATCTGCTTGTCGAAAAGATGTTGAGTCAATGAATGTATGAGGTAATCCGTTGAGCTGACTCATTTCTACCTTGAATAATAACCACTGTTCTAGGTGAACATCTTTTGTACTGATGAGATTATATCCATACCAGCCATGGATTTTTACAAATGAATCTTGATGGATTATTGTGCCGTTTGGAGACTGTGAACATCGGACCAGGTTCTGATGGAAAATAATTACAACATATGTAGTGAGGAAATTGCCAAATATTGATTCCCAATAAGACATTGTTTGATATCTTAGAAGGAATTTGAGAGTATTTCGAAACATTTGTTGTTCATCTTGGGGATTTCCTACTTGTGTTAAGAACAAATATCTGTTCATCACTTGTGCATTGAATACAATTGCAATGTAATGACACCTGGATAGATTGAGGAAGAAAGGGATTGCTTCAGGGACAAGGTGATATGGATCATGAATGTGGAAAAGGTTGAGAAAAGGGTATTCAGAATTGAAGGTCATTCCTCGAAATGGAGAGCTTCCATATTTTCTAGCAAGTATTTTCCAATATGCTGTCCATGTTTCATGACAGTAGACAGGAATTGACTTTTCTAGGATTTTTTCTGTGATTTCATGTGGGAGTTGATCCATTCTTTGCCATACTGTTGATTGAGGTGCTGATGATGAAGATGAAGATTCTGCATCTGGTTGTAAAACTGCTATAACAGGAATGAGTAAATTGCTTTGTTCTGCACCTTTTCTTGAAAGAAAATCTGGAAGAAAATTGGTTGATCCTTTTATGTGTTTGACTTCAAAATCATATTGGGAAAACCATTCTGCCCATCTGAGCAATTGAGGATGTGGGATTGTCTTGTTCTTGAATTGTAACATTTTAGGAAATGAAGACATATCCATTTCAATAAGAAATTTGTGACCAATAAGGTGAAAGGCAAACCTTTTGATACCATTTTTGACTGCAAGGATTTCTTTGAAAGTAGAATGGTAGTGTGTTTCAGAAGGTTTGAAATGACCACTTTGATAACCACAGATGTTGCGGTTACCATTAATTTCTTCTAAGAGGACTGCTCCCCAGTGTTCATCACTTGCATCTGTCTGTAATATTCTTTTTCCATTGGATGGAATTTGGAGGGGAGGGAGATTATCAGTTAGTCTCTTAAGTTGTTGCACTGCTTTGGTTTGTTGAAAATTCCAGGGTGGAGGGTTCTTTTTGAGCATATCATACAATGGTTTGGTTAAATGGGAAAGGTTTTTGATGAATGGGGACATGTAATTTACTATACCAAGAAATTGTTGAATATCCTTGGTAGTGGAAAGCATGTCTGGGAATTCAAGTAGTTTTTTCGCTACATGAGGTTGAAGTTGATATTGAGAGTTGTTGATGGTCATTCCCAAGAAATCAATTTGAGTTGTTGCCAGAATCATCTTTCTTTCTGAGAGCATAATTCCATATTGCAAAAGCAATGAATGAAATTTGTTTAGCAGTACTAAATGCTCTTCTTCATTTTTTGAAAAGAGAAGAATGTCATCAATATAAATTACTGCACTTGAGAGAATTGGTTCAAAGATCTTGATCATTGCTTTTTGAAAAGCTGAAGGAGCACTTTTTAGACCAAAGGGCATCACTGTCCATTGATAGTAATGATCAGGGATACAAAAAGCTGTTTTGTATCTTTCTTCAGGATGAATGCCAATCTGCCAAAAACCTGCTTTAAGATCAAACTTGGAAAAAACTTTTGCATTGGTTAGGCTTTGGAAGAGAGTCCATCTGTTTGGAAGAGGAAACTTATCATCTGCAAGGAATTCATTCAAAGGCTTGTAGTTGATTACAAGTCTTTTCTTGCCACGTATCTGTTCTGAATGTTTGTTGACATAGAAAGCTTCACACGCCCATGGGGATGTTGTTGGTTCAATCAGGCCTTCTTGCTGGAGTTGGGAAAGTTCTTGGACTGCAAGTTGTAAGTCTTCTGGATTCATTCCTTGGTGGCTTGCTTTTGTTGGATTGACATCTTCATTGAGCTTGAAAGGTAGTTTGATGAAAAACTCTGGATTCTGCCATAAAGGATTCTTGCATTTTTGAAGAAATTCTGTATGTGAATTAGCACAGGATGTACTAATTATCTTTGTTGAAAATTCTCCAAAATTGTTGTCAATTGTGTGTACCTGCAAATGGGTTAGTGATAACCAGGGTAATACAAAAGACTTATATTTTAGACCTTGGTTTGACCATGAAAGATTTTTGATTTGACTCAAGATATCAAAACCTAATAACAAATCTTTATTGGGAAGATGAGATCCTAAAACTCTATGACGTATTATACATTGTGGAAAGAGTTTTATGAGTAAAGGTTTACTAATAAGTTCTATAGAAAGAGAAGAACTATTAGCTGTTCGAAAGGTTTGAGAACATGGTTGCCACATATGAGATGGGAGGAGATCTGGATTCATAATGGTTGAAGAAGAACCTGTATCAAAAAAAGCGATAAGGGTTTGAGGTTTTGAATAGTGGGTAAGGAGTATTTGGACTGGTGCATAAGGGACACTTCTTTCAACAGGATAGATTCCTTGAATATCTATCATCATCGATTCATTTTCTGAAGTATCTTCTGAGAAATTTGATTCAGAATCAGACAATTGGATCATTAAAATTGTTTCATCATTGGGCTCATCATCTAATGAAAATAAAGATTCAATGTCATGATCAGACGAGTCTTCTTCTGTAATCATCGAGACTTGTTTCATGAATTTATCTTTTTTCTTGTTTCTGCATTCCTTTGCAAAATGACCACTTTTGCCACAAATGAAGCATCGATTTTTCCCTTTAAAAGAATTTTTATTTTTCTTTCTTAGGAATTTCCATTTTCCTCGTTTGAAAGGCTTCATCTTGTAGTTTATGTATTTCTTGAATCTTGTGGGTCTTTTGGAAGAACAATTGCATTTTCCATCTTTGCACTTTATCTTAAATCTTCTGTCATCACATGCGTTGCCAAGCTTAGAGCCAGTTTCTTCAACGTATTTGAGAAATTTTTTGTGATTACAAAACTTTTCCAATGCTTCAGTAATGAATTGGTATAGAACACCTAATGAAACATCTTTCAATTGCTTGCCTGTTTTCTGGATAGTTCGTGTTGCTTCTATTGCCAGAGGTTCAGGAAAAGAGTTCAAGAAAACTTGTTTGAGATTAACATCATCTATTCCACCAAGCATATAAAATCTTTTTGACATTCGATTATAATGCTTATTCAGGTGTTTTGATTCGAAGGAGCAGCATTTCATTTTCAAAAATTCTTCACGAGCTGCAGTAAGCATCTGATCTCCAGTACCAAGAAATTCTGTGTGAATATAATTCATGAGATCAATTGGGGTTCTTGCTGAAAGGATTTCTATCTGTCGGTATTCGCCAAGAGAATGATACCAATCAGAGAGTCTGCCTTCAAGTCTTGCAACAAATCGTCTACAGACTTCATGCATATCATTTTCTTCTAATTCAGCCGTGCACCATGCAAGAAAATGTTGCATGCGATCTCGCCACTGCGAAAAAGGAATATCATCAATAGTGAAACTTTTGAACGTTATGGATTGTGATGTTTGGTGGGTTTCTGTGTAAGGAGTTTCAAGATCATCAAAGTGAAGTTCTTCTTGATCTGCCATGTATAGTTCTTCAAAAGCTTGAAACGGATCAAATGGTTCTGGAATTGGCTTTTTTGGCTTGATATGGGGTTTCAGATTTAGTGGTTGTATGGTAAGAGATTTCAAAAATGCACTTATCGGGTTTTCTTGTTGTAGGGCCATGGTTTCAAGGGTTTCATTTGCTGTTGAGGTTGAGGTTGAAGCACCAATAAAAGCATCGGGTTCATCTGGTTCAGTTTTGGGTACTTTTGGTTTAACTTGTGGTTTGGAGTCTATGGTATGTTTTGGTTTTAGTGAGAATGGGTTAACTGATGGGTGGAATGAAGAGTTTGCTTGAAGTGTTTGAATCTGGATGTTTGGTTGTGAAACTCTTGGGGAAAAAGGGTTTGAAGGAAAAGATGAGGGTTGATTTTGTTTATTCTGAAAATAAAATAATTGGTTTTCAAGGGCTTTTTTCTCTTGTTCTTTTTGAGAGAGGAGTTCAGAATAATTTATAGTACCTTTCATTGTAGTAACCACCATCATCAATTCTTTATGAAGTACATCAATTTTGGCTTTGATTTCTGCAGTAGTTGCTTCTATGGAAAAAACTTTAGATTTCATTTTTTCATTGTCATCTGAAAGCTTTTTTAATACTTTATTTTGAGCAACTTGATTTTCTGATTGCCAATTATGCACTTGCTCAACAAGTGGTTGTTGAGTTCGTCTGCCTTGATGATCAATAGCTACAGGGGCTTCTATTTTCCATGAATGAGAGATTTTCTCTGGGTTTTGAAACGGTTTAAGAGGTGGGAATTCTTGTTCATATGATGGGTTTTGTAGTTCAAACATGTTGCATTCCGGTTGTAGGATACGATTAGATCTGGTTCTGGGGTTTCTTCTTGATCGTCTGGTAAATGGTTGAGGATCTTCTATATCTTCATCAGATTCAGAATCATCTTGATGATTTAGACATAGATAGCATTTACAAATGGAATCATCATACCATATATGTCCTGTGACTGGATCTTTACCATGATAAACAGGATTTCCTTCACTTGTAAAATATGCAACTTTTAGTGGATCAGAATCTAATACGTTTAGTTCTGAGGGAACTACTGGACAATTCTGAACAATATTTGGTTTTGGAAAACGGATCTCAACTAGACCATCTGATCTAGTGTGGAAAACTGGATCTGTTGATTGGGCTGTTTGTGTCTGGGAGTGGATTGATTCATAATTTGTTAACCACAAATTTAACAAATTATGATTTTTGTATATATTATGTTAATACCCCCTATCTTTATTCACAAAACTTTTGTATTTCCCACTTTCCGGATGTTATTAGGTTTTCATCTTTAAGATCAAACTTGGAAAAAACTTTTGCATTGGTTAGGCTTTGGAAGAGAGTCCATCTGTTTGGAAGAGGAAACTTATCATCTGCAAGGAATTCATTCAAAGGCTTGTAGTTGATTACAAGTCTTTTCTTGCCACGTATCTGCTCTGAATGTTTGTTGACATAGAAAGCTTCACACGCCCATGGGGATGTTGTTGGTTCAATCAGGCCTTCTTGCTGGAGTTAGGAAAGTTCTTGGACTGCAAGTTGTAAGTCTTCTGGATTCATTCCTTGGTGGCTTGCTTTTGTTGGATTGACATCTTCATTGAGCTTGAAAGGTAGTTTGATGAAAAACTCTGGATTCTGCCATAAAGGATTCTTGCATTTTTGAAGAAATTCTGTATGTGAATTAGCACAGGATGTACTAATTATCTTTGTTGAAAATTCTCCAAAATTGTTGTCAATTGTGTGTACCTGCAAATGGGTTAGTGATAACCAGGGTAATACAAAAGACTTATATTTTAGACCTTGGTTTGACCATGAAAGATTTTTGATTTGACTCAAGATATCAAAACCTAATAACAAATCTTTATTAGGAAGATGAGATCCTAAAACTCTATGACGTATTATACATTGTGGAAAGAGTTTTATGAGTAAAGGTTTACTAATAAGTTCTATAGAAAGAGAAGAACTATTAGCTGTTCGAAAGGTTTGAGAACATGGTTGCCACATATGAGAGGGGAGGAGATCTGGATTCATAATGGTTGAAGAAGAACCTGTATCAAAAAGAGCGACAAGGGTTTGAGGTTTTGAATAGTGGGTAAGGAGTATTTGGACTGGTGCATAAGGGACACTTCTTTCAACAGGATAGATTCCTTGAATATCTATCATCATCGATTCATTTTCTGAAGTATCTTCTGAGCAATTTGATTCAGAATCAGACAATTGGATCATTAAAATTGTTTCATCATTGGGCTCATCATCTAATGAAAATAAAGATTCAATGTCATGATCAGACGAGTCTTCTTCTGTAATCATCGAGACTTGTTTCATGAATTTATCTTTTTTCTTGTTTCTGCATTCCTTTGCAAAATGACCACTTTTGCCACAAATGAAGCATCGATTTTTCCCTTTAAAAGAATTTTTATTTTTCTTTCTTAGGAATTTCCATTTTCCTCGTTTGAAAGGCTTCATCTTGTAGTTTCTGTATTTCTTGAATCTTGTGGATCTTTTGGAAGAACAATTGCATTTTCCATCTTTGCACTTTATCTTAAATCTTCTGTCATCACATGCGTTGCCAAGCTTAGAGCCAGTTTCTTCAACGTATTTGAGAAATTTTTTGTGATTACAAAACTTTTCCAATGCTTCAGTAATGAATTGGTATAGAACACCTAATGAAACATCTTTCAATTGCTTGCCTGTTTTCTGGATAGTTCGTGTTGCTTCTATTGCCAGAGGTTCAGGAAAAGAGTTCAAGAAAACTTGTTTGAGATTAACATCATCTATTCCACCAAGCATATAAAATGTTTTTGACATTCGATTATAATGCTTATTCAGGTGTTTTGATTCGAAGGAGCAGCATTTCATTTTCAAAAATTCTTCACGAGCTGCAGTAAGCATCTGATCTCCAGTACCAAGAAATTCTGTGTGAATATAATTCATGAGATCAATTGGGGATCTTGCTGAAAGGATTTCTATCTGTCGGTATTCGCCAAGAGAATGATACCAATCAGAGAGTCTGCCTTCAAGTCTTGCAACAAATCGTCTACAGACTTCATGCATATCATTTTCTTCTAATTCAGCCGTGCACCATGCAAGAAAATGTTGCATGCGATCTCGCCATTGCGAAAAAGGAATATCATCAATAGTGAAACTTTTGAACGTTATGGATTGTGATGTTTGGTGGGTTTCCGTGTAAGGAGTTTCAAGATCATCAAAGTAAAGTTCTTCTTGATCTGCCATGTATAGTTCTTCAAAAGCTTGAAACGGATCAAATGGTTCTGGAATTGGCTTTTTTGGCTTGATATGGGGTTTCAGATTTGGTGGTTGTATGGTAAGAGATTTCAAAAATGCACTTATCGGGTTTTCTTGTTGTAGGGCCATGGTTTCAAGGGTTTCATTTGCTGTTGAGGTTGAGGTTGAAGCACCAATAAAAGCATCGGGTTCATCTGGTTCAGTTTTGGGTACTTTTGGTTTAACTTGTGGTTTGGAGTCTATGGTATGTTTTGGTTTTAGTGAGAATGGGTTAACTGATGGGTGGAATGAAGAGTTTGCTTGAAGTGTTTGAATCTGGATGTTTGGTTGTGTAACTCTTGGGGAAAAAGGGTTTGAAGGAAAAGATGAGGGTTGATTTTGTTTATTCTGAAAATAAAATAATTGGTTTTCAAGGGCTTTTTTCTCTTGTTCTTTTTGAGAGAGGAGTTCAGAATAATTTATAGTACCTTTCATTGTAGTAACCACCATCATCAATTCTTTATGAAGTACATCAATTTTGGCTTTGATTTCTGCAGTAGTTGCTTCTATGGAAAAAACTTTAGATTTCATTTTTTCATTGTCATCTGAAAGCCTTTTTAATACTTTATTTTGAGCAACTTGATTTTCTGATTGCCAATTAAGCACTTGCTCAACAAGTGGTTGTTGAGTTCGTCTGCCTTGATGATCAATAGCTACAGGGGCTTCTATTTTCCATGAATGAGAGATTTTCTCTGGGTTTTGAAACGGTTTAAGAGGTGGGAATTCTTGTTCATATGATGGGTTTTGTAGTTCAAACATGTTGCATTCCGGTTGTAGGATACAATTAGATCTGGTTCTGGGGTTTCTTCTTGATCGTCTGGTAAATGGTTGAGGATCTTCTATATCTTCATCAGATTCAGAATCATCTTGATGATTTAGACATAGATAGCATTTACAAATGGAATCATCATACCATATATGTCCTGTGACTGGATCCTTACCATGATAAACAGGATTTCCTTCACTTGTAAAATATGCAACTTTTAGTGGATCAGAATCTAATACGTTTAGTTCTGAGGGAACTACTGGACAATTCTGAACAATATTTGGTTTTGGAAAACGGATCTCAACTAGACCATCTGATCTAGTATGGAAAACTGGATCTGTTGATTGGGCTGTTTGTGTTTGGGAGTGGATTGATTCATAATTTGTTAACCAAGAAGAAGGGATTAATTCACAAAGAGCTTCTTTGGTTATTTGTTTTGGGATGTAGGAAAGACTAGGTGTAGCTGTTGAATCTATATTAAGAAATATAGCATCTTCTGTGTTTATGTGAGATGGAACTGGTATGTCAAAAGCATGGTTTTGTACTTTGTAAACCATTTGGTAGTGAAGAGTAGCAGCATATGTGTTTACCTGAGGTGCTCCAGTTATCTGCATCTGGACTTTCAAGGCTGTCAACAGTGATGGATCTGTGAGAGGCATATTGAAATTTGGAAAGAAAGTCAAGAAGACTGTTCCAGCATTCAGAGTTGTTTGTACTGTTGCAATACAAGCATCTTGATATCTTGTAAACCTTGAATCAAGGAGAGCTATTCGAGAGACTACTCCAAGTCCTTTTCTCCCATGAAAAGTAAGAGCTAATCTGATAGCACCAAAGTGCATATGTGTGTAACATGCTCTCTGCCAATTAGGGATTAAATGTTTTGGTAATTCAAGAGATACCAACTGCTCTTTTGAATCAGAAGGGATTTGATATTGATCAAATCGAGAAGCTTGGATAAATTATTTTGTTTTTGGATTTTTCGATGAGTGAAATACTTGAGAAGCTACTCTAGAAATTGAAGAAGAAGGTTTTTTATAAACATCATAAGGATTAACTACAGGATATCTAGATTCTGGAATTTTAGATTCGTCATCTATATATGATAACTGATATAGATAATCTAATTTTGAAGAGGGTAAAGAAGATGAGTTTGATGGAGATCTGAAAGACATATTTAGAAGTGATCTGGTATTACACACCTTTTGCAAAGTTTTCTGATGTTGGGTTTCAGGTTTTGAAAACAATAATTTTCTTTTACCAACTTCCTACGGCTACGTGTTCAAACAACGCCATTTCCTCGGCTACAATAACACTCCGGCCTCCGGGAATATCTTGTAAGAGAACATTATTGTACATATTTCTAGTCATTCAAACTAGATATCATCCATGTTTTCTGATGTAAAATTCCAAACATAGTTTGGCTAATACAGAGCATACTTATCTAGGATGAACAATAGTTTTACTAATAAAAGAAATAGCAAAACTTTTGATATTTAAGCACTCTTTGCATATAAGGGTGTTTTACCAGATGAGGTGTTTAGTGACTCATTAATGGGTGTATTACCAGCTCTGATACCAAGGAGGGGGGTTGTCTCAGTGAGGAGAGAAACTCGTAAAACAAAGTGGGAAAATAGAGAAGCAGAAGGAGAGAATTACAACAAACTGGGTAATTTATTATACAAGGAAGAAGAAGTTGTGATCTTTTTTAAGTTATGATCCAACTCCATTCTATCAATACATATTTATAGGCCATAAAAGTGGAAATGACCTGCTACCTCTTAAAGAGGTTACCGGATGACTTGTTACCTGCTAATCAGGTAAAAGCTCAATTATTGATGTAATGACATCATTGCTTACATCACTCACAATTATTGATCTAATTACATCATTGCTTACATCACTCATAATTATTGATCTAATGACATCATTGCACACATCACACCACACTATGACATCATTGCATACATAATATTACACAAATACATAAATACGTATTTTAATCTGTATCCGGCCACTCATCACTGTCGAAATCATCTCTAGGGTGCCTGTACTGTTCTTCTTCTGATGATGTTTCATTCATGTGATTGTTTGGATCTGTATTGATTATGGTTTCCATTAAATCTCTTTCACGAATAGTATTCTTAACAAAAGCATCCAAAGCTGTTGCTGGTGACTGGCTTAGAGGGTGATCTGCTTGTCGAAAAGATGTTGAGTCAATGAATGTATGAGGTAATCCGTTGAGCTGACTCATTTCTACCTTGAATAATAACCACTGTTCTGGGTGAACATCTTTTGTCCTGATGAGATTATATCCATACCAGCCATGGATTTTTACAAATGAATCTTGATGGATTATTGTGCCGTTTGAAGACTGTGAACATCGGACCAGGTTCTGATGGAAAATAACTACAACATATGTAGTGAGGAAATTGCCAAATATTGATTCCCAATAAGACATTGTTTGATATCTTAGAAGGAATTTGAGAGTATTTCGAAACATTTGTTGTTCATCTTGGGGATTTCCTACTTGTGTTAAGAACAAATATCTGTTCATCACTTGTGCATTGAATACAATTGCAATGTAATGACACCTGGATAGATTGAGGAAGAAAGGGATTGCTTCAGGGACAAGGTGATATGGATCATGAATGTGGAAAAGGTTGAGAAAAGGGTATTCAGAATTGAAGGTCATTCCTCGAAATGGAGAGCTTCCATATTTTCTAGCAAGTATTTTCCAATATGCTGTCCATGTTTCATGACAGTAGACAGGAATTGACTTTTCTAGGATTTTTTCTGTGATTTCATGTGGGAGTTGATCCATTCTTTGCCATACTGTTGATTGAGGTGCTGATGATGAAGATGAAGATTCTGCATCTGGTTGTAAAACTGCTATAACAGGAATGAGTAAATTGCTTTGTTCTGCACCTTTTCTTGAAAGAAAATCTGGAAGAAAATTGGTTGATCCTTTTATGTGTTTGACTTCAAAATCATATTGGGAAAACCATTCTGCCCATCTGAGTAATTGAGGATGTGGGATTGTCTTGTTCTTGAATTGTAACATTTTAGGAAATGAAGACATATCCATTTCAATAAGAAATTTGTGACCAATAAGGTGAAAAGCAAACCTTTTGATACAATTTTTGACTGCAAGGATTTCTTTGAAAGTAGAATGGTAGTGTGTTTTAGAAGGTTTGAAATGACCACTTTGATAACCACAGATGTTGCGGTTACCATTAATTTCTTCTAAGAGGACTGCTCCCCAGTGTTCATCACTTGCATCTGTCTGCAATATTCTTTTTCCATTGGATGGAATTTGGAGGGGAGGGAGATTATCAGTTAGTCTCTTAAGTTGTTGCACTGCTTTGGTTTGTTGAAAATTCCAGGGTGGAGGGTTCTTTTTGAGCATATCATACAATGGTTTGGTTAAATGGGAAAGGTTTTTGATGAATGGGGACATGTAATTTACTATACCAAGAAATTGTTGAATTTCCTTGGTAGTGGAAAGCATGTCTGGGAATTCAAGTAGTTTTTTCGCTACATGAGGTTGAAGGTGATATTGAGAGTTGTTGATGGTCATTCCCAAGAAATCAATTTGAGTTGTTGCCAGAATCATCTTTCTTTCTGAGAGCATAATTCCATATTGCAAAAGCAATGAATGAAATTTGTTTAGCAGTACTAAATACTCTTCTTCATTTTTTGAAAAGAGAAGAATGTCATCAATATAAATTACTGCACTTGAGAGAATTGGTTCAAAGATCTTGATCATTGCTTTTTGAAAAGCTGAAGGAGCACTTTTTAGACCAAAGGGCATCACTGTCCATTGATAGTGATGATCAGGGATACAAAAAGCTGTTTTGTATCTTTCTTCAGGATGAATGCCAATTCCTTGGTATCAGAGCTGGTAATACACCCATTAATGAGTCACTAAACACCTCATCTGGTAAATCACCTTTATATGCAAAGAGTGCTTAAATATCAAAAGTTTTGCTATTTCTTTTATTAGTAAAACTATTGTTCATCCTAGATAAGTATGCTCTGTATTAGCCAAACTATGTTTGGAATTTTACATCAGAAAACATGGATGATATCTAGTTTGAATGACTAGAAATATGTACAATAATGTTCTCTTACAAGATATTCCCGGAGGCCGGAGTGTTATTGTAGCCGAGGAAATGGCGTTGTTTGAACACGTAGCCGTAGGAAGTTGGTAAAAGAAAATTATTGTTTTCAAAACCTGAAACCCAACATCAAAAAACTTTGCAAAAGGTGTGTAATACCAGATCACTTCTAAATATGTCTTTCAGATCTCCATCAAACTCATCTTCTTTACCCTCTTCAAAATTAGATTATCTATATCAGTTATCATATATAGATGACGAATCTAAAATTCCAGAATCTAGATATCCTGTAGTTAATCCTTATGATGTTTATAAAAAACCTTCTTCTTCAATTTCTAGAGTAGCTTCTCAAGTATTTCACTCATCGAAAAATCCAAAAACAAAAGAATTTATCCAAGCTTCTCGATTTGATCAATATCAAATCCCTTCTGATTCAAAAGAGCAGTTGGTATCTCTTGAATTACCAAAACATTTAATCCCTAATTGGCAGAGAGCAGGTTACACACATATGCACTTTGGTGCTATCAGATTAGCTCTTACTTTTCATGGGAGAAAAGGACTTGGAGTAGTCTCTCGAATAGCTCTCCTTGATTCAAGGTTTACAAGATATCAAGATGCTTGTATTGCAACAGTACAAACAACTCTGAATGCTGGAACAGTCTTCTTGACTTTCTTTCCAAATTTCAATATGCCTCTCACAGATCCATCACTGTTGACAGCCTTGAAAGTCCAGATGCAGATAACTGGAGCACCTCAGGTAAACACATATGCTGCTACTCTTCACTACCAAATGGTTTACAGAGTACAAAACCATGCTTTTGACATACCAGTTCCATCTCACATAAACACAGAAGATGCTATATTTCTTAATATAGATTCAACAGCTACACCTAGTCTTTCCTACATCCCAAAACAAATAACCAAAGAAGCCCTTTGTGAATTACTCCCTTCTTCTTGGTTAACAAATTATGAATCAATCCACTCCCAGACACAAATAGCCCAATCAACAGATCCAGTTTTCCATACTAGATCAGATGGTCTAGTTGAGATCCGTTTTCCAAAACCAAATATTGTTCAGAATTGTCCAGTAGTTCCCTCAGAACTAAACGTATTAGATTCTGATCCACTAAAAGTTACATATTTTACAAGTGAAGGAAATCCTGTTTATCATGGTAAAGATCCAGTCACAGGACATATATGGTATGATGATTCCATTTGTAAATGCTATCTATGTCTAAATCATCAAGATGATTCTGAATCTGATGAAGATATAGAAGATCCTCAACCATCTACCAGACGATCAAGAAGAAACCCCAGAACCAGATCTAATCGTATCCTACAACCGGAATGCAACATGTTTGAACTACAAAACCCATCATATGAACAAGAATTCCCACCTCTTAAACCTTTTCAAAACCCAGAGAAAATCTCTCATTCATGGAAAATAGAAGCCCCTGTAGCTATTGATCATCAAGGCAGACGAACTCAACAACCACTTGTTGAGCAAGTGCTTAATTGGCAATCAGAAAATCAAGTTGCTCAAAATAAAGTATTAAAAAGGCTTTCAGATGACAATGAAAAAATGAAATCTAAAGTTTTTTCCATAGAAGCAACTACTGCAGAAATCAAAGCCAAAATTGATGTACTTCATAAAGAATTGATGATGGTGGTTACTACAATGAAAGGTACTATAAATTATTCTGAACTCCTCTCTCAAAAAGAACAAGAGAAAAAAGCCCTTGAAAACCAATTATTTTATTTTCAGAATAAACAAAATCAACCCTCATCTTTTCCTTCAAACCCTTTTTCCCCAAGAGTTTCACAACCAAACATCCAGATTCAAACACTTCAAGCAAACTCTTCATTCCACCCATCAGTTAACCCATTCTCACTAAAACCAAAACATACCATAGACTCCAAACCACAAGTTAAACCAAAAGTACCCAAAACTGAACCAGATGAACCCGATGCTTTTATTGGTGCTTCAACCTCAACAGCAAATGAAACCCTTGAAACCATGGCCCTATAACAAGAAAACCCTATAAGTGCATTTTTGAAATCTCTTACCATACAACCACTAAATCTGAAACCCCATATCAAGCCAAAAAAGCCAATTCCAGAACCATTTGATCCGTTTCAAGCTTTTGAAGAACTATACATGGCAGATCAAGAAGAACTTCACTTTGATGATCTTGAAACTCCTTACACGGAAACCCATCAAACATCACAATCCATAACGTTCAAAAGTTTCACTATTGATGATATTCCTTTTTCGCAATGGCGAGATCGCATGCAACATTTTCTTGCATGGTGCACGGCTGAATTAGAAGAAAATGATATGCATGAAGTCTGTAGACGATTTGTTGCAAGACTTGAAGGCAGACTCTCTGATTGGTATCATTCTCTTGGCGAATACCGACAGATAGAAATCCTTTCAGCAAGAACCCCAATTGATCTCATGAATTATATTCACACAGAATTTCTTGGTACTGGAGATCAGATGCTTACTGCAGCTCGTGAAGAATTTTTAAAAATGAAATGCTGCTCCTTCGAATCAAAACACCTGAATAAGCATTATAATCGAATGTCAAAAAGATTTTATATGCTTGGTGGAATAGATGATGTTAATCTCAAACAAGTTTTCTTGAACTCTTTTCCTGAACCTCTGGCAATAGAAGCAACACGAACTATCCAGAAAACAGGCAAGCAATTGAAAGATGTTTCATTAGGTGTTCTATACCAATTCATTACTGAAGCATTGGAAAAGTTTTGTAATCACAAAAAATTTCTCAAATACGTTGAAGAAACTGGCTCTAAGCTTGGCAACGCATGTGATGACAGAAGATTTAAGATAAAGTGCAAAGATGAAAAATGCAATTGTTCTTCCAAAAGATCCACAAGATTCAAGAAATACAGAAACTACAAGATGAAGCCTTTCAAACGAGGAAAATGGAAATTCCTAAGAAAGAAAAATAAAAATTCTTTTAAAGGGAAAAATCGATGCTTCATTTGTGGCAAAAGTGGTCATTTTGCAAAGGAATGCAGAAACAAGAAAAAAGATAAATTCATGAAACAAGTCTCGATGATTACAGAAGAAGACTCGTCTGATCATGACATCGAATCTTTATTTTCATTAGATGATGAGCCCAATGATGAAACAATTTTAATGATCCAATTGTCTGATTCTGAATCAAATTGCTCAGAAGATACTTCAGAAAATGAATCGATGATGATAGATATTCAAGGAATCTATCCTGTTGAAAGAAGTGTCCCTTATGCACCAGTCCAAATACTCCTTACCCACTATTCAAAACCTCAAACCCTTATCGCCTTTTTTGATACAGGTTCTTCTTCAACCATTATGAATCCAGATCTCCTCCCCTCTCATATGTGGCAACCATGTTCTCAAACCTTTCGAACAGCTAATAGTTCTTCTCTTTCTATAGAACTTATTAGTAAACCTTTACTCATAAAACTCTTTCCACAATGTATAATACGTCATAGAGTTTTAGGATCTCATCTTCCCAATAACGATTTGTTATTAGGTTTTGATATCTTGAGTCAAATCAAAAATCTTTCATGGTCAAACCAAGGTCTAAAATATAAGTCTTTTGTATTACCCTGGTTATCACTAACCCATTTGCAGGTACACACAATTGACAACAATTTTGGAGAATTTTCAACAAAGATAATTAGTACATCCTGTGCTAATTCACATACAGAATTTCTTCAAAAATGCAAGAATCCTTTATGGCAGAATCCAGAGTTTTTCATCAAACTACCTTTCAAGCTCAATGAAGATGTCAATCCAACAAAAGCAAGCCACCAAGGAATGAATCCAGAAGACTTACAACTTGCAGTCCAAGAACTTTCCCAACTCCAGCAAGAAGGCCTGATTGAACCAACAACATCCCCATGGGCGTGTGAAGCTTTCTATGTCAACAAACATTCAGAACAGATACGTGGCAAGAAAAGACTTGTAATCAACTACAAGCCTTTGAATGAATTCCTTGCAGATGATAAGTTTCCTCTTCCAAACAGATGGACTCTCTTCCAAAGCCTAACCAATGCAAAAGTTTTTTCCAAGTTTGATCTTAAAGTAGGTTTTTGGCAGATTGGCATTCATCCTGAAGAAAGATACAAAACAGCTTTTTGTATCCCTGATCATCACTATCAATGGACAGTGATGCCCTTTGGTCTAAAAAGTGCTCCTTCAGCTTTTCAAAAAGCAATGATCAAGATCTTTGAACCAATTCTCTCAAGTGCAGTAATTTATATTGATGACATTCTTCTCTTTTCAAAAAATGAAGAAGAGCATTTAGTACTGCTAAACAAATTTCATTCATTGCTTTTGCAATATGGAATTATGCTCTCAGAAAGAAAGATGATTCTGGCAACAACTCAAATTGATTTCTTGGGAATGACCATCAACAACTCTCAATATCACCTTCAACCTCATGTAGCGAAAAAACTACTTGAATTCCCAGACATGCTTTCCACTACCAAGGAAATTCAACAATTTCTTGGTATAGTAAATTACATGTCCCCATTCATCAAAAACCTTTCCCATTTAACCAAACCATTGTATGATATGCTCAAAAAGAACCCTCCACCCTGGAATTTTCAACAAACCAAAGCAGTGCAACAACTTAAGAGACTAACTGATAATCTCCCTCCCCTCCAAATTCCATCCAATGGAAAAAGAATATTACAGACAGATGCAAGTGATGAACACTGGGGAGCAGTCCTCTTAGAAGAAATTAATGGTAACCGCAACATCTGTGGTTATCAAAGTGGTCATTTCAAACCTTCTGAAACACACTACCATTCTACTTTCAAAGAAATCCTTGCAGTCAAAAATGGTATCAAAAGGTTTGCTTTTCACCTTATTGGTCACAAATTTCTTATTGAAATGGATATGTCTTCATTTCCTAAAATGTTACAATTCAAGAACAAGACAATCCCACATCCTCAATTACTCAGATGGGCAGAATGGTTTTCCCAATATGATTTTGAAGTCAAACACATAAAAGGATCAACCAATTTTCTTCCAGATTTTCTTTCAAGAAAAGGTGCAGAACAAAGCAATTTACTCATTCCTGTTATAGCAGTTTTACAACCAGATGCAGAATCTTCATCTTCATCATCAGCACCTCAATCAACAGTATGGCAAAGAATGGATCAACTCCCACATGAAATCACAGAAAAAATCCTAGAAAAGTCAATTCCTGTCTACTGTCATGAAACATGGACAGCATATTGGAAAATACTTGCTAGAAAATATGGAAGCTCTCCATTTCGAGGAATGACCTTCAATTCTGAATACCCTTTTCTCAACCTTTTCCACATTCATGATCCATATCACCTTGTCCCTGAAGCAATCCCTTTCTTCCTCAATCTATCCAGGTGTCATTACATTGCAATTGTATTCAATGCACAAGTGATGAACAGATATTTGTTCTTAACACAAGTAGGAAATCCCCAAGATGAACAACAAATGTTTCGAAATACTCTCAAATTCCTTCTAAGATATCAAACAATGTCTTATTGGGAATCAATATTTGGCAATTTCCTCACTACATATGTTGTAGTTATTTTCCATCAGAACCTGGTCCGATGTTCACAGTCTCCAAACGGCACAATAATCCATCAAGATTCATTTGTAAAAATCCATGGCTGGTATGGATATAATCTCATCAGTACAAAAGATGTTCACCCAGAACAGTGGTTATTATTCAAGGTAGAAATGAGTCAGCTCAACGGATTACCTCATACATTCATTGACTCAACATCTTTTCGACAAGCAGATCACCCTCTAAGCCAGTCACCAGCAACAGCTTTGGATGCTTTTGTTAAGAATACTATTCGTGAAAGAGATTTAATGGAAACCATAATCAATACAGATCCAAACAATCACATGGATGAAACATCATCAGAAGAAGAACAGTACAGGCACCCTAGAGATGATTTCGACAGTGATGAGTGGCCGGATACAGATTAAAATACGTATTTATGTATTTGTGTAATATTATGTATGCAATGATGTCATAGTGTGGTGTGATGTGTGCAATGATGTCATTAGATCAATAATTGTGAGTGATGTAAGCAATGATGTAATTAGATCAATAATTGTGAGTGATGTAAGCAATGATGTCATTACATCAATAATTGAGCTTTTACCTGATTAGCAGGTAACAAGTCATCCGGTAACCTCTTTAAGAGGTAGCAGGTCATTTCCACTTTTATGGCCTATAAATATGTATTGATAGAATGGAGTTGGATCATAACTTAAAAAAGATCACAACTTCTTCTTCCTTGTATAATAAATTACCCAGTTTGTTGTAATTCTCTCCTTCTGCTTCTCTATTTTCCCACTTTGTTTTAAATGTTTCTCTCCTCACTGAGACAACCCCCCTCCTTGGTATCAGAGCTGGTAATACACCCATTAATGAGTCACTAAACACCTCATCTGGTAAAACACCCTTTTATGCAAAGAGTGCTTAAATATCAAAAGTTTTGCTATTTCTTTTATTAGTAAAACTATTGTTCATCCTAGATAAGTATGCTCTGTATTAGCCAAACTATGTTTGGAATTTTACATCAGAAAACATGGATGATATCTAGTTTGAATGACTAGAAATATGTACAATAATGTTCTCTTACAAGATATTCCCGGAGGCCGGAGTGTTATTGTAGCCGAGGAAATGGCGTTGTTTGAACACGTAGCCGTAGGAAGTTGGTAAAAGAAAATTATTGTTTTCAAAACCTGAAACCCAACATCAGAAAACTTTGCAAAAGGTGTGTAATACCAGATCACTTCTAAATATGTCTTTCAGATCTCCATCAAACTCATCTTCTTTACCCTCTTCAAAATTAGATTATCTATATCAGTTATCATATATAGATGACGAATCTAAAATTCCAGAATCTAGATATCCTGTAGTTAATCCTTATGATGTTTATAAAAAACCTTCTTCTTCAATTTCTAGAGTAGCTTCTCAAGTATTTCACTCATCGAAAAATCCAAAAACAAAAGAATTTATCCAAGCTTCTCGATTTGATCAATATCAAATCCCTTCTGATTCAAAAGAGCAGTTGGTATCTCTTGAATTACCAAAACATTTAATCCCTAATTGGCAGAGAGCAGGTTACACACATATGCACTTTGGTGCTATCAGATTAGCTCTTACTTTTCATGGGAGAAAAGGACTTGGAGTAGTCTCTCGAATAGCTCTCCTTGATTCAAGGTTTACAAGATATCAAGATGCTTGTATTGCAACAGTACAAACAACTCTGAATGCTGGAACAGTCTTCTTGACTTTCTTTCCAAATTTCAATATGCCTCTCACAGATCCATCACTGTTGACAGCCTTGAAAGTCCAGATGCAGATAACTGGAGCACCTCAGGTAAACACATATGCGGCTACTCTTCACTACCAAATGGTTTACAGAGTACAAAACCATGCTTTTGACATACCAGTTCCATCTCACATAAACACAGAAGATGCTATATTTCTTAATATAGATTCAACAGCTACACCTAGTCTTTCCTACATCCCAAAACAAATAACCAAAGAAGCCCTTTGTGAATTACTCCCTTCTTCTTGGTTAACAAATTATGAATCAATCCACTCCCAGACACAAACAGCCCAATCAATAGATCCAGTTTTCCACACTAGATCAGATGGTCTAGTTGAGATCCGTTTTCCAAAACCAAATATTGTTCAGAATTGTCCAGTAGTTCCCTCAGAACTAAACGTATTAGATTCTGATCCACTAAAAGTTGCATATTTTACAAGTGAAGGAAATCCTGTTTATCATGGTAAAGATCCAGTCACAGGACATATATGGTATGATGATTCCGTTTGTAAATGCTATCTATGTCTAAATCATCAAGATGATTCTGAATCTGATGAAGATATAGAAGATCCTCAACCATCTACCAGACGATCAAGAAGAAACCCCAGAACCAGATCTAATCGTATCCTACAACCGGAATGCAACATGTTTGAACTACAAAACCCATCATATGAACAAGAATTCCCACCTCTTAAACCTTTTCAAAACCCAGAGAAAATCTCTCATTCATGGAAAATAGAAGCCCCTGTAGCTATTGATCATCAAGGCAGACGAACTCAACAACCACTTGTTGAGCAAGTGCTTAATTGGCAATCAGAAAATCAAGTTGCTCAAAATAAAGTATTAAAAAGGCTTTCAGATGACAATGAAAAAATGAAATCTAAAGTTTTTTCCATAGAAGCAACTACTGCAGAAATCAAAGCCAAAATTGATGTACTTCATAAAGAATTGATGATGGTGGTTACTACAATGAAAGGTACTATAAATTATTCTGAACTCCTCTCTCAAAAAGAACAAGAGAAAAAAGCCCTTGAAAACCAATTATTTTATTTTCAGAATAAACAAAATCAACCCTCATCTTTTCCTTCAAACCCTTTTTCCCCAAGAGTTTCACAACCAAACATCCAGATTCAAACACTTCAAGCAAACTCTTCATTCCACCCATCAGTTAACCCATTCTCACTAAAACCAAAACATACCATAGACTCCAAACCACAAGTTAAACCAAAAGTACCCAAAACTGAACCAGATGAACCCGATGCTTTTATTGGTGCTTCAACCTCAACCTCAACAGCAAATGAAACCCTTGAAACCATGGCCCTACAACAAGAAAACCCGATAAGTGCATTTTTGAAATCTCTTACCATACAACCACCAAATCCAAAACCCCATATCAAGCCAAAAAAGCCAATTCCAGAACCATTTGATCCGTTTCAAGCTTTTGAAGAACTATACATGGCAGATCAAGAAGAACTTCACTTTGATGATCTTGAAACTCCTTACACGGAAACCCACCAAACACCACAATCCATAACGTTCAAAAGTTTCACTATTGATGATATTCCTTTTTCGCAGTGGCGAGATCGCATGCAACATTTTCTTGCATGGTGCACGGCTGAATTAGAAGAAAATGATATGCATGAAGTCTGTAGACGATTTGTTGCAAGACTTGAAGGAAGACTCTCTGATTGGTATCATTCTCTTGGCGAATACCGACAGATAGAAATCCTTTCAGCAAGATCCCCAATTGATCTCATGAATTATATTCACACAGAATTTCTTGGTACTGGAGATCAGATGCTTACTGCAGCTCGTGAAGAATTTTTAAAAATGAAATGCTGCTCCTTCGAATCAAAACACCTGAATAAGCATTATAATCGAATGTCAAAAAGATTTTATATGCTTGGTGGAATAGATGATGTTAATCTCAAACAAGTTTTCTTGAACTCTTTTCCTGAACCTCTGGCAATAGAAGCAACACGAACTATCCAGAAAACAGGCAAGCAATTGAAAGATGTTTCATTAGGTGTTCTATACCAATTCATTACTGAAGCATTGGAAAAGTTTTGTAATCACAAAAAATTTCTCAAATACGTTGAAGAAACTGGCTCTAAGCTTGGCAACGCATGTGATGACAGAAGATTTAAGATAAAGTGCAAAGATGAAAAATGCAATTGTTCTTCCAAAAGATCCACAAGATTCAAGAAATACAGAAACTACAAGATGAAGCCTTTCAAACGAGGAAAATGGAAATTCCTAAGAAAGAAAAATAAAAATTCTTTTAAAGGGAAAAATCGATGCTTCATTTGTGGCAAAAGTGGTCATTTTGCAAAGGAATGCAGAAACAAGAAAAAAGATAAATTCATGAAACAAGTCTCGATGATTACAGAAGAAGACTCGTCTGATCATGACATCGAATCTTTATTTTCATTAGATGATGAGCCCAATGATGAAACAATTTTAATGATCCAATTGTCTGATTCTGAATCAAATTGCTCAGAAGATACTTCAGAAAATGAATCGATGATGATAGATATTCAAGGAATCTATCCTGTTGAAAGAAGTGTCCCTTATGCACCAGTCCAAATACTCCTTACCCACTATTCAAAACCTCAAACCCTTATCGCTTTTTTTGATACAGGTTCTTCTTCAACCATTATGAATCCAGATCTCCTCCCCTCTCATATGTGGCAACCATGTTCTCAAACCTTTCGAACAGCTAATAGTTCTTCTCTTTCTATAGAACTTATTAGTAAACCTTTACTCATAAAACTCTTTCCACAATGTATAATACGTCATAGAGTTTTAGGATCTCATCTTCCCAATAAAGATTTGTTATTAGGTTTTGATATCTTGAGTCAAATCAAAAATCTTTCATGGTCAAACCAAGGTCTAAAATATAAGTCTTTTGTATTACCCTGGTTATCACTAACCCATTTGCAGGTACACACAATTGACAACAATTTTGGAGAATTTTCAACAAAGATAATTAGTACATCCTGTGCTAATTCACATACAGAATTTCTTCAAAAATGCAAGAATCCTTTATGGCAGAATCCAGAGTTTTTCATCAAACTACCTTTCAAGCTCAATGAAGATGTCAATCCAACAAAAGCAAGCCACCAAGGAATGAATCCAGAAGACTTACAACTTGCAGTCCAAGAACTTTCCCAACTCCAGCAAGAAGGCCTGATCGAACCAACAACATCCCCATGGGCGTGTGAAGCTTTCTATGTCAACAAACATTCAGAACAGATACGTGGCAAGAAAAGACTTGTAATCAACTACAAGCCTTTGAATGAATTCCTTGCAGATGATAAGTTTCCTCTTCCAAACAGATGGACTCTCTTCCAAAGCCTAACCAATGCAAAAGTTTTTTCCAAGTTTGATCTTAAAGCAGGTTTTTGGCAAATTGGCATTCATCCTGAAGAAAGATACAAAACAACTTTTTGTATCCCTGATCATCACTATCAATGGACAGTGATGCCCTTTGGTCTAAAAAGTGCTCCTTCAGCTTTTCAAAAAGCAATGATCAAGATCTTTGAACCAATTCTCTCAAGTGCAGTAATTTATATTGATGACATTCTTCTCTTTTCAAAAAATGAAGAAGAGCATTTAGTACTGCTAAACAAATTTCATTCATTGCTTTTGCAATATGGAATTATGCTCTCAGAAAGAAAGATGATTTTGGCAACAACTCAAATTGATTTCTTGGGAATGACCATCAACAACTCTCAATATCACCTTCAACCTCATGTAGTGAAAAAACTACTTGAATTCCCAGACATGCTTTCCACTACCAAGGATATTCAACAATTTCTTGGTATAGTAAATTACATGTCCCCATTCATCAAAAACCTTTCCCATTTAACCAAACCATTGTATGATATGCTCAAAAAGAACCCTCCACCCTGGAATTTTCAACAAACCAAAGCAGTGCAACAACTTAAGAGACTAACTGATAATCTCCCTCCCCTCCAAATTTCATCCAATGGAAAAAGAATATTACAGACAGATGCAAGTGATGAACACTGGGGAGCAGTCCTCTTAGAAGAAATTAATGGTAACCGCAACATCTGTGGTTATCAAAGTGGTCATTTCAAACCTTCTGAAACACACTACCATTCTACTTTCAAAGAAATCCTTGCAGTCAAAAATGGTATCAAAAGGTTTGCTTTTCACCTTATTGGTCACAAATTTCTTATTGAAATGGATATGTCTTCATTTCCTAAAATGTTACAATTCAAGAACAAGACAATCCCACATCCTCAATTACTCAGATGGGCAGAATGGTTTTCCCAATATGATTTTGAAGTCAAACACATAAAAGGATCAACCAATTTTCTTCCAGATTTTCTTTCAAGAAAAGGTGCAGAACAAAGCAATTTACTCATTCCTGTTATAGCAGTTTTACAACCAGATGCAGAATCTTCATCTTCATCATCAGCACCTTAATCAACAGTATGGCAAAGAATGGATCAACTCCCACATGAAATCACAGAAAAAATCCTAGAAAAGTCAATTCCTGTCTACTGTCATGAAACATGGACAGCATATTGGAAAATACTTGCTAGAAAATATGGAAGCTCTCCATTTCGAGGAATGACCTTCAATTCTGAATACCCTTTTCTCAACCTTTTCCACATTCATGATCCATATCACCTTGTCCCTGAAGCAATCCCTTTCTTCCTCAATCTATCCAGGTGTCATTACATTGCAATTGTATTCAATGCACAAGTGATGAACAGATATTTGTTCTTAACACAAGTAGGAAATCCCCAAGATGAACAACAAATGTTTCGAAATACTCTCAAATTCCTTCTAAGATATCAAACAATGTCTTATTGGGAATCAATATTTGGCAATTTCCTCACTGCATATGTTGTAATTATTTTCCATCAGAACCTGGTCCGATGTTCACAGTCTCCAAACGGCACAATAATCCATCAAGATTCATTTGTAAAAATCCATGGCTGGTATGGATATAATCTCATCAGGACAAAAGATGTTCACCCAGAACAGTGGTTATTATTCAAGGTAGAAATGAGTCAGCTCAACGGATTACCTCATACATTCATTGACTCAACATCTTTTCGACAAGCAGATCACCCTCTAAGCCAGTCACCAGCAACAGCTTTGGATGCTTTTGTTAAGAATACTATTCATGAAAGAGATTTAATGGAAACCATAATCAATACAGATCTAAACAATCACATGAATGAAACATCATCAGAAGAAGAACAGTACAGGCACCCTAGAGATGATTTCGACAGTGATGAGTGGCCGGATACAGATTAAAATACGTATTTATGTATTTGTGTAATATTATGTATGCAATGATGTCATAGTGTGGTGTGATGTGTGCAATGATGTCATTAGATCAATAATTGTGAGTGATGTAAGCAATGATGTAATTAGATCAATAATTGTGAGTGATGTAAGCAATGATGTCATTACATCAATAATTGAGCTTTTACCTGATTAGCAGGTAACAAGTCATCCGGTAACCTCTTTAAGAGGTAGCAGGTCATTTCCACTTTTATGGCCTATAAATATGTATTGATAGAATGGAGTTGGATCATAACTTAAAAAAGATCACAACTTCTTCTTCCTTGTATAATAAATTACCCAGTTTGTTGTAATTCTCTCCTTCTGCTTCTCTATTTTCCCACTTTGTTTTAAATGTTTCTCTCCTCCCTGAGACAACCCCCCTCCTTGGTATCAGAGCTGGTAATACACCCATTAATGAGTCACTAAACACCTCATCTGGTAAAACACCCTTTTATGCAAAGAGTGCTTAAATATCAAAAGTTTTGCTATTTCTTTTATTAGTAAAACTATTGTTCATCCTAGATAAGTATGCTCTGTATTAGCCAAACTATGTTTGGAATTTTACATCAGAAAACATGGATGATATCTAGTTTGAATGACTAGAAATATGTACAATAATGTTCTCTTACAAGATATTCCCGGAGGCCGGAGTGTTATTGTAGCCGAGGAAATGGCGTTGTTTGAACACGTAGCCGTAGGAAGTTGGTAAAAGAAAATTATTGTTTTCAAAACCTGAAACCCAACATCAGAAAACTTTGCAAAAGGTGTGTAATACCAGATCACTTCTAAATATGTCTTTCAGATCTCCATCAAACTCATCTTCTTTACCCTCTTCAAAATTAGATTATCTATATCAGTTATCATATATAGATGACGAATCTAAAATTCCAGAATCTAGATATCCTGTAGTTAATCCTTATGATGTTTATAAAAAACCTTCTTCTTCAATTTCTAGAGTAGCTTCTCAAGTATTTCACTCATCGAAAAATCCAAAAACAAAAGAATTTATCCAAGCTTCTCGATTTGATCAATATCAAATCCCTTCTGATTCAAAAGAGCAGTTGGTATCTCTTGAATTACCAAAACATTTAATCCCTAATTGGCAGAGAGCAGGTTACACACATATGCACTTTGGTGCTATCAGATTAGCTCTTACTTTTCATGGGAGAAAAGGACTTGGAGTAGTCTCTCGAATAGCTCTCCTTGATTCAAGGTTTACAAGATATCAAGATGCTTGTATTGCAACAGTACAAACAACTCTGAATGCTGGAACAGTCTTCTTGACTTTCTTTCCAAATTTCAATATGCCTCTCACAGATCCATCACTGTTGACAGCCTTGAAAGTCCAGATGCAGATAACTGGAGCACCTCAGGTAAACACATATGCTGCTACTCTTCACTACCAAATGGTTTACAGAGTACAAAACCATGCTTTTGACATACCAGTTCCATCTCACATAAACACAGAAGATGCTATATTTCTTAATATAGATTCAACAGCTACACCTAGTCTTTCCTACATCCCAAAACAAATAACCAAAGAAGCCCTTTGTGAATTACTCCCTTCTTCTTGGTTAACAAATTATGAATCAATCCACTCCCAGACACAAACAGCCCAATCAACAGATCCAGTTTTCCATACTAGATCAGATGGTCTAGTTGAGATCCGTTTTCCAAAACCAAATATTGTTCAGAATTGTCCAGTAGTTCCCTCAGAACTAAACGTATTAGATTCTGATCCACTAAAAGTTGCATATTTTACAAGTGAAGGAAATCCTGTTTATCATGGTAAAGATCCAGTCACAGAACATATATGGTATGATGATTCCATTTGTAAATGCTATCTATGTCTAAATCATCAAGATGATTCTGAATCTGATGAAGATATAGAAGATCCTCAACCATCTACCAGACGATCAAGAAGAAACCCCAGAACCAGATCTAATCGTATCCTACAACCGGAATGCAACATGTTTGAACTACAAAACCCATCATATGAACAAGAATTCCCACCTCTTAAACCTTTTCAAAACCCAGAGAAAATCTCTCATTCATGGAAAATAGAAGCCCCTGTAGCTATTGATCATCAAGGCAGACGAACTCAACAACCACTTGTTGAGCAAGTGCTTAATTGGCAATCAGAAAATCAAGTTGCTCAAAATAAAGTATTAAAAAGGCTTTCAGATGACAATGAAAAAATGAAATCTAAAGTTTTTTCCATAGAAGCAACTACTGCAGAAATCAAAGCCAAAATTGATGTACTTCATAAAGAATTGATGATGGTGGTTACTACAATGAAAGGTACTATAAATTATTCTGAACTCCTCTCTCAAAAAGAACAAGAGAAAAAAGCCCTTGAAAACCAATTATTTTATTTTCAGAATAAACAAAATCAACCCTCATCTTTTCCTTCAAACCCTTTTTCCCCAAGAATTTCACAACCAAACATCCAGATTCAAACACTTCAAGCAAACTCTTCATTCCACCCATCAGTTAACCCATTCTCACTAAAACCAAAACATACCATAGACTCCAAACCACAAGTTAAACCAAAAGTACCTAAAACTGAACCAGATGAACCCGATGCTTTTATTGGTGCTTCAACCTCAACCTCAACAGCAAATGAAACCCTTGAAACCATGGCCCTACAACAAGAAAACCCGATAAGTGCATTTTTGAAATCTCTTACCATACAACCACCAAATCCAAAACCCCATATCAAGCCAAAAAAGCCAATTCCAGAACCATTTGATCCGTTTCAAGCTTTTGAAGAACTATACATGGCAGATCAAGAAGAACTTCACTTTGATGATCTTGAAACTCCTTACACAGAAACCCACCAAACATCACAATCCATAACGTTCAAAAGTTTCACTATTGATGATATTCCTTTTTCGCAATGGCGAGATCGCATGCAACATTTTCTTGCATGGTGCACGGCTGAATTAGAAGAAAATGATATGCATGAAGTCTGTAGACGATTTGTTGCAAGACTTGAAGGCAGACTCTCTGATTGGTATCATTCTCTTAGCGAATACCGACAGATAGAAATCCTTTCAGCAAGAACCCCAATTGATCTCATGAATTATATTCACACAGAATTTCTTGGTACTGGAGATCAGATGCTTACTGCAGCTCGTGAAGAATTTTTAAAAATGAAATGCTGCTCCTTCGAATCAAAACACCTGAATAAGTATTATAATCGAATGTCAAAAAGATTTTATATGCTTGGTGGAATAGATGATGTTAATCTCAAACAAGTTTTCTTGAACTCTTTTCCTGAACCTCTGGCAATAGAAGCAACACGAACTATCCAGAAAACAGGCAAGCAATTGAAAGATGTTTCATTAGGTGTTCTATACCAATTCATTACTGAAGCATTGGAAAAGTTTTGTAATCACAAAAAATTTCTCAAATACGTTGAAGAAACTGGCTCTAAGCTTGGCAACGCATGTGATGACAGAAGATTTAAGATAAAGTGCAAAGATGGAAAATGCAATTGTTCTTCCAAAAGACCCACAAGATTCAAGAAATACAGAAACTACAAGATGAAGCCTTTCAAACGAGGAAAATGGAAATTCCTAAGAAAGAAAAATAAAAATTCTTTTAAAGGGAAAAATCGATGCTTCATTTGTGGCAAAAGTGGTCATTTTGCAAAGGAATGCAGAAACAAGAAAAAAGATAAATTCATGAAACAAGTCTCGATGATTACAGAAGATGACTCGTCTGATCATGACATCGAATCTTTATTTTCATTAGATGATGAGCCCAATGATGAAACAATTTTAATGATCCAATTGTCTGATTCTGAATCAAATTTCTCAGAAGATACTTCAGAAAATGAATCGATGATGATAGATATTCAAGGAATCTATCCTGTTGAAAGAAGTGTCCCTTATGCACCAGTCCAAATACTCCTTACCCACTATTCAAAACCTCAAACCCTTATCGCTTTTTTTGATACAGGTTCTTCTTCAACCATTATGAATCCAGATCTCCTCCCCTCTCATATGTGGCAACCATGTTCTCAAACCTTTCGAACAGCTAATAGTTCTTCTCTTTCTATAGAACTTATTAGTAAACCTTTACTCATAAAACTCTTTCCACAATGTATAATACGTCATAGAGTTTTAGGATCTCATCTTCCCAATAAAGATTTGTTATTAGGTTTTGATATCTTGAGTCAAATCAAAAATCTTTCATGGTCAAACCAAGGTCTAAAATATAAGTCTTTTGTATTACCCTGGTTATCACTAACCCATTTGCAGGTACACACAATTGACAACAATTTTGGAGAATTTTCAACAAAGATAATTAGTACATCCTGTGCTAATTCACATACAGAATTTCTTCAAAAATGCAAGAATCCTTTATGGCAGAATCCAGAGTTTTTCATCAAACTACCCTTCAAGCTCAATGAAGATGTCAATCCAACAAAAGCAAGCCACCAAGGAATGAATCCAGAAGACTTACAACTTGCAGTCCAAGAACTTTCCCAACTCCAGCAAGAAGGCCTGATCGAACCAACAACATCCCCATGGGCGTGTGAAGCTTTCTATGTCAACAAACATTCAGAGCAGATACGTGGCAAGAAAAGACTTGTAATCAACTACAAGCCTTTGAATGAATTCCTTGCAGATGATAAGTTTCCTCTTCCAAACAGATGGACTCTCTTCCAAAGCCTAACCAATGCAAAAGTTTTTTCCAAGTTTGATCTTAAAGCAGGTTTTTGGCAGATTGGCATTCATCCTGAAGAAAGATACAAAACAGCTTTTTGTATCCCTGATCATCACTATCAATGGACAGTGATGCCCTTTGGTCTAAAAAGTGCTCCTTCAGCTTTTCAAAAAGCAATGATCAAGATCTTTGAACCAATTCTCTCAAGTGCAGTAATTTATATTGATGACATTCTTCTCTTTTCAAAAAATGAAGAAGAGCATTTAGTACTGCTAAACAAATTTCATTCATTGCTTTTGCAATATGGAATTATGCTCTCAGAAAGAAAGATGATTTTGGCAACAACTCAAATTGATTTCTTGGGAATGACCATCAACAACTCTCAATATCACCTTCAACCTCATGTAGCGAAAAAACTACTTGAATTCCCAGACATGCTTTCCACTACCAAGGAAATTCAACAATTTCTTGGTATAGTAAATTACATGTCCCCATTCATCAAAAACCTTTCCCATTTAACCAAACCATTGTATGATATGCTCAAAAAGAACCCTCCACCCTGGAATTTTCAACAAACCAAAGCAGTGCAACAACTTAAGAGACTAACTGATAATCTCCCTCCCCTCCAAATTCCATCCAATGGAAAAAGAATATTGCAGACAGATGCAAGTGATGAACACTGGGGAGCAGTCCTCTTAGAAGAAATTAATGATAACCGCAACATCTGTGGTTATCAAAGTGGTCATTTCAAACCTTCTGAAACACACTACCATTCTACTTTCAAAGAAATCCTTGCAGTCAAAAATGGTATCAAAAGGTTTGCCTTTCACCTTATTGGTCACAAATTTCTTATTGAAATGGATATGTCTTCATTTCCTAAAATGTTACAATTCAAGAACAAGACAATCCCACATCCTCAATTGCTCAGATGGGCAGAATGGTTTTCCCAATATGATTTTGAAGTTAAACACATAAAAGGATCAACCAATTTTCTTCCAGATTTTCTTTCAAGAAAAGGTGCAGAACAAAGCAATTTACTCATTCCTGTTATAGCAGTTTTACAACCAGATGCAGAATCTTCATCTTCATCATCAGCACCTCAATCAACAGTATGGCAAAGAATGGATCAACTCCCACATGAAATCACAGAAAAAATCCTAGAAAAGTCAATTCCTGTCTACTGTCATGAACCATGGACAGCATATTGGAAAATACTTGCTAGAAAATATGGAAGCTCTCCATTTCGAGGAATGACCTTCAATTCTGAATACCCTTTTCTCAACCTTTTCCACATTCATGATCCATATCACCTTGTCCCTGAAGCAATCCCTTTCTTCCTCAATCTATCCAGGTGTCATTACATTGCAATTGTATTCAATGCACAAGTGATGAACATATATTTGTTCTTAACACAAGTAGGAAATCCCCAAGATGAACAACAAATGTTTCGAAATACTCTCAAATTCCTTCTAAGATATCAAACAATGTCTTATTGGGAATCAATATTTGGCAATTTCCTCACTACATATGTTGTAATTATTTTCCATCAGAACCTGGTCCGATGTTCACAGTCTCCAAACGGCACAATAATCCATCAAGATTCATTTGTAAAAATCCATGGCTGGTATGGATATAATCTCATCAGGACAAAAGATGTTCACCCAGAACAGTGGTTATTATTCAAGGTAGAAATGAGTCAGCTCAACGGATTACCTCATACATTCATTGACTCAACATCTTTTCGACAAGCAGATCACCCTCTAAGCCAGTCACCAGCAACAGCTTTGGATGCTTTTGTTAAGAATACTATTCGTGAAAGAGATTTAATGGAAACCATAATCAATACAGATCCAAACAATCACATGAATGAAACATCATCAGAAGAAGAACAGTACAGGCACCCTAGAGATGATTTCGACAGTGATGAGTGGCCGGATACAGATTAAAATACGTATTTATGTATTTGTGTAATATTATGTATGCAATGATGTCATAGTGTGGTGTGATGTGTGCAATGATGTCATTAGATCAATAATTGTGAGTGATGTAAGCAATGATGTAATTAGATCAATAATTGTGAGTGATGTAAGCAATGATGTCATTACATCAATAATTGAGCTTTTACCTGATTAGCAGGTAACAAGTCATCCGGTAACCTCTTTAAGAGGTAGCAGGTCATTTCCACTTTTATGGCCTATAAATATGTATTGATAGAATGGAGTTGGATCATAACTTAAAAAAGATCACAACTTCTTCTTCCTTGTATAATAAATTACCCAGTTTGTTGTAATTCTCTCCTTCTGCTTCTCTATTTTCCCACTTTGTTTTACGAGTTTCTCTCCTCACTGAGACAATATGTACATAATTGGTATGTTATATAACCTTGGTCAATGACATGGATGCTTTTGTTATCACTGAGAAAATCTTGTTTTGACCAAAAGCACTGAGAAAATCTTTATTCATCACTCAAAGATGCAACGTTGCCAAGTATATACCCCCTCCCAAGCTTAAATATCTATTTGATTATAACGTTGTGATAGGTACTCTGATATTGCTATTATCAGAGTACAACATATATAATTTCATCCTGTGACTGCACCTTTACAACAAATTTATAAAAATACTGAACAATATTTGAAGTTACATTATAATCAAATTTGAGTTGAATAACCATCACTGTTTCAAGATGCAGTTTAATTTATATCCATCTTAAATACTTAAGTAGTAACTCAATTAATGTTGTTGGTAATATCATTATAAAATATCACAGATCCATCACTGTTGACAGCATATGGTTATCAGAGCCGGTAATCCATGTCATTTTAAATGTTATACGAGTTTTGACCAATCAACAGATCCAGTTTTCCACACTAGATCAGATGGTCTAGTTGAGATCCGTTTTCCAAAACCAAATATTGTTCAGAATTGTCCAGTAGTTCCCTCAGAACTAAACGTATTAGATTCTGATCCACTAAAAGTTGCATATTTTACAAGTGAAGGAAATCCTGTTTATCATGGTAAAGATCCAGTCACAGGACATATATGGTATGATGATTCCATTTGTAAATGCTATCTATGTCTAAATCATCAAGATGATTCTGAATCTGATGAAGATATAGAAGATCCTCAACCATCTACCAGACGATCAAGAAGAAACCCCAGAACCAGATCTAATCGTATCCTACAACCGGAATGCAACATGTTTGAACTACAAAACCCATCATATGAACAAGAATTCCCACCTCTTAAACCTTTTCAAAACCCAGAGAAAATCTCTCATTCATGGAAAATAGAAGCCCCTGTAGCTATTGATCATCAAGGCAGACGAACTCAACAACCACTTGTTGAGCAAGTGCTTAATTGGCAATCAGAAAATCAAGTTGCTCAAAATAAAGTATTAAAAAGGCTTTCAGATGACAATGAAAAAATGAAATCTAAAGTTTTTTCCATAGAAGCAACTACTGCAGAAATCAAAGCCAAAATTGATGTACTTCATAAAGAATTGATGATGGTGGTTACTACAATGAAAGGTACTATAAATTATTTTGAACTCCTCTCTCAAAAAGAACAAGAGAAAAAAACCCTTGAAAACCAATTATTTTATTTTCAGAATAAACAAAATCAACCCTCATCTTTTCCTTCAAACCCTTTTTCCCCAAGAGTTTCACAACCAAACATCCAGATTCAAACACTTCAAGCAAACTCTTCATTCCACCCATCAGTTAACCCATTCTCACTAAAACCAAAACATACCATAGACTCCAAACCACAAGTTAAACCAAAAGTACCCAAAACTGAACCAGATGAACCCGATGCTTTTATTGGTGCTTCAACCTCAACCTCAACAGCAAATGAAACCCTTGAAACCATGGCCCTACAACAAGAAAACCCGATAAGTGCATTTTTGAAATCTCTTACCATACAACCACTAAATCTGAAACCCCATATCAAGCCAAAAAAGCCAATTCCAGAACCATTTGATCCGTTTCAAGCTTTTGAAGAACTATACATGGCAGATCAAGAAGAACTTCACTTTGATGATCTTGAAACTCCTTACACGGAAACCCACCAAACATCACAATCTATAACGTTCAAAAGTTTCACTATTGATGATATTCCTTTTTCGCAATGGCGAGATCGCATGCAACATTTTCTTGCATGGTGCACGGCTGAATTAGAAGAAAATGATATGCATGAAGTCTGTAGACGATTTGTTGCAAGACTTGAAGGCAGACTCTCTGATTGGTATCATTCTCTTGGCGAATACCGACAGATAGAAATCCTTTCAGCAAGAACCCCAATTGATCTCATGAATTATATTCACACAGAATTTCTTGGTACTGGAGATCAGATGCTTACTGCAGCTCGTGAAGAATTTTTGAAAATGAAATGCTGCTCCTTCGAATCAAAACACCTGAATAAGCATTATAATCGAATGTCAAAAAGATTTTATATGCTTGGTGGAATAGATGATGTTAATCTCAAACAAGTTTTCTTGAACTCTTTTCCTGAACCTCTGGCAATAGAAGCAACACGAACTATCCAGAAAACAGGCAAGCAATTGAAAGATGTTTCATTAGGTGTTCTATACCAATTCATTACTGAAGCATTGGAAAAGTTTTGTAATCACAAAAAATTTCTCAAATACGTTGAAGAAACTGGCTCTAAGCTTGGCAACGCATGTGATGACAGAAGATTTAAGATAAAGCGCAAAGATGAAAAATGCAATTGTTCTTCCAAAAGACCCACAAGATTCAAGAAATACAGAAACTACAAGATGAAGCCTTTCAAACGAGGAAAATGGAAATTCCTAAGAAAGAAAAATAAAAATTCTTTTAAAGGGAAAAATCGATGCTTCATTTGTGGCAAAAGTGGTCATTTTGCAAAGGAATGCAGAAACAAGAAAAAAGATAAATTCATGAAACAAGTCTCGATGATTACAGAAGAAGACTCGTCTGATCATGACATTGAATCTTTATTTTCATTAGATGATGAGCCCAATGATGAAACAATTTTAATGATCCAATTGTCTGATTCTGAATCAAATTTCTCAGAAGATACTTCAGAAAATGAATCGATGATGATAGATATTCAAGGAATCTATCCTGTTGAAAGAAGTGTCCCTTATGCACCAGTCCAAATACTCCTTACCCACTATTCAAAACCTCAAACCCTTATCACCTTTTTTGATACAGGTTCTTCTTCAACCATTATGAATCCAGATCTCCTCCCCTCTCATATGTGGCAACCATGTTCTCAAACCTTTCGAACAGCTAATAGTTCTTCTCTTTCTATAGAACTTATTAGTAAACCTTTACTCATAAAACTCTTTCCACAATGTATAATACGTCATAGAGTTTTAGGATCTCATCTTCCTAATAAAGATTTGTTATTAGGTTTTGATGTCTTGAGTCAAATCAAAAATCTTTCATGGTCAAACCAAGGTCTAAAATATAAGTCTTTTGTATTACCCTGGTTATCACTAACCCATTTGCAGGTACACACAATTGACAACAATTTTGGAGAATTTTCAACAAAGATAATTAGTACATCCTGTGCTAATTCACATACAGAATTTCTTCAAAAATGCAAGAATCCTTTATGGCAGAATCCAGAGTTTTTCATCAAACTACCCTTCAAGCTCAATGAAGATGTCAATCCAACAAAAGCAAGCCACCAAGGAATGAATCCAGAAGACTTACAACTTGCAGTCCAAGAACTTTCCCAACTCCAGCAAGAAGGCCTGATCGAACCAACAACATCCCCATGGGCGTGTGAAGCTTTCTATGTCAACAAACATTCAGAACAGATACGTGGCAAGAAAAGACTTGTAATCAACTACAAGCCTTTGAATGAATTCCTTGCAGATGATAAGTTTCCTCTTCCAAACAGATGGACTCTCTTCCAAAGCCTAACCAATGCAAAAGTTTTTTCCAAGTTTGATCTTAAAGCAGGTTTTTGGCAAATTGGCATTCATCCTAAAGAAAGATACAAAACAGCTTTTTGTATCCCTGATCATCACTATCAATGGACAGTGATGCCCTTTTGTAACGACCCGGAAATTTCCGACCAAATTTAAACCTTGATCTTTATATATTTCCGACACGATAAGCAAAATCTGTAATGTTGAGTCTAGAAAGTCTGAAATCTATTTTCGGATAATCAATTACCCTTTTGACCAAGCCTGACGATTCACGAACAACTATTTGTAAATAGATACATATGTATCTAAATATTATAATTTGAAATATTATTTGATGTAACATGTGGTTAATTGTTGAAAAGAAATAAATACATACATAGAATATATAAATATTAACTGCTCAGTAAATGTCATTCATATAACATAATCTTACATGAATAATAAATGGTATTATATTAGATTACAAGTTTGAATATAGTTAATATATTAAAATATTAATATTATTAATATTATTATCATTATAATCATTATTATTATTAACGATAGATTTAAAACATGTAATAAGTTATATGATTATTATTATTATTAGTATTATTGTGTTTATCATTATTGTTATGGATAAAATTTCCATATTATCAAATTATAATTTGTATTATTATTAATATTATTATTAATTTATTAGTACTTTTAATAACAAGTTACATCATGTTATTAATAATTAAATGATATTTATATAACAGTATCTTTAAATTGAATTTACTAATTATTATTTTTATTATTTGTATTATTTATTAGTATAAAAAAAAAATAATAATAAATAAAATACAGATTTATATAACTGATATGTATATACCGTAATATTATTGAAGATCATATCATTTTCATCTAGTTCTTTTCCTTCTTTTCTTCTCTCAAACTCGTGAACTCTGGTCTGATTCTTTTTCCACTATCAAACGATTTCCAGATCAACCTTTTTTAATCTGTTAGCAGTTATAATTCATCCAATCTTTGAAATTAAAATCAAAAACAAGCTGGAACAGGACGACTACCTCTGTCCCGATTTCATTTTATCAATTGTTCATAATTGTAACGATTTCTAAAAAACTAAAAGAGCAGTCTTGTTGGAAATTTAATACCAAATCTTCCTGCAAAGTTTCAAATTCCAAAACCTCGTATTGAATCTTGATTTCGAGGTCAAAGTTAAAGTTCTAAAAGTCAACTCAAGTGTTCATCACAAAATTCGCAATTGTTTTAAGGGTTCTTGTTAAACTGTTAATTCAGTCAGTTTTTAGAAGGGAGAAGCAAAACTTTTCATGTTGTAAGCTGGATCTAAAACACTGTTAATTTCGAAATCATATTTTTTTTCTCAAACCATCGACGGCAACAGGAGGAGTTTATTTTAATTTTGTTATATATATTTTTTTTTCTTTCCTTTTGTAGTCTTTAAATAAAAAGCAATTACAATTAATTTTTTTATTAAGATTGAAGTTAAATCAAACATCAAATGGAAGCTGGATGAACTCACTGATCGATGTAATTTGGAGAAGATGGAGGTTTACAGATTACTGGTTATATATATTTAGATTCCATTAAATTCAGAAAAACAGAAACAGATTAGATGGTTAAGGTGTGAGGTCCGTATGCGAGAGGTCACGGGTTCGAGCCCGGTCGTGGGCATTTCTTTTTAGATCGATTTTTATTTAAGGGTATAATTCCTTTTCCTTTCTAATTAATATTATTTGTTGTTAATATTAATTATTATTATGTTAGCTATTAGTAAAGTTGTTATCATTATTATTATTAGTAAAAATCATTATCTTATAGTTATTATTATTAGTATTCATTATTATTAAAAATTAACATTTTATTAAATGTATCATTTTTATTATTAATATTACAAGTATCATTGTTAACTCTATTATTATTATTATTATTATTTTTATCATTACTAATATTATTTAATTATTGTTATAATTTTAACAAACAAACGATATAGATACATATACAAAAATATATTCATATTTTTTTTATATATAAAATGAATATATGAAACATATAAATTATTAAAATAATAGTTGCAATTAATTAAAATAATATATAAATTATTATTATAACAAATATAGTAGTTAATATTAATACTTATACTTGTTTACTTGTTAGAATATGTGTTAATATAAATAATTGATATAGGTTCGTGAATCCGAGGCCAACCCTACACTTGTTCAATGATGTTATATGTATTTTTACTACAAAATACAGTATGGTGAGTATATAGTCCCTTTTAAACTTTAAATATTTTTGGGCTGAGAATACATGCGCTATTTTTATAAATGATTTACGTTATGGACACCAGTGACTAAAATTACGTTCTACATGGGTTTGAATCAAAAATCCCCTAGCTTGGTAACTTTAACTATTGGTTTATGAACTGGTAGGCGCGAATCCTAAAGATAGATCTATCGGGTTTTACACCCCCACCCAGATGTTGTTCTAGTAAACTAGAAGAACGGGTGTTTAGTACTTCGAGGTTAACGGAACGCACTTGATTCGGTGCACATATTATATAACTCAGGGGTACACACTCTTGTTAAGGCTAGTTACCGGGTGCCCACTGCTTGGAATGCTTTTCATACACTTGCGAGTGTATTATGTTTTTAAATATGAAATCTTGTGGTCCATAGTTATAACGCTGCTAGCATCACACCTATATATCTCACCAACTTTATGTTGACTTTTTAAAGCATGTTATTCTCAGGTACGAATTAAGTCTTCCGCTGTGCATTTGCTCATGTTAAGGATATTATTTGGAGTCGGTCATCGCAATGGGACCAACTGTTGAAGACTCCGTCCGGGAGGATTAGTTCGGGTCTCTACAGGTGGTATCAGAGCGGTGGTCTTAGTGAACCAGGTCTTGCATTAGTGTGTCTAACTAGTAGCTGTTAGGATACATTAGTGAGTCTGGACTTTGACCGTGTCTACCTGTCAAAAAGTTTTGCTTATCATTTCTAGTCGTAAATTATTTGTTTATTATCCTTAGGGAATTGCCTGCTTATCATTCATAAGTCTAGACACGTCTTACTGCATTTAGTGCATCGATAGTGTATAGACAAAATTCATATCTTAGCATATCTGTTACTTTGGACTTTAGTTGACATCTTTTCAAAGATTCTCCGTAATATACGGGATTTTGGTATTATATATACATATGTAAAGTATGTATAGAAGAGTACCAAATCTAACTTCTATAATCTATTTCATACCAAAAATTCATTTTTCCGATTATACAAGATGGATTCCGCATCTAGTTCGAATTCCTCAGATTATGACGGCTATGCCGATATGGATTTTCATTCAAGCTCCGAAGGCAGCGTCACCGGAATGGATCAACCAATCTCCCATCATCTATTCTGGATGAATTGGGGGTGGGTTCGTAATATACTAAGTCACTGGAGACATGAAGAGGGTGATCCCTTCCATCCACCAAATTGCCCTCTTGGCGATGAACCTGAAGCACTTACCGGCGAACCTGTTCGAAAAACCATTTTCTCTCTCATTTCTAGAGTATCTCGTCACGATTATATACTATCCCATATTTCAGATCTTGTTCATTCGCTCACTCCAACCACCAATCATCCCGGTGTACTAGCAGAAGTTAACGAACTTCGCGCTCGCGTGACGGCTTTGGAGAATATGGTGCGAAGGTTACAAACACCAGCAGTAGCACCAGCAGCATAATCCGTACCACCATCATCAACACCGACAGTACCCATATCACCCTCAACCACAACCGCGTCGTAAACCTCAACATCACAATTTGTACCTCGGATATCAACATCACACACCTCAATATCACTATCTGTACTTCGAGTATGATCTTCGTTTTACATATCATTCTATATCGATTATCTTCGCTTTACTTATCGTTCTATCTCATTTATCTTCGTTCGACATGGTAATTATGTAATCTTTAATGTTTTAGAGATCATGTAATCAAGTATTAACGATAAATCAAAAAAAAAAAAAAAAAAAAAAAAAAAAAAAAAAAAAAATTTAATATCTTATTGACTCATTAGATCCATGATTACATCTGAAGAAAATATATATACAAGTATATTTCCATAAAGATTGTAATTAAAAATTCTTTCGTACAAACTGTTAATGATGAAAATATTTTAACAGGTAGGTAGTACCCGATGAATATTTAGATCTCACATTAATAAGTTACAGTGTATATTCTTTGAATCTGATTCAACGGTTATTTGCTATCTCACCTACAATCACCGATATACGTATCTGTTCACCCCAGATTTACCATTTCCATTTCAATTTCAAATTTGGATTTTTAACTATCAGAATCCAACAAGTGGCATAAAGAAGAAACATTGGACAAAAATAAAAAGTGTTAGAAACAAACGAATTAATTAATTGGAATTGTGATAGGATTTCACGCTAACTGTTCCGGCTAACTGTTCCCAGCTAACTGTTAATTCCGTATTACATTTTATCGCAATTTAGTTTATGTCATTTAAGTTCTGTTATTTATTTTACGCACTTTAAATAACGAGACACGTATACAAGGTTTCGACCTATCATATCGACCCATCTATATATATATTTCGGAACAACCATAGACACTCTATATGTGAATGTTGGAGTTGGCTATACAGGGTTGAGGTTGATTCCAAAATATATATATACTTTGAGTTGTGATCGACACTGAGACTGGTACACGGGTCACGATATGTATTAGTTAATTCAAATATTATATATTTAATTTATATATGAATATATTGGATCATTGTACAATCGGACTATTGGACTGCTAACTTTGGACAATTAAAATGAATTAAAATATTGATTATAACATATGAAACTAAATTAATCTTCAAGTTTGCCACTTGATTTCATCTTAAACCTCATTTGTATCTCGACAATTACAATGCGTGTTTAAATCTTTCATAATTCTTGAAAACCCCTCAATCGAGAGGATGAACCAACCGCATTTCATCTACGGAAGAAAAGACTTATGCTCCTGTAAGACTCTCGGAGACTGAGTCAACGTTTAACACGCAGCAGAGTTAATTTCTTTAGTGTTATTATTACCCAAAATAACTTTGCAATCCCTTTTCAAATTAGCCAATTTTGTCACAGCTCCAGCAAGTTAACCTCGACTTCTCAGAAAGGTTAGTTTCGATATATATACACGTTATTCTTTCGCTGACGTTACCGGAGGATCTTTTATATTCCATCATCAGCGTTTAACCATTTAAAAACACAATTCTCCTGAAACCACCTCAGTTTGATAACCGATGACCCAGATCCGTTAACTTTGAGAATGCTGACGAAGCAGCATGTTGTAGATGGTCTTAATAGCCAAAAGTTGATGATAAAGAACGGAGTATTGGAAACACTCAATAGAAAATTTAGTACTAAAAAGCGGATTATGCGAAACTATGAAGTAAGCCGTGGACAAATCACAAAGAATAAGTTTGACTTCAAAGAATTTAAAAGATTCAGTGCCTGCTGAAATCCTTAGTACATACCGTACCCCTTACTCTAAAACCTTTGCTGACACTATTCTTCATCATCATCCTTCGACATTAGAAGTTCCAAGATATTATCATATCTTTCATTATAAATATCCTCAATGTTTCTGAAGATATTTTTATAACTATTCTTATCGGAAATCATCTATCTTCTCGCGCTATCTGTATCACATCATAAAAGAAACTGTGTTAGTTTCTAAATTCTGAAACCTCCGAATTTAAAATATGAATGTTTTGAAGTAATGTTAGGAACTGATGCATGAATTAGTATAATATAATGAAACTTGATCAACTTCATTATATTACAGTAAGTTATGTTAAGTTCTAATGGATTGTGATGATTCACAGTACCATCATCTTGTGCCATGTTACACGGCTCTTACATTCTATCCAATCTCCAAACATATCAAGAACATATCATCTTGATAGTTCTATCTTTCTGGATATTCTGGTAATTTGACAAATTAAAATCGTACCATTACTATTTCTTTCTGAGAACATTAGTCATGTTCATTCCAAATCTTATATCTACGAATTCCGAACCATTGCTCGATTGGCTTGAGGATGGGAAGGAAGTGGATTTATAGTGATATAACCGACATAGAAATCGAAACAGATTGTTACATTAAATCAAAGAAGATTACAATTTCCTTATTCAACGAAGAATCAAATCTTTTAGATTTCCAAGATTTCCTTTTTAAATCCCTTAAATTCCGGAAATTCACCATGACTACGTCAAAAGTTAAATCTCTATCTCAATCTCTTGTGACAGCTTCACTCGTACGCTTCACATGATCTAACCGTTTTATCTATATTTCTCAAATATGATAAAACTCCATTATTACCCCATATTCATCATGAAAATATTCTTATTGTTATCTATGACCACCTCTATCAAATTTCGGGGACGAAATTTCTTTAACAGGTGGGTACTGTAACGACCCGGAAATTTCCGACCAAATTTAAACCTTGATCTTTATATATTTCCGACACGATAAGCAAAATCTGTAATGTTGAGTCTAGAAAGTCTGAAATCTATTTTCGGATAATCAGTTACCCTTTTGACCAAGCCTGACGATTCACGAACAACTATTTGTAAATAGATACATATGTATCTAAATATTATAATTTGAAATATTATTTGATGTAACATGTGGTTAATTGTTGAAAAGAAATAAATACATACATAGAATATATAAATATTAACTGCTCAGTAAATGTCATTCATATAACATAATCTTACATGAATAATAAATGGTATTATATTAGATTACAAGTTTGAATATAGTTAATATATTAAAATATTAATATTATTAATATTATTATCATTATAATCATTATTATTATTAACGATAGATTTAAAACATGTAATAAGTTATATGATTATTATTATTATTAGTATTATTGTGTTTATCATTATTGTTATGGATAAAATTTCCATATTATCAAATTATAATTTGTATTATTATTAATATTATTATTAATTTATTAGTACTTTTAATAACAAGTTACATCATGTTATTAATAATTAAATGATATTTATATAACAGTATCTTTAAATTGAATTTACTAATTATTATTTTTATTATTTGTATTATTTATTAGTATAAAAAAAAATAATAATAAATAAAATACAGATTTATATAACTGATATGTATATACCGTAATATTATTGAAGATCATATCATTTTCATCTAGTTCTTTTCCTTCTTTTCTTCTCTCAAACTCGTGAACTCTGGTCTGATTCTTTTTCCACTATCAAACGATTTCCAGATCAACCTTTTTTAATCTGTTAGCAGTTATAATTCATCCAATCTTTGAAATTAAAATCAAAAACAAGCTGGAACAGGACGACTACCTCTGTCCCGATTTCATTTTATCAATTGTTCATAATTGTAACGATTTCTAAAAAACTAAAAGAGCAGTCTTGTTGGAAATTTAATACCAAATCTTCCTGCAAAGTTTCAAATTCCAAAACCTCGTATTGAATCTTGATTTCGAGGTCAAAGTTAAAGTTCTAAAAGTCAACTCAAGTGTTCATCACAAAATTCGCAATTGTTTTAAGGGTTCTTGTTAAACTGTTAATTCAGTCAGTTTTTAGAAGGGAGAAGCAAAACTTTTCATGTTGTAAGCTGGATCTAAAACACTGTTAATTTCGAAATCATATTTTTTTTCTCAAACCATCGACGGCAACAGGAGGAGTTTATTTTAATTTTGTTATATATATTTTTTTTTCTTTCCTTTTGTAGTCTTTAAATAAAAAGCAATTACAATTAATTTTTTTATTAAGATTGAAGTTAAATCAAACATCAAATGGAAGCTGGATGAACTCACTGATCGATGTAATTTGGAGAAGATGGAGGTTTACAGATTACTGGTTATATATATTTAGATTCCATTAAATTCAGAAAAACAGAAACAGATTAGATGGTTAAGGTGTGAGGTCCGTATGCGAGAGGTCACGGGTTCGAGCCCGGTCGTGGGCATTTCTTTTTAGATCGATTTTTATTTAAGGGTATAATTCCTTTTCCTTTCTAATTAATATTATTTGTTGTTAATATTAATTATTATTATGTTAGCTATTAGTAAAGTTGTTATCATTATTATTATTAGTAAAAATCATTATCTTATAGTTATTATTATTAGTATTCATTATTATTAAAAATTAACATTTTATTAAATGTATCATTTTTATTATTAATATTACAAGTATCATTGTTAACTCTATTATTATTATTATTATTATTTTTATCATTACTAATATTATTTAAGTATTGTTATAATTTTAACAAACAAACGATATAGATACATATACAAAAATATATTCATATTTTTTTTATATATAAAATGAATATATGAAACATATAAATTATTAAAATAATAGTTGCAATTAATTAAAATAATATATAAATTATTATTATAACAAATATAGTAGTTAATATTAATACTTATACTTGTTTACTTGTTAGAATATATGTTAATATAAATAATTGATATAGGTTCGTGAATCCGAGGCCAACCCTACACTTGTTCAATGATGTTATATGTATTTTTACTACAAAATACAGTATGGTGAGTATATAGTCCCTTTTAAACTTTAAATATTTTTGGGCTGAGAATACATGCGCTATTTTTATAAATGATTTACGTTATGGACACCAGTGACTAAAATTACGTTCTACATGGGTTTGAATCAAAAATCCCCTAGCTTGGTAACTTTAACTATTGGTTTATGAACTGGTAGGCGCGAATCCTAAAGATAGATCTATCGGGTTTTACACCCCCACCCAGATGTTGTTCTAGTAAACTAGAAGAACGGGTGTTTAGTACTTCGAGGTTAACGGAACGCACTTGATTCGGTGCACATATTATATAACTCAGGGGTACACACTCTTGTTAAGGCTAGTTACCGGGTGCCCACTGCTTGGAATGCTTTTCATACACTTGCGAGTGTATTATGTTTTTAAATATGAAATCTTGTGGTCCATAGTTATAACGCTGCTAGCATCACACCTATATATCTCACCAACTTTATGTTGACTTTTTAAAGCATGTTATTCTCAGGTACGAATTAAGTCTTCCGCTGTGCATTTGCTCATGTTAAGGATATTATTTGGAGTCGGTCATCGCAATGGGACCAACTGTTGAAGACTCCGTCCGGGAGGATTAGTTCGGGTCTCTACACCTTTGGTCTAAAAAGTGCTCCTTCAGCTTTTCAAAAAGCAATGATCAAGATCTTTGAACCAATTCTCTCAAGTGCAGTAATTTATATTGATGACATTCTTCTCTTTTCAAAAAATGAAGAAGAGCATTTAGTACTGCTAAACAAATTTCATTCATTGCTTTTGCAATATGGAATTATGCTCTCAGAAAGAAAGATGATTTTGGCAACAACTCAAATTGATTTCTTGGGAATGACCATCAACAACTCTCAATATCACCTTCAACCTCATGTAGCGAAAAAACTACTTGAATTCCCAGACATGCTTTCCACTACCAAGGAAATTCAACAATTTCTTGGTATAGTAAATTACATGTCCCCATTCATCAAAAACCTTTCCCATTTAACCAAACCATTGTATGATATGCTCAAAAAGAACCCTCCACCCTGGAATTTTCAACAAACCAAAGCAGTGCAACAACTTAAGAGACTAACTGATAATCTCCCTCCCCTCCAAATTCCATCCAATGGAAAAAGAATATTGCAGACAGATGCAAGTGATGAACACTGGGGAGCAGTCCTCTTAGAAGAAATTAATGGTAACCGCAACATCTGTGGTTATCAAAGTGGTCATTTCAAACCTTCTAAAAGACACTACCATTCTACTTTCAAAGAAATCCTTGCAGTCAAAAATGGTATCAAAAGGTTTGCCTTTCACCTTATTGGTCACAAATTTCTTATTGAAATGGATATGTCTTCATTTCCTAAAATGTTACAATTCAAGAACAAGACAATCCCACATCCTCAATTACTCAGATGGGCAGAATGGTTTTCCCAATATGATTTTGAAGTCAAACACATAAAAGGATCAACCAATTTTCTTCCAGATTTTCTTTCAAGAAAAGGTGCAGAACAAAGCAATTTACTCATTCCTGTTATAGCAGTTTTACAACCAGATGCAGAATCTTCATCTTCATCATCAGCACCTCAATCAACAGTATGGCAAAGAATGGATCAACTCCCACATGAAATCACAGAAAAAATCCTAGAAAAGTCAATTCCTGTCTACTGTCATGAAACATGGACAGCATATTGGAAAATACTTGCTAGAAAATATGGAAGCTCTCCATTTCGAGGAATGACCTTCAATTCTGAATACCCTTTTCTCAACCTTTTCCACATTCATGATCCATATCACCTTGTCCCTGAAGCAATCCCTTTCTTCCTCAATCTATCCAGGTGTCATTACATTGCAATTGTATTCAATGCACAAGTGATGAACAGATATTTGTTCTTAACACAAGTAGAAAATCCCCAAGATGAACAACAAATGTTTCGAAATACTCTCAAATTCCTTCTAAGATATCAAACAATGTCTTATTGGGAATCAATATTTGGCAATTTCCTCACTACATATGTTGTAATTATTTTCCATCAGAACCTGGTCCGATGTTCACAGTCTCCAAACGGCACAATAATCCATCAAGATTCATTTGTAAAAATCCATGGCTGGTATGGATATAATCTCATCAGTACAAAAGATGTTCACCCAGAACAGTGGTTATTATTCAAGGTAGAAATGAGTCAGCTCAACGGATTACCTCATACATTCATTGACTCAACATCTTTTCGACAAGCAGATCACCCTCTAAGCCAGTCACCAGCAACAGCTTTGGATGCTTTTGTTAAGAATACTATTCGTGAAAGAGATTTAATGGAAACCATAATCAATACAGATCCAAACAATCACATGGATGAAACATCATCAGAAGAAGAACAGTACAGGCACCCTAGAGATGATTTCGACAGTGATGAGTGGCCGGATACAGATTAAAATACGTATTTATGTATTTGTGTAATATTATGTATGCAATGATGTCATAGTGTGGTGTGATGTGTGCAATGATGTCATTAGATCAATAATTATGAGTGATGTAAGCAATGATGTAATTAGATCAATAATTGTGAGTGATGTAAGCAATGATGTCATTACATCAATAATTGAGCTTTTACCTGATTAGCAGGTAACAAGTCATCCGGTAACCTCTTTAAGAGGTAGCAGGTCATTTCCACTTTTATGGCCTATAAATATGTATTGATAGAATGGAGTTGGATCATAACTTAAAAAAGATCACAACTTCTTCTTCCTTGTATAATAAATTACCCAGTTTGTTGTAATTCTCTCCTTCTGCTTCTCTATTTTCCCACTTTGTTTTACGAGTTTCTCTTCTCACTGAGACAGCCCCCCTCCTTGGTATCAGAGCTGGTAATACACCCATTAATGAGTCACTAAACACCTCATCTGGTAAAACACCCTTATATGCAAAGAGTGCTTAAATATCAAAAGTTTTGCTATTTCTTTTATTAGTAAAACTATTGTTCATCCTAGATAAGTATGCTCTGTATTAGCCAAACTATGTTTGGAATTTTACATCAGAAAACATGGATGATATCTAGTTTGAATGACTAGAAATATGTACAATAATGTTCTCTTACAAGATATTCCCGGAGGCCGGAGTGTTATTGTAGCCGAGGAAATGGCGTTGTTTGAACACGTAGCCGTAGGAAGTTGGTAAAAGAAAATTATTGTTTTCAAAACCTGAAACCCAACATCAGAAAACTTTGCAAAAGGTGTGTAATACCAGATCACTTCTAAATATGTCTTTCAGATCTCCATCAAACTCATCTTCTTTACCCTCTTCAAAATTAGATTATCTATATCAGTTATCATATATAGATGACGAATCTAAAATTCCAGAATCTAGATATCCTGTAGTTAATCCTTATGATGTTTATAAAAAACCTTCTTCTTCAATTTCTAGAGTAGCTTCTCAAGTATTTCACTCATCGAAAAATCCAAAAACAAAAGAATTTATCCAAGCTTCTCGATTTGATCAATATCAAATCCCTTCTGATTCAAAATAGCAGTTGGTATCTCTTGAATTACCAAAACATTTAATCCCTAATTGGCAGAGAGCAGGTTACACACATATGCACTTTGGTGCTATCAGATTAGCTCTTACTTTTCATGGGAGAAAAGGACTTGGAGTAGTCTCTCGAATAGCTCTCCTTGATTCAAGGTTTACAAGATATCAAGATGCTTGTATTGCAACAGTACAAACAACTCTGAATGCTGGAACAGTCTTCTTGACTTTCTTTCCAAATTTCAATATGCCTCTCACAGATCCATCACTGTTGACAGCCTTGAAAGTCCAGATGCAGATAACTGGAGCACCTCAGGTAAACACATATGCTGCTACTCTTCACTACCAAATGGTTTACAGAGTAAAAAACCATGCTTTTGACATACCAGTTCCATCTCACATAAACACAGAAGATGCTATATTTCTTAATATAGATTCAACAGCTACACCTAGTCTTTCCTACATCCCAAAACAAATAACCAAAGAAGCCCTTTGTGAATTACTCCCTTCTTCTTGGTTAACAAATTATGAATCAATCCACTCCCAGACATAAACAGCCCAATCAACAGATCCAGTTTTCCACACTAGATCAGATGGTCTAGTTGAGATCCGTTTTCCAAAACCAAATATTGTTCAAAATTGTCCAGTGGTTCCCTCAGAACTAAACGTATTAGATTCTGATCCACTAAAAGTTGCATATTTTACAAGTGAAGGAAATCCTGTTTATCATGGTAAGGATCCAGTCACAGGACATATATGGTATGATGATTCCATTTATAAATGCTATCTATGTCTAAATCATCAAGATGATTCTGAATCTGATGAAGATATAGAAGATCCTCAACCATTTACCAGACGATCAAGAAGAAACCCCAGAACCAGATCTAATCGTATCCTACAACCGGAATGCAACATGTTTGAACTACAAAACCCATCATATGAACAAGAATTCCCACCTCTTAAACCTTTTCAAAACCCAGAGAAAATCTCTCATTCATGGAAAATAGAAGCCCCTGTAGCTATTGATCATCAAGGCAGACGAACTCAACAACCACTTGTTGAGCAAGTGCTTAATTGGCAATCAGAAAATCAAGTTGCTCAAAATAAAGTATTAAAAAAGCTTTCAGATGACAATGAAAAAATGAAATCTAAAGTTTTTTCCATAGAAGCAACTACTGCAGAAATCAAAGCCAAAATTGATGTACTTCATAAAGAATTGATGATGGTGGTTACTACAATGAAAGGTACTATAAATTATTCTGAACTCCTCTCTCAAAAAGAACAAGAGAAAAAAGCCCTTGAAAACCAATTATTTTATTTTCAGAATAAACAAAATCAACCCTCATCTTTTCCTTCAAACCCTTTTTCCCCAAGAGTTTCACAACCAAACATCCAGATTCAAACACTTCAAGCAAACTCTTCATTCCACCCATCAGTTAACCCATTCTCACTAAAACCAAAACATACCATAAACTCCAAACCACAAGTTAAACCAAAAGTACCCAAAACTGAACCAGATGAACCCGATGCTTTTATTGGTGCTTCAACCTCAACCTCAACAGCAAATGAAACCCTTGAAACCATGGCCCTACAACAAGAAAACCCGATAAGTGCATTTTTGAAATCTCTTACCATACAACCACCAAATCCAAAACCCCATATCAAGCCAAAAAAGCCAATTCCAGAACCATTTGATCCGTTTCAAGCTTTTGAAGAACTATACATGGCAGATCAAGAAGAACTTCACTTTGATGATCTTGAAACTCCTTACACGGAAACCCACCAAACACCACAATCCATAACGTTCAAAAGTTTCACTATTGATGATATTCCTTTTTCGCAGTGGCGAGATCGCATGCAACATTTTCTTGCATGGTGCACGGCTGAATTAGAAGAAAATGATATGCATGAAGTCTGTAGACGATTTGTTGCAAGACTTGAAGGCAGACTCTCTGATTGGTATCATTCTCTTGGCGAATACCGATAGATAGAAATCCTTTCAGCAAGATCCCCAATTGATCTCATGAATTATATTCACACAGAATTTCTTGGTACTAGAGATCAGATGCTTACTGCAGCTCGTGAAGAATTTTTGAAAATGAAATGCTGCTCCTTCGAATCAAAACACCTGAATAAGCATTATAATCGAATGTCAAAAAGATTTTATATGCTTGGTGGAATAGATGATGTTAATCTCAAACAAGTTTTCTTGAACTCTTTTCCTGAACCTCTGGCAATAGAAGCAACACGAACTATCCAGAAAACAGGCAAGCAATTAAAAGATGTTTCATTAGGTGTTCTATACCAATTCATTACTGAAGCATTGGAAAAGTTTTGTAATCACAAAAAATTTCTCAAATACGTTGATGAAACTGGCTCTAAGCTTGGCAACGCATGTGATGACAGAAGATTTAAGATAAAGTGCAAAGATGAAAAATGCAATTGTTCTTCCAAAAGACCCACAAGATTCAAGAAATACAGAAACTACAAGATGAAGCCTTTCAAACGAGGAAAATGGAAATTCCTAAGAAAGAAAAATAAAAATTCTTTTAAAGGGAAAAATCGATGCTTCATTTGTGGCAAAAGTGGTCATTTTGCAAAGGAATGCAGAAACAAGAAAAAAGATAAATTCATGAAACAAGTCTCGATGATTACAGAAGAAGACTCGTCTGATCATGACATTGAATCTTTATTTTCATTAGATGATGAGCCCAATGATGAAACAATTTTAATGATCCAATTGTCTGATTCTGAATCAAATTGCTCAGAAGATACTTCAGAAAATGAATCGATGATGATAGATATTCAAGGAATCTATCCTGTTGAAAGAAGTGTCCCTTATGCACCAGTCCAAATACTCCTTACCCACTATTTAAAACCTCAAACCCTTATCGCTTTTTTTGATACAGGTTCTTCTTCAACCATTATGAATCCAGATCTCCTCCCCTCTCATATGTGGCAACCATGTTCTCAAACCTTTCGAACAGCTAATAGTTCTTCTCTTTCTATAGAACTTATTAGTAAACCTTTACTCATAAAACTCTTTCCACAATGTATAATACGTCATAGAGTTTTAGGATCTCATCTTCCCAATAAAGATTTGTTATTAGGTTTTGATATCTTGAGTCAAATCAAAAATCTTTCATGGTCAAACCAAGGTCTAAAATATAAGTCTTTTGTATTACCCTGGTTATCACTAACCCATTTGCAGGTACACACAATTGACAACAATTTTGGAGAATTTTCAACAAAGATAATTAGTACATCCTGTGCTAATTCACATACAGAATTTCTTCAAAAATGCAAGAATCCTTTATGGCAGAATCCAGAGTTTTTCATCAAACTACCCTTCAAGCTCAATGAAGATGTCAATCCAACAAAAGCAAGCCACCAAGGAATGAATCCAGAAGACTTACAACTTGCAGTCCAAGAACTTTCCCAACTCCAGCAAGAAGGCCTTATTGAACCAACAACATCCCCATGGGCGTGTGAAGCTTTCTATGTCAACAAACATTCAGAACAGATACGTGGCAAGAAAAGACTTGTAATAAACTACAAGCCTTTGAATGAATTCCTTGCAGATGATAAGTTTCCTCTTCCAAACAGATGGACTCTCTTCCAAAGCCTAACCAATGCAAAAGTTTTTTCCAAGTTTGATCTTAAAGCAGGTTTTTGGCAGATTGGCATTCATCCTGAAGAAAGATACAAAACAGCTTTTTGTATCCCTGATCATCACTATCAATGGACAGTGATGCCCTTTGGTCTAAAAAGTGCTCCTTCAGCTTTTCAAAAAGCAATGATCAAGATCTTTGAACCAATTCTCTCAAGTGCAGTAATTTATATTGATGACATTCTTCTCTTTTCAAAAAATGAAGAAGAGCATTTAGTACTGCTAAACAAATTTCATTCATTGCTTTTGCAATATGGAATTATGCTCTCAGAAAGAAAGATGATTCTGGCAACAACTCAAATTGATTTCTTGGGAATGACCATCAACAACTCTCAATATCACCTTCAACCTCATGTAGCGAAAAAACTACTTGAATTCCCAGACATGCTTTCCACTACCAAGGAAATTCAACAATTTCTTGGTATAGTAAATTACATGTCCCCATTCATCAAAAACCTTTCCCATTTAACCAAACCATTGTATGATATGCTCAAAAAGAACCCTCCACCCTGGAATTTTCAACAAACCAAAGCAGTGCAACAACTTAAGAGACTAACTGATAATCTCCCTCCCCTCCAAATTCCATCCAATGGAAAAAGAATATTGCAGACAGATGCAAGTGATGAACACTGGGGAGCAGTCCTCTTAGAAGAAATTAATGGTAACCGCAACATCTGTGGTTATCAAAGTGGTCATTTCAAACCTTCTGAAACACACTACCATTCTACTTTCAAAGAAATCCTTGCAGTCAAAAATGGTATCAAAATGTTTGCCTTTCACCTTATTGGTCACAAATTTCTTATTGAAATGGATATGTCTTCATTTCCTAAAATGTTACAATTCAAGAACAAGACAATCCCACATCCTCAATTACTCAGATGGGCAGAATGGTTTTCCCAATATGATTTTGAAGTTAAACACATAAAAGGATCAACCAATTTTCTTCCAGATTTTCTTTCAAGAAAAGGTGCAGAACAAAGCAATTTACTCATTCCTGTTATAGCAGTTTTACAACCAGATGCAGAATCTTCATCTTCATCATCAGCACCTCAATCAACAGTATGGCAAAGAATGGATCAACTCCCACATGAAATCACAGAAAAAATCCTAGAAAAGTCAATTCCTGTCTACTGTCATGAAACATGGACAGCATATTGGAAAATACTTGCTAGAAAATATGGAAGCTCTCCATTTCGAGGAATGACCTTCAATTCTGAATACCCTTTTCTCAACCTTTTCCACATTCATGATCCATATCACCTTGTCCCTGAAGCAATCCCTTTCTTCCTCAATCTATCCAGGTGTCATTACATTCCAATTGTATTCAATGCACAAGTGATGAACAGATATTTGTTCTTAACACAAGTAGGAAATCCCCAAGATGAACAACAAATGTTTCGAAATACTCTCAAATTCCTTCTAAGATATCAAACAATGTCTTATTGGGAATCAATATTTGGCAATTTCCTCACTACATATGTTGTAGTTATTTTCCATCAGAACCTGGTCCGATGTTCACAGTCTCCAAACGGCACAATAATCCATCAAGATTCATTTGTAAAAATCCATGGCTGGTATGGATATAATCTCATCAGTACAAAATATGTTCACCCAGAACAGTGGTTATTATTCAAGGTAGAAATGAGTCAGCTCAACGGATTACCTCATACATTCATTGACTCAACATCTTTTCGACAAGCAGATCACCCTCTAAGCCAGTCACCAGCAACAGCTTTGGATGCTTTTGTTAAGAATACTATTCGTGAAAGAGATTTAATGGAAACCATAATCAATACAGATCCAAACAATCACATGGATGAAACATCATCAGAAGAAGAACAGTACAGGCACCCTAGAGATGATTTCGACAGTGATGAGTGGCCGGATACAGATTAAAATACGTATTTATGTATTTGTGTAATATTATGTATGCAATGATGTCATAGTGTGGTGTGATGTGTGCAATGATGTCATTAGATCAATAATTGTGAGTGATGTAAGCAATGATGTAATTAGATCAATAATTGTGAGTGATGTAAGCAATGATGTCATTACATCAATAATTGAGCTTTTACCTGATTAGCAGGTAACAAGTCATCCGGTAACCTCTTTAAGAGGTAGCAGGTCATTTCCACTTTTATGGCCTATAAATATGTATTGATATAATGGAGTTGGATCTTTATTTGTGTTGGTAACATTCCTCTCAAGAGCCATAAAAGAGAAAATGACATGGATCTGTTGAATTAAAAATATGAAAATAAAGATTCAATGTCATGATCAGACGAGTTGGCAATTTCCTCACTACATATGTTGATAACAAGGGTTGTCTCCAGTTATCCAAACAATCATATTATGTTCCATCTCACATAATATGTTGTCACAACACTATTTTATCGGCTCTGATACCAAGGAGGAGGGTTGTCTCAGTGAGGAGAGAAACTCGTAAAACAAAGTGGGAAAATAGAGAAGCAGAAGGAGAGAATTACAACAAACTGGGTAATTTATTATACAAGGAAGAAGAAGTTGTGATCTTTTTTAAGTTATGATCCAACTCCATTCTATCAATACATATTTATAGGCCATAAAAGTGGAAATGACCTGCTACCTCTTAAAGAGGTTACCGGATGACTTGTTACCTGCTAATCAGGTAAAAGCTCAATTATTGATGTAATGACATCATTGCTTACATCACTCACAATTATTGATCTAATTACATCATTGCTTACATCACTCACAATTATTGATCTAATGACATCATTGCACACATCACACCACACTATGACATCATTGCATACATAATATTACACAAATACATAAATACGTATTTTAATCTGTATCCGGCCACTCATCACTGTCGAAATCATCTCTAGGGTGCCTGTACTGTTCTTCTTCTGATGATGTTTCATTCATGTGATTGTTTGGATCTGTATTGATTATGGTTTCCATTAAATCTCTTTCACGAATAGTATTCTTAACAAAAGCATCCAAAGCTGTTGCTGGTGACTGGCTTAGAGGGTGATCTGCTTGTCGAAAAGATGTTGAGTCAATGAATGTATGAGGTAATCCGTTGAGCTGACTCATTTCTACCTTGAATAATAACCACTGTTCTGGGTGAACATCTTTTGTCCTGATGAGATTATATCCATACCAGCCATGGATTTTTACAAATGAATCTTGATGGATTATTGTGCCGTTTGGAGACTGTGAACATCGGACCAGGTTCTGATGGAAAATAACTACAACATATGTAGTGAGGAAATTGCCAAATATTGATTCCCAATAAGACATTGTTTGATATCTTAGAAGGAATTTGAGAGTATTTCGAAACATTTGTTGTTCATCTTGGGGATTTCCTACTTATGTTAAGAACAAATATCTGTTCATCACTTGTGCATTGAATACAATTGCAATGTAATGACACCTGGATAGATTGAGGAAGAAAGGGATTGCTTCAGGGACAAGGTGATATGGATCATGAATGTGGAAAAGGTTGAGAAAAGGGTATTCAGAATTGAAGGTCATTCCTCGAAATGGAGAGCTTCCATATTTTCTAGCAAGTATTTTACAATATGCTGTCCATGTTTCATGACAGTAGACAGGAATTGACTTTTCTAGGATTTTTTCTGTGATTTCATGTGGGAGTTGATCCATTCTTTGCCATACTGTTGATTGAGGTGCTGATGATGAAGATGAAGATTCTGCATCTGGTTGTAAAACTGCTATAACAGGAATGAGTAAATTGCTTTGTTCTGCACCTTTTCTTGAAAGAAAATCTGGAAGAAAATTGGTTGATCCTTTTATGTGTTTAACTTCAAAATCATATTGGGAAAACCATTCTGCCCATCTGAGCAATTGAGGATGTGGGATTGTCTTGTTCTTGAATTGTAACATTTTAGGAAATGAAGACATATCCATTTCAATAAGAAATTTGTGACCAATAAGGTGAAAAGCAAACCTTTTGATACCATTTTTGACTGCAAGGATTTCTTTGAAAGTAGAATGGTAGTGCGTTTCAGAAGGTTTGAAATGACCACTTTGATAACCACAGATGTTGCGGTTACCATTAATTTCTTCTAAGAGGACTACTCCCCAGTGTTCATCACTTGCATCTGTCTGTAATATTCTTTTTCCATTGGATGGAATTTGGAGGGGAGGGAGATTATCAGTTAGTCTCTTAAGTTGTTGCACTGCTTTGGTTTGTTGAAAATTCCAGGGTGGAGGGTTCTTTTTGAGCATATCATACAATGGTTTAGTTAAATGGGAAAGGTTTTTGATGAATGGGGACATGTAATTTACTATACCAAGAAATTGTTGAATTTCCTTGGTAGTGGAAAGCATGTCTGGGAATTCAAGTAGTTTTTTCGCTACATGAGGTTGAAGGTGATATTGAGAGTTGTTGATGGTCATTCCCAAGAAATCAATTTGAGTTGTTGCCAAAATCATCTTTCTTTCTGAGAGCATAATTCCATATTGCAAAAGCAATGAATGAAATTTGTTTAGCAGTACTAAATGCTCTTCTTCATTTTTTGAAAAGAGAAGAATGTCATCAATATAAATTACTGCACTTGAGAGAATTGGTTCAAAGATCTTGATCATTGCTTTTTGAAAAGCTGAAGGAGCACTTTTTAGACCAAAGGGCATCACTGTCCATTGATAGTGATGATCAGGGATACAAAAAGCTGTTTTGTAACTTTCTTCAGGATGAATGCCAATCTGCCAAAAACCTGCTTTAAGATCAAACTTGGAAAAAACTTTTGCATTGGTTAGGCTTTGGAAGAGAGTCCATCTGTTTGGAAGAGGAAACTTATCATCTGCAAGGAATTCATTCAAAGGCTTGTAGTTGATTACAAGTCTTTTCTTGCCACGTATCTGTTCTGAATGTTTGTTGACATAGAAAGCTTCACACGCCCATGGGGATGTTGTTGGTTCGATCAGGCCTTCTTGCTGGAGTTAGGAAAGTTCTTGGACAGCAAGTTGTAAGTCTTCTGGATTCATTCCTTGGTGGCTTGCTTTTGTTGGATTGACATCTTCATTGAGCTTGAAGGGTAGTTTGATGAAAAACTCTGGATTCTGCCATAAAGGATTCTTGCATTTTTGAAGAAATTCTGTATGTGAATTAGCACAGGATGTACTAATTATCTTTGTTGAAAATTCTCCAAAATTGTTGTCAATTGTGTGTACCTGCAAATGGGTTAGTGATAACCAGGGTAATACAAAAGACTTATATTTTAGACCTTGGTTTGACCATGAAAGATTTTTGATTTGACTCAAGATATCAAAACCTAATAACAAATCTTTATTGGGAAGATGAGATCCTAAAACTCTATGACGTATTATACATTGTGGAAAGAGTTTTATGAGTAAAGGTTTACTAATAAGCTCTATAGAAAGAGAAGAACTATTAGCTGTTCGAAAGGTTTGAGAACATGGTTGCCACATATGAGAGGGGAGGAGATCTGGATTCATAATGGTTGAAGAAGAACCTGTATCAAAAAAGGCGATAAGGGTTTGAGGTTTTGAATAGTGGGTAAGGAGTATTTGGACTGGTGCATAAGGGACACTTCTTTCAACAGGATAGATTCCTTGAATATCTATCATCATCGATTCATTTTCTGAAGTATCTTCTGAGCAATTTGATTCAGAATCAGACAATTGGATCATTAAAATTGTTTCATCATTGGGCTCATCATCTAATGAAAATAAAGATTCAATGTCATGATCAGACGAGTCTTCTTCTGTAATCATCGAGACTTGTTTCATGAATTTATCTTTTTTCTTGTTTCTGCATTCCTTTGCAAAATGACCACTTTTGCCACAAATGAAGCATCGATTTTTCCCTTTAAAAGAATTTTTATTTTTCTTTCTTAGGAATTTCCATTTTCCTCGTTTGAAAGGCTTCATCTTGTAGTTTCTGTATTTCTTGAATCTTGTGGGTCTTTTGGAAGAACAATTGCATTTTCCATCTTTGCACTTTATCTTAAATCTTCTGTCATCACATGCGTTGCCAAGCTTAGAGCCAGTTTCTTCAACGTATTTGAGAAATTTTTTGTGATTACAAAACTTTTCCAATGCTTCAGTAATGAATTGGTATAGAACACCTAATGAAACATCTTTTAATTGCTTGCCTGTTTTCTGGATAGTTCGTGTTGCTTCTATTGCCAGAGGTTCAGGAAAAGAGTTCAAGAAAACTTGTTTGAGATTAACATCATCTATTCCACCAAGCATATAAAATCTTTTTGACATTCGATTATAATGCTTATTCAGGTGTTTTGATTCGAAGGAGCAGCATTTCATTTTTAAAAATTCTTCACGAGCTGCAGTAAGCATCTGATCTCCAGTACCAAGAAATTCTGTGTGAATATAATTCATGAGATCAATTGGGGTTCTTGCTGAAAGGATTTCTATCTGTCGGTATTCGCCAAGAGAATGATACCAATCAGAGAGTCTGCCTTCAAGTCTTGCAACAAATCGTCTACAGACTTCATGCATATCATTTTCTTCTAATTCAGCCGTGCACCATGCAAGAAAATGTTGCATGCGATCTCGCCACTGCGAAAAAGTTTAGATTCACATAAACAAGTGGAAAACTGGATCTGTTAAATCAATAATGTTTACCCCCCTATGGTGTTTATGATTAACATCATCTGGAATTAATAAATTAAAACCTTTTGGAAAGTGGGAAATATTAATGAGTAACTGAATTATCATGGAGGTGGGAAATACAGTATGTTACCTCTACCATCTACCAGACGATCAAGAAGAAACCCCAGAACCAGATCTAATCGTATCCTACAACCGGAATGCAACATGTTTGAACTACAAAACCCATCATATGAACAAGAATTCCCACCTCTTAAACCGTTTCAACCCCCCACATCATCTATCATTGGGCTCATCCATGTTTGAATCTCTATTTTCCTCACTGCACATGGGTGCACAATTGAGACAACCCCCCTCCTTGGTATCAGAGCTGGTAATACACCCATTAATGAGTCACTAAACACCTCATCTGGTAAAACACCCTTATATGCAAAGAGTGCTTAAATATCAAAAGTTTTGCTATTTCTTTTATTAGTAAAACTATTGTTCATCCTAGATAAGTATGCTCTGTATTAGCCAAACTATGTTTGGAATTTTACATCAGAAAACATGGATGATATCTAGTTTGAATGACTAGAAATATGTACAATAATGTTCTCTTACAAGATATTCCCGGAGGCCGGAGTGTTATTGTAGCCGAGGAAATGGCGTTGTTTGAACACGTAGCCGTAGGAAGTTGGTAAAAGAAAATTATTGTTTTCAAAACCTGAAACCCAACATCAGAAAACTTTGCAAAAGGTGTGTAATACCAGATCACTTCTAAATATGTCTTTCAGATCTCCATCAAACTCATCTTCTTTACCCTCTTCAAAATTAGATTATCTATATCAGTTATCATATATAGATGACGAATCTAAAATTCCAGAATCTAGATATCCTGTAGTTAATTCTTATGATGTTTATAAAAAACCTTCTTCTTCAATTTCTAGAGTAGCTTCTCAAGTATTTCACTCATCGAAAAATCCAAAAACAAAAGAATTTATCCAAGCTTCTCGATTTGATCAATATCAAATCCCTTCTGATTCAAAAGAGCAGTTGGTATCTCTTGAATTACCAAAACATTTAATCCCTAATTGGCAGAGAGCAGGTTACACACATATGCACTTTGGTGCTATCAGATTAGCTCTTACTTTTCATGGGAGAAAAGGACTTGGAGTAGTCTCTCGAATAGCTCTCCTTGAATCAAGGTTTACAAGATATCAAGATGCTTGTATTGCAACAATACAAACAACTCTGAATGCTGGAACAGTCTTCTTGACTTTCTTTCCAAATTTCAATATGCCTCTAACAGATCCATCACTGTTAACAGCCTTGAAAGTCCAGATGCAGATAACTGGAGCACCTCAGGTAAACACATATGCTGCTACTCTTCACTACCAAATGGTTTACAGAGTACAAAACCATGCTTTTGACATACCAGTTCCATCTCACATAAACAGAGAAGATGCTATATTTCTTAATATAGATTCAACAGCTACACCTAGTCTTTCCTACATCCCAAAACAAATAACCAAAGAAGCCCTTTGTGAATTACTCCCTTCTTCTTGGTTAACAAATTATGAATCAATCCACTCCCAGACACAAACAGTCCAATCAACAGATCCAGTTTTACACACTAGATCAGATGGTCTAGTTGAGATCCGTTTTCCAAAACCAAATATTGTTCAGAATTGTCCAGTGGTTCCCTCAGAACTAAACGTATTAGATTCTGATCCACTAAAAGTTGCATATTTTACAAGTGAAGGAAATCCTGTTTATCATGGTAAAGATCCAGTCACAGGACATATATGGTATGATGATTCCATTTGTAAATGCTATCTATGTCTAAATCATCAAGATGATTCTGAATCTGATGAAGATATAGAAGATCCTCAACCATTTACCAGACGATCAAGAAGAAACCCCAGAACCAGATCTAATCGTATCCTACAACCGGAATGCAATATGTTTGAACTACAAAACCCATCATATGAACAAGAATTCCCACCTCTTAAACCTTTTCAAAACCCAGAGAAAATCTCTCATTCATGGAAAATAGAAGCCCCTGTAGCTATTGATCATCAAGGCAGACGAACTCAACAACCACTTGTTGAGCAAGTGCTTAATTGGCAATCAGAAAATCAAGTTGCTCAAAATAAAGTATTAAAAAGGCTTTCAGATGACAATGAAAAAATGAAATCTAAAGTTTTTTCCATAGAAGCAACTACTGCAGAAATCAAAGCCAAAATTGATGTACTTCATAAAGAATTGATGATGGTGGTTACTACAATGAAAGGTACTATAAATTATTCTGAACTCCTCTCTCAAAAAGAACAAGAGAAAAAAGCCCTTGAAAACCAATTATTTTATTTTCGGAATAAACAAAATCAACCCTCATCTTTTCCTTCAAACCCTTTTTCCCCAAGAGTTTCACAACCAAACATCCAGATTCAAACACTTCAAGCAAACTCTTCATTCCACCCATCAGTTAACCCATTCTCACTAAAACCAAAACATACCATAGACTCCAAACCACAAGTTAAACCAAAAGTACCCAAAACTGAACCAGATGAACCCGATGCTTTTATTGGTGCTTCAACCTCAACCTCAACAGCAAATGAAACCCTTGAAACCATGGCCCTACAACAAGAAAACCCGATAAGTGCATTTTTGAAATCTCTTACCATACAACCACTAAATCTGAAACCCCATATCAAGCCAAAAAAGCCAATTCCAGAACCATTTGATCCGTTTCAAGCTTTTGAAGAACTATACATGGCAGATCAAGAAGAACTTCACTTTGATGATCTTGAAACTCCTTACACGGAAACCCACCAAACACCACAATCCATAACGTTCAAAAGTTTCACTATTGATGATATTCCTTTTTCGCAGTGGCGAGATCGCATGCAACATTTTCTTGCATGGTGCACGGCTGAATTAGAAGAAAATGATATGCATGAAGTCTGTAGACGATTTGTTGCAAGACTTGAAGGCAGACTCTCTGATTGGTATCATTCTCTTGCCGAATACCGACAGATAGAAATCCTTTCAGCAAGAACCCCAATTGATCTCATGAATTATATTCACACAGAATTTCTTGGTACTGGAGATCAGATGCTTACTGCAGCTCGTGAAGAATTTTTAAAAATGAAATGCTGCTCCTTCGAATCAAAACACCTGAATAAGCATTATAATCGAATGTCAAAAAGATTTTATATGCTTGGTGGAATAGATGATGTTAATCTCAAACAAGTTTTCTTGAACTCTTTTCCTGAACCTCTGGCAATAGAAGCAACACGAACTATCCAGAAAACAGGCAAGCAATTGAAAGATGTTTCATTAGGTGTTCTATACCAATTCATTACTGAAGCATTGGAAAAGTTTTGTAATCACAAAAAATTTCTCAAATACGTTGAAGAAACTGGCTCTAAGCTTGGCAACGCATGTGATGACAGAAGATTTAAGATAAAGTGCAAAGATGGAAAATGCAATTGTTCTTCCAAAAGACCCACAAGATTCAAGAAATACAGAAACTACAAGATGAAGCCTTTCAAACGAGGAAAATGGAAATTCCTAAGAAAGAAAAATAAAAATTCTTTTAAAGGGAAAAATCGATGCTTCATTTGTGGCAAAAGTGCTCATTTTGCAAAGGAATGCAGAAACAAGAAAAAAGATAAATTCATGAAACAAGTCTCGATGATTACAGAAGAAGACTCGTCTGATCATGACATTGAATCTTTATTTTCATTAGATGATGAGCCCAATGATGAAACAATTTTAATGATCCAATTGTCTGATTCTGAATCAAATTGCTCAGAAGATACTTCAGAAAATGAATCGATGATGATAGATATTCAAGGAATCTATCCTGTTGAAAGAAGTGTCCCTTATGCACCAGTCCAAATACTCCTTACCCACTATTCAAAACCTCAAACCCTTATCGCCTTTTTTGATACAGGTTCTTCTTCAACCATTATGAATCCAGATCTCCTCCCCTCTCATATGTGGCAACCATGTTCTCAAACCTTTCGAACAGCTAATAGTTCTTCTCTTTCTATAGAACTTATTAGTAAACCTTTACTCATAAAACTCTTTCCACAATGTATAATACGTCATGGAGTTTTAGGATCTCATCTTCCCAATAAAGATTTGTTATTAGGTTTTGATATCTTGAGTCAAATCAAAAATCTTTCATGGTCAAACCAAGGTCTAAAATATAAGTCTTTTGTATTACCCTGGTTATCACTAACCCATTTGCAGGTACACACAATTGACAACAATTTTGGAGAATTTTCAACAAAGATAATTAGTACATCCTGTGCTAATTCACATACAAAATTTCTTCAAAAATGCAAGAATCCTTTATGGCAGAATCCAGAGTTTTTCATCAAACTACCTTTCAAGCTCAATGAAGATGTCAATCCAACAAAAGCAAGCCACCAAGGAATGAATCCAGAAGACTTACAACTTGCAGTCCAAGAACTTTCCCAACTCCAGCAAGAAGGCCTGATTGAACCAACAACATCCCCATGGGCGTGTGAAGCTTTCTATGTCAACAAACATTCAGAATAGATACGTGGCAAGAAAAGACTTGTAATCAACTACAAGCCTTTGAATGAATTCCTTGCAGATGATAAGTTTCCTCTTCCAAACAGATGGACTCTCTTCCAAAGCCTAACCAATGCAAAAGTTTTTTCCAAGTTTGATCTTAAAGCAGGTTTTTGGCAAATTGGCATTCATCCTGAAGAAAGATACAAAACAGCTTTTTGTATCCCTGATCATCACTATCAATGGACAGTGATGCCCTTTGGTCTAAAAAGTGCTCCTTCAGCTTTTCAAAAAGCAATGATCAAGATCTTTGAACCAATTCTCTCAAGTGCAGTAATTTATATTGATGACATTCTTCTCTTTTCAAAAAATGAAGAAGAGCATTTAGTACTACTAAACAAATTTCATTCATTGCTTTTGCAATATGGAATTATGCTCTCAGAAAGAAAGATGATTTTGGCAACAACTCAAATTGATTTCTTGGGAATGACCATCAACAACTCTCAATATCACCTTCAACCTCATGTAGCGAAAAAACTACTTGAATTCCCAGACATGCTTTCCACTACCAAGGATATTCAACAATTTCTTGGTATAGTAAATTACATGTCCCCATTCATCAAAAACCTTTCCCATTTAACCAAACCATTGTATGATATGCTCAAAAAGAACCCTCCACCCTGGAATTTTCAACAAACCAAAGCAGTGCAACAACTTAAGAGACTAACTGATAATCTCCCTCCCCTCTAAATTCCATCCAATGGAAAAAGAATATTACAGACAGATGCAAGTGATGAACACTGGGGAGCAGTCCTCTTAGAAGAAATTAATGGTAACCGCAACATCTGTGGTTATCAAAGTGGTCATTTCAAACCTTCTGAAACACACTACCATTCTACTTTCAAAGAAATCCTTGCAGTCAAAAATGGTATCAAAAGGTTTGCTTTTCACCTTATTGGTCACAAATTTCTTATTGAAATGGATATGTCTTCATTTCCTAAAATGTTACAATTCAAGAACAAGACAATCCCACATCCTCAATTACTCAGATGGGCAGAATGGTTTTCCCAATATGATTTTGAAGTTAAACACATAAAAGGATCAACCAATTTTCTTCCAGATTTTCTTTCAAGAAAAGGTGCAGAACAAAGCAATTTACTCATTCCTGTTATAGCAGTTTTACAACCAGATGCAGAATCTTCATCTTCATCATCAGCACCTCAATCAACAGTATGGCAAAGAATGGATCAACTCCCACATGAAATCACAGAAAAAATCCTAGAAAAGTCAATTCCTGTCTACTGTCATGAAACATGGACAGCATATTGGAAAATACTTGCTAGAAAATATGGAAGCTCTCCATTTCGAGGAATGACCTTCAATTCTGAATACCCTTTTCTCAACCTTTTCCACATTCATGATCCATATCACCTTGTCCCTGAAGCAATCCCTTTCTTCCTCAATCTATCCAGGTGTCATTACATTGCAATTGTATTCAATGCACAAGTGATGAACAGATATTTGTTCTTAACACAAGTAGGAAATCCCCAAGATGAACAACAAATGTTTCGAAATACTCTCAAATTCCTTCTAAGATATCAAACAATGTCTTATTGGGAATCAATATTTGGCAATTTCCTCACTACATATGTTGTAATTATTTTCCATCAGAACCTGGTCCGATGTTCACAGTCTCCAAACGGCACAATAATCCATCAAGATTCATTTGTAAAAATCCATGGCTGGTATGGATATAATCTCATCAGGACAAAAGATGTTCACCCAGAACAGTGGTTATTATTCAAGGTAGAAATGAGTCAGCTCAACGGATTACCTCATACATTCATTGACTCAACATCTTTTCGACAAGCAGATCACCCTCTAAGCCAGTCACCAGCAACAGCTTTGGATGCTTTTGTTAAGAATACTATTCGTGAAAGAGATTTAATGGAAACCATAATCAACACAGATCCAAACAATCACATGGATGAAACATCATCAGAAGAAGAACAGTACAGGCACCCTAGAGATGATTTCGACAGTGGTGAGTGGCCGGATACAGATTAAAATACGTATTTATGTATTTGTGTAATATTATGTATGCAATGATGTCATAGTGTGATGTGATGTGTGCAATGATGTCATTAGATCAATAATTGTGAGTGATGTAAGCAATGATGTAATTAGATCAATAATTGTGAGTGATGTAAGCAATGATGTCATTACATCAATAATTGAGCTTTTACCTGATTAGCAGGTAACAAGTCATCCGGTAACCTCTTTAAGAGGTAGCAGGTCATTTCCACTTTTATGGCCTATAAATATGTATTGATAGAATGGAGTTGGATCATAACTTAAAAAAAGATCACAACTTCTTCTTCCTTGTATAATAAATTACCCAGTTTGTTGTAATTCTCTCCTTCTGCTTCTCTATTTTCCCACTTTGTTTTACGAGTTTCTCTCCTCACTGAGACAGCCCCCTCCTTCGTATCAGAGCTGGTAATACACCCATTAATGAGTCACTAAACACCTCATCTGGTAAAACACCCTTATATGCAAAGAGTGCTTAAATATCAAAAGTTTTGCTATTTCTTTTATTAGTAAAACTATTGTTCATCCTAGATAAGTATGCTCTGTATTAGCCAAACTATGTTTGGAATTTTACATCAGAAAACATGGATGATATCTAGTTTGAATGACTAGAAATATGTACAATAATGTTCTCTTACAAGATATTCCCGGAGGCCGGAGTGTTATTGTAGCCGAGGAAATGGCGTTGTTTGAACACGTAGCCGTAGGAAGTTGGTAAAAGAAAATTATTGTTTTCAAAACCTGAAACCCAACATCAGAAAACTTTGCAAAAGGTGTGTAATACCAGATCACTTCTAAATATGTCTTTCAGATCTCCATCAAACTCATCTTCTTTACCCTCTTCAAAATTAGATTATCTATATCAGTTATCATATATAGATGACGAATCTAAAATTCCAGAATCTAGATATCCTGTAGTTAATCCTTATGATGTTTATAAAAAACCTTCTTCTTCAATTTCTAGAGTAGCTTCTCAAGTATTTCACTCATCGAAAAATCCAAAAACAAAAGAATTTATCCAAGCTTCTCGATTTGATCAATATCAAATCCCTTCTGATTCAAAAGAGCAGTTGGTATCTCTTGAATTACCAAAACATTTAATCCCTAATTGGCAGAGAGCAGGTTACACACATATGCACTTTGGTGCTATCAGATTAGCTCTTACTTTTCATGGGAGAAAAGGACTTGGAGTAGTCTCTCGAATAGCTCTCCTTGATTCAAGGTTTACAAGATATCAAGATGCTTGTATTGCAACAGTACAAACAACTCTGAATGCTGGAACAGTCTTCTTGACTTTCTTTCCAAATTTCAATATGCCTCTCACAGATCCATCACTGGTGACAGCCTTGAAAGTCCAGATGCAGATAACTGGAGCACCTCAGGTAAACACGTATGCTGCTACTCTTCACTACCAAATGGTTTACAGAGTACAAAACCATGCTTTTGACATACCAGTTCCATCTCACATAAACACAGAAGATGCTATATTTCTTAATATAGATTCAACAGCTACACCTAGTCTTTCCTACATCCCAAAACAAATAACCAAAGAAGCCCTTTGTGAATTACTCCCTTCTTCTTGGTTAACAAATTATGAATCAATCCACTCCCAGACACAAACAGCCCAATCAACAGATCCAGTTTTCCACACTAGATCAGATGGTCTAGTTGAGATCCGTTTTCCAAAACCAAATATTGTTCAGAATTGTCCAGTAGTTCCCTCAGAACTAAACGTATTAGATTCTGATCCACTAAAAGTTGCATATTTTACAAGTGAAGGAAATCCTGTTTATCATGGTAAAGATCCAGTCACAGGACATATATGGTATGATGATTCCATTTGTAAATGCTATTTATGTCTAAATCATCAAGATGATTCTGAATCTGATGAAGATATAGAAGATCCTCAACCATTTACCAGACGATCAAGAAGAAACCCCATAACCAGATCTAATCGTATCCTATAACCGGAATGCAACATGTTTGAACTACAAAACCCATCATATGAACAAGAATTCCCACCTCTTAAACCTTTTCAAAACCCAGAGAAAATCTCTCATTCATGGAAAATAGAAGCCCCTGTAGCTATTGATCATCAAGGCAGACGAACTCAACAACCACTTGTTGAGCAAGTGCTTAATTGGCAATCAGAAAATCAAGTTGCTCAAAATAAAGTATTAAAAAGGCTTTCAGATGACAATGAAAAAATGAAATCTAAAGTTTTTTCCATAGAAGCAACTACTGCAGAAATCAAAGCCAAAATTGATGTACTTCATAAAGAATTGATGATGGTGGTTACTACAATGAAAGGTACTATAAATTATTCTGAACCCCTCTCTCAAAAAGAACAAGAGAAAAAAGCCCTTGAAAACCAATTATTTTATTTTCAGAATAAACAAAATCAACCCTCATCTTTTCCTTCAAACCCTTTTTCCCCAAGAGTTTCACAACCAAACATCCAGATTCAAACACTTCAAGCAAACTCTTCATTCCACCCATCAGTTAACCCATTCTCACTAAAACCAAAACATACCATAGACTCCAAACCACAAGTTAAACCAAAAGTACCCAAAACTGAACCAGATGAACCCGATGCTTTTATTGGTGCTTCAACCTCAACCTCAACAGCAAATGAAACCCTTGAAACCATGGCCCTACAACAAGAAAACCCGATAAGTGCATTTTTGAAATCTCTTACCATACAACCACTAAATCCAAAACCCCATATCAAGCCAAAAAAGCCAATTCCAGAACCATTTGATCCGTTTCAAGCTTTTGAAGAACTATACATGGCAGATCAAGAAGAACTTCACTTTGATGATCTTGAAACTCCTTACACGGAAACCCACCAAACACCACAATCCATAACGTTCAAAAGTTTCACTATTGATGATATTCCTTTTTCGCAATGGCAAGATCGCATGCAACATTTTCTTGCATGGTGCACGGCTGAATTAGAAGAAAATGATATGCATGAAGTCTGTAGACGATTTGTTGCAAGACTTGAAGGCAGACTCTCTGATTGGTATCATTCTCTTGGCGAATACCGACAGATAGAAATCCTTTCAGCAAGATCCCCAATTGATCTCATGAATTATATTCACACAGAATTTCTTGGTACTGGAGATCAGATGCTTACTGCAGCTCGTGAAGAATTTTTAAAAATGAAATGCTGCTCCTTCGAATCAAAACACCTGAATAAGCATTATAATCGAATGTCAAAAAGATTTTATATGCTTGGTGGAATAGATGATGTTAATCTCAAACAAGTTTTCTTGAACTCTTTTCCTGAACCTCTGGCAATAGAAGCAACACGAACTATCCAGAAAACAGGCAAGCAATTGAAAGATGTTTCATTAGGTGTTCTATACCAATTCATTACTGAAGCATTGGAAAAGTTTTGTAATCACAAAAAATTTCTCAAATACGTTGAAGAAACTGGCTCTAAGCTTGGCAACGCATGTGATGACAGAAGATTTAAGATAAAGTGCAAAGATGGAAAATGCAATTGTTCTTCCAAAAGATCCACAAGATTGAAGAAATACAGAAACTACAAGATGAAGCCTTTCAAACGAGGAAAATGGAAATTCCTAAGAAAGAAAAATAAAAATTCTTTTAAAGGGAAAAATCGATGCTTCATTTGTGGCAAAAGTGGTCATTTTGCAAAGGAATGCAGAAACAAGAAAAAAGATAAATTCATGAAACAAGTCTCGATGATTACAGAAGAAGACTCGTCTGATCATGACATTGAATCTTTATTTTCATTAGATGATGAGCCCAATGATGAAACAATTTTAATGATCCAATTGTCTGATTTTGAATCAAATTTCTCAGAAGATACTTCAGAAAATGAATCGATGATGATAGATATTCAAGGAATCTATCCTGTTGAAAGAAGTGTCCCTTATGCACCAGTCCAAATACTCCTTACCCACTATTCAAAACCTCAAACCCTTATCGCTTTTTTTGATACAGGTTCTTCTTCAACCATTATGAATCCAGATCTCCTCCCCTCTCATATGTGGCAACCATGTTCTCAAACCTTTCGAACAGCTAATAGTTCTTCTCTTTCTATAGAACTTATTAGTAAACCTTTACTCATAAAACTCTTTCCACAATGTATAATACATCATAGAGTTTTAGGATCTCATCTTCCCAATAAAGATTTGTTATTAGGTTTTGATATCTTGAGTCAAATCAAAAATCTTTCATGGTCAAACCAAGGTCTAAAATATAAGTCTTTTGTATTACCCTGGTTATCACTAACCCATTTGCAGGTACACACAATTGACAACAATTTTGGAGAATTTTCAACAAAGATAATTAGTACATCCTGTGCTAATTCACATACAGAATTTCTTCAAAAATGCAAGAATCCTTTATGGCAGAATCCAGAGTTTTTCATCAAACTACCCTTCAAGCTCAATGAAGATGTCAATCCAACAAAAGCAAGCCACCAAGGAATGAATCCAGAAGACTTACAACTTGCAGTCCAAGAACTTTCCCAACTCCAGCAAGAAGGCCTGATCGAACCAACAACATCCCCATGGGCGTGTGAAGCTTTCTATGTCAACAAACATTCAGAACAGATACGTGGCAAGAAAAGACTTGTAATCAACTACAAGCCTTTGAATGAATTCCTTGCAGATGATAAGTTTCCTCTTCCAAACAGATGGACTCTCTTCCAAAGCCTAACCAATGCAAAAGTTTTTTCCAAGTTTGATCTTAAAGCAGGTTTTTGGCAAATTGGCATTCATCCTGAAGAAAGATACAAAACAGCTTTTTGTATCCCTGATCATCACTATCAATGGACAGTGATGCCCTTTGGTCTAAAAAGTGCTCCTTCAGCTTTTCAAAAAGCAATGATCAAGATCTTTGAACCAATTCTCTCAAGTGCAGTAATTTATATTGATGACATTCTTCTCTTTTCAAAAAATGAAGAAGAGCATTTAGTACTGCTAAACAAATTTCATTCATTGCTTTTGCAATATGGAATTATGCTCTCAGAAAGAAAGATGATTTTGGCAACAACTCAAATTGATTTCTTGGGAATGACCATCAACAACTCTCAATATCACCTTCAACCTCATGTAGCGAAAAAACTACTTGAATTCCCAGACATGCTTTCCACTACCAAGGATATTCAACAATTTCTTGGTATAGTAAATTACATGTCCCCATTCATCAAAAACCTTTCCCATTTAACCAAACCATTGTATGATATGCTCAAAAAGAACCCTCCACCCTGGAATTTTCAACAAACCAAAGCAGTGCAACAACTTAAGAGACTAACTGATAATCTCCCTCCCCTCCAAATTCCATCCAATGGAAAAAGAATATTACAGACAGATGCAAGTGATGAACACTGGGGAGCAGTCCTCTTAGAAGAAATTAATGGTAACCGCAACATCTGTGGTTATCAAAGTGGCCATTTCAAACCTTCTGAAACACACTACCATTCTAATTTCAAAGAAATCCTTGCAGTCAAAAATGGTATCAAAAGGTTTGCTTTTCACCTTATTGGTCACAAATTTCTTATTGAAATGGATATGTCTTCATTTCCTAAAATGTTACAATTCAAGAACAAGACAATCCCACATCCTCAATTGCTCAGATGGGCAGAATGGTTTTCCCAATATGATTTTGAAGTCAAACACATAAAAGGATCAACCAATTTTCTTCCAGATTTTCTTTCAAGAAAAGGTGCAGAACAAAGCAATTTACTCATTCCTGTTATAGCAGTTTTACAACCAGATGCAGAATCTTCATCTTCATCATCAGCACCTCAATCAACAGTATGGCAAAGAATGGATCAACTCCCACATGAAATCACAGAAAAAATCCTAGAAAAGTCAATTCCTGTCTACTATCATGAAACATGGACATCATATTGGAAAATACTTGCTAGAAAATATGGAAGCTCTCCATTTCGAGGAATGACCTTCAATTCTGAATACCCTTTTCTCAACCTTTTCCACATTCATGATCCATATCACCTTGTCCCTGAAGCAATCCCTTTCTTCCTCAATCTATCCAGGTGTCATTACATTGCAATTGTATTCAATGCACAAGTGATGAACAGATATTTGTTCTTAACACACGTAGGAAATCCCCAAGATGAACAACAAATGTTTCGAAATACTCTCAAATTCCTTCTAAGATATCAAACAATGTCTTATTGGGAATCAATATTTGGCAATTTCCTCACTACATATGTTGTAGTTATTTTCCATCAGAACCTGGTCCGATGTTCACAGTCTCCAAACGGCACAATAATCCATCAAGATTCATTTGTAAAAATCCATGGCTGGTATGGATATAATCTCATCAGGACAAAAGATGTTCACCCAGAACAGTGGTTATTATTCAAGGTAGAAATGAGTCAGCTCAACGGATTACCTCATACATTCATTGACTCAACATCTTTTCGACAAGCAGATCACCCTCTAAGCCAGTCACCAGCAACAGCTTTGGATGCTTTTGTTAAGAATACTATTCGTGAAAGAGATTTAATGGAAACCATAATCAATACAGATCCAAACAATCACATGGATGAAACATCATCAGAAGAAGAACAGTACAGGCACCCTAGAGATGATTTCGACAGTGATGAGTGGCCGGATACAGATTAAAATACGGATACAGATTAAAATACGTATTTATGTATTTGTGTAATATTATGTATGCAATGATGTCATAGTGTGGTGTGATGTGTGCAATGATGTCATTAGATCAATAATTGTGAGTGATGTAAGCAATGATGTAATTAGATCAATAATTGTGAGTGATGTAAGCAATGATGTCATTACATCAATAATTGAGCTTTTACCTAATTAGCAGGTAACAAGTCATCCGGTAACCTCTTTAAGAGGTAGCAGGTCATTTCCACTTTTATGGCCTATAAATATGTATTGATAGAATGGAGTTGGATCATAACTTAAAAAAGATCACAACTTCTTCTTCCTTGTATAATAAATTACCCAGTTTGTTGTAATTCTCTCCTTCTGCTTCTCTATTTTCCCACTTTGTTTTACGAGTTTCTCTCCTCACTGAGACAACCCCCTCCTTGGTATCAGAGATTCAATATAATTACCTCAGTTATGTGGTATTCAGATTATCATATATGAGAGTTATCTAGAGATGCTAGAGATGGTCTAGTTGAAATCCTGAACATTATGTAAAACACCTCATCATTGTGAGTCATTACCTCATACATTCATTGACTCAACATCTTTTCGACAAGCAGATCACCCTCTAAGCCAGTCACCAGCAACAGCTTTGGATGCTTTTGTTAAGAATACTATTCGTGAAAGAGATTTAATGGAAACCATAATCAATACAGATCCAAACAATCACATGGATGAAACATCATCACAGTACAGGCACCCTAGAGATGATTTCGACAGTGATGAGTGGCCGGATACAGATTAAAATACGTATTTATGTATTTGTGTAATATTATGTATGCAATGATGTCATAGTGTGGTGTGATGTAAGCAATGATGTAATTAGATAATTAATTGTGAGTGATGTAAGCAATGATGTCATTACATCAATAATTGAGCTTTTACCTGATTAGCAGGTAACAAGTCATCCGGTAACCTCTTTAAGAGGTAGCAGGTCATATCCACTTTTATGGCCTATAAATATGTATTGATAGAATGGAGTTGGATCATAACTTAAAAAAGATAACAATTTCTAGATAATGTTTACCAGCTCTGTTTACCCAGTCAAAAATGGTATCAAAAGGTTTGCTTTTCACCTTATTGGTCACAAATTTCTTATTGAAATGGATATGTCTTCATTTCCTAAAATGTTACAATTCAAGAACAAGACAATCCCACATCCTCAATTACTCAGATGGGCAGAATGGTTTTCCCAATATGATTTTGAAGTCAAACACATAAAAGGATCAACCAATTTTCTTCCAGATTTTCTTTCAAGAAAAGGTGCAGAACAAAGCAATTTACTCATTCCTGTTATAGCAGTTTTACAACCAGATGCAGAATCTTCATCTTCATCATCAGCACCTCAATCAACAGTATGGCAAAGAATGGATCAACTCCCACATGAAATCACAGAAAAAATCCTAGAAAAGTCAATTCCTGTCTACTGTCATGAAACATGGACAGCATATTGGAAAATACTTGCTAGAAAATATGGAAGCTCTCCATTTCGAGGAATGACCTTCAATTCTGAATACCCTTTTCTCAACCTTTTCCACATTCATGATCCATATCACCTTGTCCCTGAAGCAATCCCTTTCTTCCTCAATCTATCCAGGTGTCATTACATTGCAATTGTATTCAATGCACAAGTGATGAACAGATATTTGTTCTTAACACAAGTAGGAAATCCCCAAGATGAACAACAAATGTTTCGAAATACTCTCAAATTCCTTCTAAGATATCAAACAATGTCTTATTGGGAATCAATATTTGGCAATTTCCTCACTACATATGTTGTAGTTATTTTCCATCAGAACCTGGTCCGATGTTCACAGTCTCCAAACGGCACAATAATCCATCAAGATTCATTTGTAAAAATCCATGGCTGGTATGGATATAATCTCATCAGTACAAAAGATGTTCACCCAGAACAGTGGTTATTATTCAAGGTAGAAATGAGTCAGCTCAACGGATTACCTCATACATTCATTGACTCAACATCTTTTCGACAAGCAGATCACCCTCTAAGCCAGTCACCAGCAACAGCTTTGGATGCTTTTGTTAAGAATACTATTCGTGAAAGAGATTTAATGGAAACCATAATCAATACAGATCCAAACAATCACATGAATGAAACATCATCAGAAGAAGAACAGTACAGGCACCCTAGAGATGATTTCGACAGTGATGAGTGGCCGGATACAGATTAAAATACGTATTTATGTATTTGTGTAATATTATGAGGGCATTCATGTGTCCATTGATATTTGACCATGTTTGGTTAAAAGCACTAGATCAGTACATATTATACCTCTTCTATATCTTCATCAGATTCAGAATCATCTTGATGATTTAGTGACCAATTCAGTTATTTGGTTGAGGTAATAACCAAAGTGGGAAAAGTTTTGTAATCACAAGCTTGGGAGGGGGTATATACTTGGTAACAACCTTTTATGGCCTACATCAATAATTGAGCTTTTACCTGATTATAGGCCATAAAAGTGGAAATGACCTGCTACCTCTTAAAGAGGTTATCGGATGACTTGTTACCTGCTAATCAGGTAAAAGCTCAATTATTGATGTAATGACATCATTGCTTACATCACTCACAATTATTGATCTAATTACATCATTGCTTACATCACTCACAATTATTGATCTAATGACATCATTGCATACATCACACCACACTATGACATCATTGCATACATAATATTACACAAATACATAAATACATATTTTAATCTGTATCCGGCCACTCATCACTGTCGAAATCATCTCTAGGGTGCCTGTACTGTTCTTCTTCTGATGATGTTTCATCCATGTGATTGTTTGGATCTGTATTGATTATGGTTTCCATTAAATCTCTTTCACAAATAGTATTCTTAACAAAAGCATCCAAAGCTGTTGCTGGTGACTGGCTTAGAGGGTGATCTGCTTGTCGAAAAGATGTTGAGTCAATGAATGTATGAGGTAATCCGTTGAGCTGACTCATTTCTACCTTGAATAATAACCACTGTTCTGGGTGAACATCTTTTGTCCTGATGAGATTATATCCATACCAGCCATGGATTTTTACAAATGAATCTTGATGGATTATTGTGCCGTTTGGAGACTGTGAACATCGGACCAGGTTCTGATGGAAAATAATTACAACATATGTAGTGAGGAAATTGCCAAATATTGATTCCCAATAAGACATTGTTTGATATCTTAGAAGGAATTTGAGAGTATTTCGAAACATTTGTTGTTCATCTTGGGGATTTCCTACTTGTGTTAAGAACAAATATCTGTTCATCACTTGTGCATTGAATACAATTGCAATGTAATGACACCTGGATAGATTGAGGAAGAAAGGGATTGCTTCAGGGACAAGGTGATATGGATCATGAATGTGGAAAAGGTTGAGAAAAGGGTATTCAGAATTGAAGGTCATTCCTCGAAATGGAGAGCTTCCATATTTTCTAGCAAGTATTTTCCAATATGCTGTCCATGTTTCATGACAGTAGACAGAAATTGACTTTTCTAGGATTTTTTCTGTGATTTCATGTGGAAGTTGATCCATTCTTTGCCATACTATTGATTGAGGTGCTGATGATGAAGATGAAGATTCTGCATCTGGTTGTAAAACTGCTATAACAGGAATGAGTAAATTGCTTTGTTCTGCACCTTTTCTTGAAAGAAAATCTGGAAGAAAATTGGTTGATCCTTTTATGTGTTTAACTTCAAAATCATATTGGGAAAACCATTCTGCCCATCTGAGTAATTGAGGATGTGGGATTGTCTTGTTCTTGAATTATAACATTTTAGGAAATGAAGACATATCCATTTCAATAAGAAATTTGTGACCAATAAGGTGAAAGGCAAACCTTTTGATACCATTTTTGACTGCAAGGATTTCTTTGAAAGTAGAATGGTAGTGTGTTTCAGAAGGTTTTAAATGACCACTTTGATAACCACAGATGTTGCGGTTACCATTAATTTCTTCTAAGAGGACTGCTCCCCAGTGTTCATCACCTGCATCTGTCTGCAATATTCTTTTTCCATTGGATGGAATTTGGAGGGGAGGGAGATTATCAGTTAGTCTCTTAAGTTGTTGCACTGCTTTGGTTTGTTGAAAATTCCAGGGTGGAGGGTTCTTTTTGAGCATATCATACAATGGTTTGGTTAAATGGGAAAGGTTTTTGATGAATGGGGACATGTAATTTACTATACCAAGAAATTGTTGAATATCCTTGGTAGTGGAAAGCATGTCTGGAAATTCAAGTAGTTTTTTCGCTACATGAGGTTGAAGGTGATATTGAGAGTTGTTGATGGTCATTCCCAAGAAATCAATTTGAGTTGTTGCCAAAATCATCTTTCTTTCTGAGAGCATAATTCCATATTGCAAAAGCAATGAATGAAATTTGTTTAGCAGTACTAAATGCTCTTCTTCATTTTTTGAAAAGAGAAGAATGTCATCAATATAAATTACTGCACTTGAGAGAATTGGTTCAAAGATCTTGATCATTGCTTTTTGAAAAGCTGAAGGAGCACTTTTTAGACCAAAGGGCATCACTGTCCATTGATAGTGATGATCAGGGATACAAAAAGCTGTTTTGTATCTTTCTTCAGGATGAATGCCAATCTGCCAAAAACCTGCTTTAAGATCAAACTTGGAAAAAACTTTTGCATTGGTTAGGCTTTGGAAGAGAGTCCATCTGTTTGGAAGAGGAAACTTATCATCTGCAAGGAATTCATTCAAAGGCTTGTAGTTGATTACAAGTCTTTTCTTGCCACGTATCTGTTCTGAATGTTTGTTGACATAGAAAGCTTCACACGCCCATGGGGATGTTGTTGGTTCGATCAGGCCTTCTTGCTGGAGTTGGGAAAGTTCTTGGACTGCAAGTTGTAAGTCTTCTGGATTCATTCCTTGGTGGCTTGCTTTTGTTGGATTGACATCTTCATTGAGCTTGAAAGGTAGTTTGATGAAAAACTCTGGATTCTGCCATAAAGGATTCTTGCATTTTTGAAGAAATTCTGTATGTGAATTAGCACAGGATGTACTAATTATCTTTGTTGAAAATTGTCCAAAATTGTTGTCAATTGTGTGTACCTGCAAATGGGTTAGTGATAACCAGGGTAATACAAAAGACTTATATTTTAGACCTTGGTTTGACCATGAAAGATTTTTGATTTGACTCAAGACATCAAAACCTAATAACAAATCTTTATTAGGAAGATGAGATCCTAAAACTCTATGACGTATTATACATTGTGGAAAGAGTTTTATGAGTAAAGGTTTACTAATAAGTTCTATAGAAAGAGAAGAACTATTAGCTGTTCGAAAGGTTTGAGAACATGGTTGCCACATATGAGAGGGGAGGAGATCTGGATTCATAATGGTTGAAGAAGAACCTGTATCAAAAAAAGCGATAAGGGTTTGAGGTTTTGAATAGTGGGTAAGGAGTATTTGGACTGGTGCATAAGGGACACTTCTTTCAACAGGATAGATTCCTTGAATATCTATCATCATCGATTCATTTTCTGAAGTATCTTCTGAGAAATTTGATTCAGAATCAGACAATTGGATCATTAAAATTGTTTCATCATTGGGCTCATCATCTAATGAAAATAAAGATTCAATGTCATGATCAGACGAGTCTTCTTCTGTAATCATCGAGACTTGTTTCATGAATTTATCTTTTTTCTTGTTTCTGCATTCCTTTGCAAAATGACCACTTTTGCCACAAATGAAGCATCGATTTTTCCCTTTAAAAGAATTTTTATTTTTCTTTCTTAGGAATTTCCATTTTCCTCGTTTGAAAGGCTTCATCTTGTAGTTTCTGTATTTCTTGAATCTTGTGGATCTTTTGGAAGAACAATTGCATTTTTCATCTTTGCACTTTATCTTAAATCTTCTGTCATCACATGCGTTGCCAAGCTTAGAGCCAGTTTCTTCAACGTATTTGAGAAATTTTTTGTGATTACAAAACTTTTCCAATGCTTCAGTAATGAATTGGTATAGAACACCTAATGAAACATCTTTCAATTGCTTGCCTGTTTTCTGGATAGTTCGTGTTGCTTCTATTGCCAGAGGTTCAGGAAAAGAGTTCAAGAAAACTTGTTTGAGATTAACATCATCTATTCCACCAAGCATATAAAATCTTTTTGACATTCGATTATAATGCTTATTCAGGTGTTTTGATTCGAAGGAGCAGCATTTCATTTTCAAAAATTCTTCACGAGCTGCAGTAAGCATCTGATCTCCAGTACCAAGAAATTCTGTGTGAATATAATTCATGAGATCAATTGGGGTTCTTGCTGAAAGGATTTCTATCTGTCGGTATTCGCCAAGAGAATGATACCAATCAGAGAGTCTGCCTTCAAGTCTTGCAACAAATCGTCTACAGACTTCATGCATATCATTTTCTTCTAATTCAGCCGTGCACCATGCAAGAAAATGTTGCATGCGATCTCGCCATTGCGAAAAAGGAATATCATCAATAGTGAAACTTTTGAACGTTATGGATTGTGATGTTTGGTGGGTTTCTGTGTAAGGAGTTTCAAGATCATCAAAGTGAAGTTCTTCTTGATCTGCCATGTATAGTTCTTCAAAAGCTTGAAACGGATCAAATGGTTCTGGAATTGGCTTTTTTGGCTTGATATGGGGTTTTGGATTTGGTGGTTGTATGGTAAGAGATTTCAAAAATGCACTTATCGGGTTTTCTTGTTGTAGGGCCATGGTTTCAAGGGTTTCATTTGCTGTTGAGGTTGAGGTTGAAGCACCAATAAAAGCATCGGGTTCATCTGGTTCAGTTTTGGGTACTTTTGGTTTAACTTGTGGTTTGGAGTCTATGGTATGTTTTGGTTTTAGTGAGAATGGGTTAACTGATGGGTGGAATGAAGAGTTTGCTTGAAGTGTTTGAATCTGGATGTTTGGTTGTGAAACTCTTGGGGAAAAAGGGTTTGAAGGAAAAGATGAGGGTTGATTTTGTTTATTCTGAAAATAAAATAATTGGTTTTCAAGGGCTTTTTTCTCTTGTTCTTTTTGAGAGAGGAGTTCAGAATAATTTATAGTACCTTTCATTGTAGTAACCACCATCATCAATTCTTTATGAAGTACATCAATTTTGGCTTTGATTTCTGCAGTAGTTGCTTCTATGGAAAAAACTTTAGATTTCATTTTTTCATTGTCATCTGAAAGCCTTTTTAATACTTTATTTTGAGCAACTTGATTTTCTGATTGCCAATTAAGCACTTGCTCAACAAGTGGTTGTTGAGTTCGTCTGCCTTGATGATCAATAGCTACAGGGGCTTCTATTTTCCATGAATGAGAGATTTTCTCTGGGTTTTGAAACGGTTTAAGAGGTGGGAATTCTTGTTCATATGATGGGTTTTGTAGTTCAAACATGTTGCATTCCGGTTGTAGGATACGATTAGATCTGGTTCTGGGGTTTCTTCTTGATCGTCTGGTAGATGGTTGAGGATCTTCTATATCTTCATCAGATTCAGAATCATCTTGATGATTTAGACATAGATAGCATTTATAAATGGAATCATCATACCATATATGTCCTGTGACTGGATCCTTACCATGATAAACAGGATTTCCTTCACTTGTAAAATATGCAACTTTTAGTGGATCAGAATCTAATACGTTTAGTTCTGAGGGAACTACTGGACAATTCTGAACAATATTTGGTTTTGGAAAACGGATCTCAACTAGACCATCTGATCTAGTGTGGAAAACTGGATCTGTTGATTGGGCTGTTTGTGTCTGGGAGTGGATTGATTCATAATTTGTTAACCAAGAAGAAGGGAGTAATTCACAAAGGGCTTCTTTGGTTATTTGTTTTGGGATGTAGGAAAGACTAGGTGTAGCTGTTGAATCTATATTAAGAAATATAGCATCTTCTGTGTTTATGTGAGATGGAACTGGTATGTCAAAAGCATGGTTTTGTACTCTGTAAACCATTTGGTAGTGAAGAGTAGCAGCATATGTGTTTACCTGAGGTGCTCCAGTTATCTGCATCTGGACTTTCAAGGCTGTCAACAGTGATGGATCTGTGAGAGGCATATTGAAATTTGGAAAGAAAGTCAAGAAGACTGTTCCAGCATTCAGAGTTGTTTGTACTGTTGCAATACAAGCATCTTGATATCTTGTAAACCTTGAATCAAGGAGAGCTATTCGAGAGACTACTCCAAGTCCTTTTCTCCCATGAAAAGTAAGAGCTAATCTGATAGCACCAAAGTGCATATGTGTGTAACCTGCTCTCTGCCAATTAGGGATTAAATGTTTTGGTAATTCAAGAGATACCAACTGCTCTTTTGAATCAGAAGGGATTTGATATTGATCAAATCGAGAAGCTTGGATAAATTCTTTTGTTTTTGGATTTTTCGATGAGTGAAATACTTGAGAAGCTACTCTAGAAATTGAAGAAGAAGGTTTTTTATAAACATCATAAGGATTAACTACAGGATATCTAGATTCTGGAATTTTAGATTCGTCATCTATATATGATAACTGATATAGATAATCTAATTTTGAAGAGGGTAAAGAAGATGAGTTTGATGGAGATCTGAAAGACATATTTAGAAGTGATCTGGTATTACACACCTTTTGCAAAGTTTTCTGATGTTGGGTTTCAGGTTTTGAAAACAATAATTTTCTTTTACCAACTTCCTACGGCTACGTGTTCAAACAACGCCATTTCCTCGGCTACAATAACACTCCGGCCTCCGGGAATATCTTGTAAGAGAACATTATTGTACATATTTCTAGTCATTCAAACTAGATATCATCCATGTTTTCTGATGTAAAATTCCAAACATAGTTTGGCTAATACAGAGCATACTTATCTAGGATGAACAATAGTTTTACTAATAAAAGAAATAGCAAAACTTTTGATATTTAAGCACTCTTTGCATATAAGGGTGTTTTACCAGATGAGGTGTTTAGTGACTCATTAATGGGTGTATTACCAGCTCTGATACCAAGGAGGGGGGTTGTCTCAGTGAGGAGAGAAACTCGTAAAACAAAGTGGGAAAATAGAGAACCAGAAGGAGAGAATTACAACAAACTGGGTAATTTATTATACAAGGAAGAAGAAGTTGTGATCTTTTTTAAGTTATGATCCAACTCCATTCTATCAATACATATTTATAGGCCATAAAAGTGGAAATGACCTGCTACCTCTTAAAGAGGTTACCGGATGACTTGTTACCTGCTAATCAGGTAAAAGCTCAATTATTGATGTAATGACATCATTGCTTACATCACTCACAATTATTGATCTAATTACATCATTGCTTACATCACTCACAATTATTGATCTAATGACATCATTGCACACATCACACCACACTATGACATCATTGCATACATAATATTACACAAATACATAAATACGTATTTTAATCTGTATCCGGCCACTCATCACTGTCGAAATCATCTCTAGGGTGCCTGTACTGTTCTTCTTCTGATGATGTTTCATCCATGTGATTGTTTGGATCTGTATTGATTATGGTTTCCATTAAATCTCTTTCACGAATAGTATTCTTAACAAAAGCATCCAAAGCTGTTGCTGGTGACTGGCTTAGAGGGTGATCTGCTTGTCGAAAAGATGTTGAGTCAATGAATGTATGAGGTAATCCGTTGAGCTGACTCATTTCTACCTTGAATAATAACCACTGTTCTGGGTGAACATCTTTTGTACTGATGAGATTATATCCATACCAGCCATGGATTTTTACAAATGAATCTTGATGGATTATTGTGCCGTTTGGAGACTGTGAACATCGGACCAGGTTCTGATGGAAAATAACTACAACATATGTAGTGAGGAAATTGCCAAATATTGATTCCCAATAAGACATTGTTTGATATCTTAGAAGGAATTTGAGAGTATTTCGAAACATTTGTTGTTCATCTTAGGGATTTCCTACTTGTGTTAAGAACAAATATCTGTTCATTACTTGTGCATTGAATACAATTGCAATGTAATGACACCTGGATAGATTGAGGAAGAAAGGGATTGCTTCAGGGACAAGGTGATATGGATCATGAATGTGGAAAAGGTTGAGAAAAGGGTATTCAGAATTGAAGGTCATTCCTCGAAATGGAGAGCTTCCATATTTTCTAGCAAGTATTTTCCAATATGCTGTCCATGTTTCATGACAGTAGACAGGAATTGACTTTTCTAGGATTTTTTCTGTGATTTCATGTGGGAGTTGATCCATTCTTTGCCATACTGTTGATTGAGGTGCTGATGATGAAGATGAAGATTCTGCATCTGGTTGTAAAACTGCTATAACAGGAATGAGTAAATTGCTTTGTTCTGCACCTTTTCTTGAAAGAAAATCTGGAAGAAAATTGGTTGATCCTTTTATGTGTTTAACTTCAAAATCATATTGGGAAAACCATTCTGCCCATCTGAGTAATTGAGGATGTGGGATTGTCTTGTTCTTGAATTGTAACATTTTAGGAAATGAAGACATATCCATTTCAATAAGAAATTTGTGACCAATAAGGTGAAAAGCAAACCTTTTGATACCATTTTTGACTGCAAGGATTTCTTTGAAAGTAGAATGGTAGTGTGTTTCAGAAGGTTTGAAATGACCACTTTGATAACCACAGATGTTGCGGTTACCATTAATTTCTTCTAAGAGGACTGCTCCCCAGTGTTCATCACTTGCATCTGTCTGCAATATTCTTTTTCCATTGGATGGAATTTGGAGGGGAGGGAGATTATCAGTTAGTCTCTTAAGTTGTTGCACTGCTTTGGTTTGTTGAAAATTCCAGGGTGGAGGGTTCTTTTTGAGCATATCATACAATGGTTTGGTTAAATGGGAAAGGTTTTTGATGAATGGGGACATGTAATTTACTATACCAAGAAATTTTTGAATTTCCTTGGTAGTGGAAAGCATGTCTGGGAATTCAAGTAGTTTTTTCGCTACATGAGGTTGAAGGTGATATTGAGAGTTGTTGATGGTCATTCCCAAGAAATCAATTTGAGTTGTTGCCAGAATCATCTTTCTTTCTGAGAGCATAATTCCATATTGCAAAAGCAATGAATGAAATTTGTTTAGCAGTACTAAATGCTCTTCTTCATTTTTTGAAAAGAGAAGAATGTCATCAATATAAATTACTGCACTTGAGAGAATTGGTTCAAAGATCTTGATCATTGCTTTTTGAAAAGCTGAAGGAGCACTTTTTAGACCAAAGGGCATCACTGTCCATTGATAGTGATGATCAGGGATACAAAAAGCTGTTTTGTATCTTTCTTCAGGATGAATGCCAATTTGCCAAAAACCTGCTTTAAGATCAAACTTGGAAAAACTTTTGCATTGGTTAGGCTTTGGAAGAGAGTCCATCTGTTTGGAAGAGGAAACTTATCATCTGCAAGGAATTCATTCAAAGGCTTGTAGTTGATTACAAGTCTTTTCTTGCCACGTATCTGTTCTGAATGTTTGTTGACATAGAAAGCTTCACACGCCCATGGGGATGTTGTTGGTTCAATCAGGCCTTCTTGCTGGAGTTGGGAAAGTTCTTGGACTGCAAGTTGTAAGTCTTCTGGATTCATTCCTTGGTGGCTTGCTTTTGTTGGATTGACATCTTCATTGAGCTTGAAAGGTAGTTTGATGATCTTGCATTTTTGAAGAAATTCTGTATGTGAATTAGCACAGGATGTACTAATTATCTTTGTTGAAAATTCTCCAAAATTGTTGTCAATTGTGTGTACCTGCAAATGGGTTAGTGATAACCAGGGTAATACAAAAGACTTATATTTTAGACCTTGGTTTGACCATGAAAGATTTTTGATTTGACTCAAGATATCAAAACCTAATAACAAATCTTTATTGGGAAGATGAGATCCTAAAACTCTATGACGTATTATACATTGTGGAAAGAGTTTTATGAGTAAAGGTTTACTAATAAGTTCTATAGAAAGAGAAGAACTATTAGCTGTTCGAAAGGTTTGAGAACATGGTTGCCACATATGAGAGGGGAGGAGATCTGGATTCATAATGGTTGAAGAAGAACCTGTATCAAAAAAAACGATAAGGGTTTGAGGTTTTGAATAGTGGGTAAGGAGTATTTGGACTGGTGCATAAGGGACACTTCTTTCAACAGGATAGATTCCTTGAATATCTATCATCATCGATTCATTTTCTGAAGTATCTTCTGAGCAATTTGATTCAGAATCAGACAATTGGATCATTAAAATTGTTTCATCATTGGGCTCATCATCTAATGAAAATAAAGATTCAATGTCATGATCAGACGAGTCTTCTTCTGTAATCATCGAGACTTGTTTCATGAATTTATCTTTTTTCTTGTTTCTGCATTCCTTTGCAAAATGACCACTTTTGCCACAAATGAAGCATCGATTTTTCCCTTTAAAAGAATTTTTATTTTTCTTTCTTAGGAATTTCCATTTTCCTCGTTTGAAAGGCTTCATCTTGTAGTTTCTGTATTTCTTGAATCTTGTGGGTCTTTTGGAAGAACAATTGCATTTTTCATCTTTGTACTTTATCTTAAATCTTCTGTCATCACATGCGTTGCCAAGCTTAGAGCCAGTTTCGTCAACGTATTTGAGAAATTTTTTGTGATTACAAAACTTTTCCAATGCTTCAGTAATGAATTGGTATAGAACACCTAATGAAACATCTTTCAATTGCTTCCCTGTTTTCTGGATAGTTCGTGTTGCTTCTATTGCCAGAGGTTCAGGAAAAGAGTTCAAGAAAACTTGTTTGAGATTAACATCATCTATTCCACCAAGCATATAAAATCTTTTTGACATTCGATTATAATGCTTATTCAGGTGTTTTGATTCGAAGGAGCAGCATTTCATTTTTAAAAATTCTTCACGAGCTGCAGTAAGCATCTGATCTCCAGTACCAAGAAATTCTGTGTGAATATAATTCATGAGATCAATTGGGGTTCTTGCTGAAAGGATTTCTATCTGTCGGTATTCGCCAAGAGAATGATACCAATCAGAGAGTCTGCCTTCAAGTCTTGCAACAAATCGTCTACAGACTTCATGCATATCATTTTCTTCTAATTCAGCCATGCACCATGCAAGAAAATGTTGCATGCGATCTCGCCACTGCGAAAAAGGAATATCATCAATAGTGAAACTTTTGAACGTTATGGATTGTGGTGTTTGGTGGGTTTCCGTGTAAGGAGTTTCAAGATCATCAAAGTGAAGTTCTTCTTGATCTGCCATGTATAGTTCTTCAAAAGCTTGAAACGGATCAAATGGTTCTGGAATTGGCTTTTTTGGCTTGATATGGGGTTTCAGATTTAGTGGTTGTATGGTAAGAGATTTCAAAAATGCACTTATCGGGTTTTCTTGTTGTAGGGCCATGGTTTCAAGGGTTTCATTTGCTGTTGAGGTTGAGGTTGAAGCACCAATAAAAGCATCGGGTTCATCTGGTTCAGTTTTGGGTACTTTTGGTTTAACTTGTGGTTTGGAGTCTATGGTATGTTTTGGTTTTAGTGAGAATGGGTTAACTGATGGGTGGAATGAAGAGTTTGCTTGAAGTGTTTGAATCTGGATGTTTGGTTGTGAAACTCTTGGGGAAAAAGGGTTTGAAGGAAAAGATGAGGGTTGATTTTGTTTATTCTAAAAATAAAATAATTGGTTTTCAAGGGCTTTTTTCTCTTGTTCTTTTTGAGAGAGGAGTTCAGAATAATTTATAGTACCTTTCATTGTAGTAACCACCATCATCAATTCTTTATGAAGTACATCAATTTTGGCTTTGATTTCTGCAGTAGTTGCTTCTATGGAAAAAACTTTAGATTTCATTTTTTCATTGTCATCTGAAAGCCTTTTTAATACTTTATTTTGAGCAACTTGATTTTCTGATTGCCAATTAAGCACTTGCTCAACAAGTGGTTGTTGAGTTCGTCTGCCTTGATGATCAATAGCTACAGGGGCTTCTATTTTCCATGAATGAGAGATTTTCTCTGGGTTTTGAAAAGGTTTAAGAGGTGGGAATTCTTGTTCATATGATGGGTTTTGTAGTTCAAACATGTTGCATTCCGGTTGTAGGATACGATTAGATCTGGTTCTGGGGTTTCTTCTTGATCGTCTGGTAGATGGTTGAGGATCTTCTATATCTTCATCAGATTCAGAATCATCTTGATGATTTAGACATAGATAGCATTTACAAATGGAATCATCATACCATATATGTCCTGTGACTGGATCTTTACCATGATAAACAGGATTTCCTTCACTTGTAAAATATGCAACTTTTAGTGGATCAGAATCTAATACGTTTAGTTCTGAGGGAACTACTGGACAATTCTGAACAATATTTGGTTTTGGAAAACGGATCTCAACTAGACCATCTGATCTAGTGTGGAAAACTGGATCTGTTGATTGGGCTGTTTGTGTCTGGGAGTGGATTGATTCATAATTTGTTAACCAAGAAGAAGGGAGTAATTCACAAAGGGCTTCTTTGGTTATTTGTTTTGGGATGTAGGAAAGACTAGGTGTAGCTGTTGAATCTATATTAAGGAATATAGCATCTTCTGTGTTTATGTGAGATGGAACTGGTATGTCAAAAGCATGGTTTTGTACTCTGTAAACCATTTGGTAGTGAAGAGTAGCAGCATATGTGTTTACCTGAGGTGCTCCAGTTATCTGCATCTGGACTTTCAAGGCTGTCAACAGTGATGGATCTGTGAGAGGCATATTGAAATTTGGAAAGAAAGTCAAGAAGACTGTTCCAGCATTCAGAGTTGTTTGTACTGTTGCAATACAAGCATCTTGATATCTTGTAAACCTTGAATCAAGGAGAGCTATTCGAGAGACTACTCCAAGTCCTTTTCTCCCATGAAAAGTAAGAGCTAATCTGATACCACCAAAGTGCATATGTGTGTAACCTGCTCTCTGCCAATTAGGGATTAAATGTTTTGGTAATTCAAGAGATACCAACTGCTCTTTTGAATCAGAAGGGATTTGATATTGATCAAATCGAGAAGCTTGGATAAATTCTTTTGTTTTTGGATTTTTCGATGAGTGAAATACTTGAGAAGCTACTCTAGAAATTGAAGAAGAAGGTTTTTTATAAACATCATAAGGATTAACTACAGGATATCTAGATTCTGGAATTTTAGATTCGTCATCTATATATGATAACTGATATAGATAATCTAATTTTGAAGAGGGTAAAGAAGATGAGTTTGATGGAGATCTGAAAGACATATTTAGAAGTGATCTGGTATTACACACCTTTTGCAAAGTTTTCTGATGTTGGGTTTCAGGTTTTGAAAACAATAATTTTCTTTTACCAACTTCCTACGGCTACGTGTTCAAACAACGCCATTTCCTCGGCTACAATAACACTCCGGCCTCCGAGAATATCTTGTAAGAGAACATTATTGTACATATTTCTAGTCATTCAAACTAGATATCATCCATGTTTTCTGATGTAAAATTCCAAACATAGTTTGGCTAATACAGAGCATACTTATCTAGGATGAACAATAGTTTTACTAATAAAAGAAATAGCAAAACTTTTGATATTTAAGCACTCTTTGCATATAAGGGTGTTTTACCAGATGAGGTGTTTAGTGACTCATTAATGGGTGTATTACCAGCTCTGATACCAAGGAGGGGGGTTGTCTCAGTGAGGAGAGAAACTCGTAAAACAAAGTGGGAAAATAGAGAAGCAGAAGGAGAGAATTACAACAAACTGGGTAATTTATTATACAAGGAAGAAGAAGTTGTGATCTTTTTTAAGTTATGATCCAACTCCATTCTATCAATACATATTTATAGGCCATAAAAGTGGAAATGACCTGCTACCTCTTAAAGAGGTTACCGGATGACTTGTTACCTGCTAATCAGGTAAAAGCTCAATTATTGATGTAATGACATCATTGCATACATAATATTACACAAATACATAAATACGTATTTTTAGTGGCCGGATACAGATTAAAATACGTATTTATGTATTTGTGTAATATTATGTAAGCAATGATGTCATAGTGTGGTGTGATGTGTGCAATGATGTCATTAGATCAATAATTGTGAGTGATGTAAGCAATGATGTAATTAGATCAATAATTGTGAGTGATGTAAGCAATGATGTCATTACATCAATAATTGAGCTTTTACCTGATTAGCAGGTAACAAGTCATCCGGTAACCTCTTTAAGAGGTAGCAGGTCATTTCCACTTTTATGGCCTATAAATATGTATTGATAGAATGGAGTTGGATCATAACTTAAAAAAGATCACAACTTCTTCTTCCTTGTATAATAAATTACCCAGTTTGTTGTAATTCTCTCCTTCTGCTTCTCTATTTTCCCACTTTGTTTTACGAGTTTCTCTCCTCACTGAGACAACCCCCCTCCTTGGTATCAGAGCTGGTAATACACCCATTAATGAGTCACTAAACACCTCATCTGGTAAAACACCCTTATATGCAAAGAGTGCTTAAATATCAAAAGTTTTGCTATTTCTTTTATTAGTAAAACTATTGTTCATCCTAGATAAGTATGCTCTGTATTAGCCAAACTATGTTTGGAATTTTACATCAGAAAACATGGATGATATCTAGTTTGAATGACTAGAAATATGTACAATAATGTTCTCTTACAAGATATTCCCGGAGGCCGGAGTGTTATTGTAGCCGAGGAAATGGCGTTGTTTGAACACGTAGCCGTAGGAAGTTGGTAAAAGAAAATTATTGTTTTCAAAACCTGAAACCCAACATCAGAAAACTTTGCAAAAGGTGTGTAATACCAGATCACTTCTAAATATGTCTTTCAGATCTCCATCAAACTCATCTTCTTTACCCTCTTCAAAATTAGATTATCTATATCAATTATCATATATAGATGACGAATCTAAAATTCCAGAATCTAGATATCCTGTAGTTAATCCTTATGATGTTTATAAAAAACCTTCTTCTTCAATTTCTAGAGTAGCTTCTCAAGTATTTCACTCATCGAAAAATCCAAAAACAAAAGAATTTATCCAAGCTTCTCGATTTGATCAATATCAAATCCCTTCTGATTCAAAAGAGCAGTTGGTATCTCTTGAATTACCAAAACATTTAATCCCTAATTGGCAGAGAGCAGGTTACACACATATGCACTTTGGTGCTATCAGATTAGCTCTTACTTTTCATGGGAGAAAAGGACTTGGAGTAGTCTCTCGAATAGCTCTCCTTGATTCAAGGTTTACAAGATATCAAGATGCTTGTATTGCAACAGTACAAACAACTCTGAATGCTGGAACAGTCTTCTTGACTTTCTTTCCAAATTTCAATATGCCTCTCACAGATCCATCACTGTTGACAGCCTTGAAAGTCCAGATGCAGATAACTGGAGCACCTCAGGTAAACACATATGCTGCTACTCTTCACTACCAAATGGTTTACAGAGTACAAAACCATGCTTTTGACATACCAGTTCCATCTCACATAAACACAGAAGATGCTATATTTCTTAATATAGATTCAACAGCTACACCTAGTCTTTCCTACATCCCAAAACAAATAACCAAAGAAGCCCTTTGTGAATTACTCCCTTCTTCTTGGTTAACAAATTATGAATCAATCCACTCCCAGACACAAACAGCCCAATCAACAGATCCAGTTTTCCACACTAGATCAGATGGTCTAGTTGAGATCCGTTTTCCAAAACCAAATATTGTTCAAAATTGTCCAGTGGTTCCCTCAGAACTAAACGTATTAGATTCTGATCCACTAAAAGTTGCATATTTTACAAGTGAAGGAAATCCTGTTTATCATGGTAAAGATCCAGTCACAGGACATATATGGTATGATGATTCCATTTGTAAATGCTATCTATGTCTAAATCATCAAGATGATTCTGAATCTGATGAAGATATAGAAGATCCTCAACCATCTACCAGACGATCAAGAAGAAACCCCAGAACCAGATCTAATCGTATCCTACAACCAGAATGCAACATGTTTGAACTACAAAACCCATCATATGAACAAGAATTCCCACCTCTTAAACCGTTTCAAAACCCAGAGAAAATCTCTCATTCATGGAAAATAGAAGCCCCTGTAGCTATTGATCATCAAGGCAGTCGAACTCAACAACCACTTGTTGAGCAAGTGCTTAATTGGCAATCAGAAAATCAAGTTGCTCAAAATAAAGTATTAAAAAGGCTTTCAGATGACAATGAAAAAATGAAATCTAAAGTTTTTTCCATAGAAGCAACTACTGCAGAAATCAAAGCCAAAATTGATGTACTTCATAAAGAATTGATGATGGTGGTTACTACAATGAAAGGTACTATAAATTATTCTGAACTCCTCTCTCAAAAAGAACAAGAGAAAAAAGCCCTTGAAAACCAATTATTTTATTTTCAGAATAAACAAAATCAACCCTCATCTTTTCCTTCAAACCCTTTTTCCCCAAGAGTTTCACAACCAAACATCCAGATTCAAACACTTCAAGCAAACTCTTCATTCCACCCATCAGTTAACCCATTCTCACTAAAACCAAAACATACCATAGACTCCAAACCACAAGTTAAACCAAAAGTACCCAAAACTGAACCAGATGAACCCGATGCTTTTATTGGTGCTTCAACCTCAACCTCAACAGCAAATGAAACCCTTGAAACCATGGCCCTACAACAAGAAAACCCGATAAGTGCATTTTTGAAATCTCTTACCATACAACCACCAAATCCAAAACCCCATATCAAGCCAAAAAAGCCAATTCCAGAACCATTTGATCCGTTTCAAGCTTTTGAAGAACTATACATGGCAGATCAAGAAGAACTTCACTTTGATGATCTTGAAACTCCTTACACGGAAACCCACCAAACATCACAATCCATAACGTTCAAAAGTTTCACTATTGATGATATTCCTTTTTCGCAATGGCGAGATCGCATGCAACATTTTCTTGCATGGTGCACGGGTGAATTAGAAGAAAATGATATGCATGAAGTCTGTAGACGATTTGTTGCAAGACTTGAAGGCAGACTCTCTGATTGGTATCATTCTCTTGGCGAATACCGACAGATAGAAATCCTTTCAGCAAGAACCCCAATTGATCTCATGAATTATATTCACACAGAATTTCTTGGTACTGGAGATCAGATGCTTACTGCAGCTCGTGAAGAATTTTTAAAAATGAAATGCTGCTCCTTCGAATCAAAACACCTGAATAAGCATTAGAATCGAATGTCAAAAAGATTTTATATGCTTGGTGGAATAGATGATGTTAATCTCAAACAAGTTTTCTTGAACTCTTTTCCTGAACCTCTGGCAATAGAAGCAACACGAACTATCCAGAAAACAGGCAAGCAATTGAAAGATGTTTCATTAGGTGTTCTATACCAATTCATTACTGAAGCATTGGAAAAGTTTTGTAATCACAAAAAATTTCTCAAATACGTTGAAGAAACTGGCTCTAAGCTTGGCAACGCATGTGATGACAGAAGATTTAAGATAAAGTGCAAAGATGAAAAATGCAATTGTTCTTCCGAAAGATCCACAAGATTCAAGAAATACAGAAACTACAAGATGAAGCCTTTCAAACGAGGAAAATGGAAATTCCTAAGAAAGAAAAATAAAAATTCTTTTAAAGGGAAAAATCGATGCTTCATTTGTGGCAAAAGTGGTCATTTTGCAAAGGAATGCAGAAACAAGAAAAAAGATAAATTCATGAAACAAGTCTCGATGATTACAGAAGAAGACTCGTCTGATCATGACATTGAATCTTTATTTTCATTAGATGATGAGCCCAATGATGAAACAATTTTAATGATCCAATTGTCTTATTCTGAATCAAATTTCTCAGAAGATACTTCAGAAAATGAATCGATTGAAAGTATTTCGTATGCCCGAGAGACATATTGAATTAATGTGGCTAACATGTTATGATCCAAGTCGGGTCATACCCAATAACAAACTTACCGACACCTTATATGTATTCATTTTAACGGTTGGATTGTTAAATGAATACACGACACTTGAACTTTAGAAAAATCGGTTTTCTAAATTATGATCACTTGAGAAAAATTATTTGGATAATTTATATGTGTTGTGGATTTAATTATTTATAGGTTTAAATAATTATGTTGTATTTCATAAAATGGTTTATGAAATAATTACAAATAACAAATACAAACTTATTTTATACAAGTTTTATAAAATAAATATAAGTTTTATAAAATAAAACTTGTTATAAAATACACATGAGGTGTGCAGAATTTGGGTCTCCAAGATACCACACCCATGCTTGTTTTTTGTTGATTTTAAGACAACACAAGTGCCAAGGGACATGCATATTAGTTTACCAAGGACCTTGACTCAAAGTGAGCTTGCAATACACATTTTAAACTTACAAAAAAACTGCATAATCCTCTAAATACTCAGCTGCTGTGCCGTGGCCTTTTGGTAGCAAAAAGGGATTCAAAGTTTGATTTTTGCAAGCAACATTCAAGTGTAATTAAATCCTAACCAAAGCTAGGGTGTTGGTGCACAAGTTTGGGGTATAACTACTTGAGGTTTCATAGTTTTGGAGCTCCATTCATCATCATCTTCATCATCATCTACTAACAAGCTAGGAGAAGGTATATACATCTTATTCTTGCTTGTAGTTTGTAAGCTTATTTCTCAACTTGATCCTAATTGGGATTTAACTTTAATTGGTTAAAGATTAACATGTTCTAAAATGGTAATTACATGCTTCCGCTTTTAATTGATTCATAAATGGTTTTAAGTATCATGAAACTTGTTAAATCCCAACAATGGTATCTAGAGCCGAAGTTGTTGAAATATGCTTCGAGATGATTTATTAAACCCACTATATTTTGCATTTTATGTACATGCATGAAAGAAAAATGCAAAAATTAATGGATTTGGGTGGGTTGGTCTTTTGGCCGAATTTATGGGTGTTCCAAAATGGTTTTGGGTTTGCCATTTGGTTAATATTTGGTGATATTTTGATGTTCACAATCATAGCCAAGACCTTGTGGTTGAATGAATGTTTGTTTGGTTGATTTATGATTCATTTGGTATGTATTATCATTCATTCAAAAGGCATGTAATAATTATTCATTTGGTTGTAATATTTATTATTTTGGTTATGTAATTTATTTTATATTTGGTATGTAAAATAGATTAGGTTGTATTTCATTTTTTAGACAAAATGTATTAGGATATATTTTGTAAAATGATGAAGAATGATGAAGACTTGAAGAACACATGAAGAAGCATTTGGATGCAAGGTTAAGTGGGAGATTTGAAATCTCCTACTTTATGTAATTACCCCTTATCCGGTGGCATTTGTTTTCGGCTAAACAAATGTCTACCAAAAATGGCTTGATTGTGAACATATGATTTTGCATGCGTGGTTGTTTTGTATGATTATGTGGATTGTATGTTTGTATGCTACAAGTTAATCACACAAGTTAACAACAAACTAAAATGGCAATTTAAATTGGTAAAAATTGACATTATTAACGACATGCAAAACGTCAAATTTAAATGGTTAAATTAAAAACGGCTAAAAGGACATTAATAAACGGTTATTAAGGACATGATAAGGATCATACATATAAAATGGTTTATATTAAGTAATTGGCTTAATTACAAGACATGAAAATGGTTTTTCATAAGTACCATGCACTAAATGCATGTTGGTGTATGGTATAAAAGTTTTCTCAAACTAGAATTAACAAAAACTCAAAATCCCTTTCATTAACAAGGTAAACAAGTTAAACGCCATCCTATTGTGTGACACTTAAAAGTATTAGGGAACTCATGATGGGATAAAGGTCACCTAACCATTATGAACAAACTAATGTGATTAAGGTAAATTTCGCATGCTTGTGGGATAAAGGTCACCTAACCACATGTATGTTAAATTTACAAGTCTATACAAGTAGGACGACTTGATTTGGGAATCATGAACTTAGGGTCACCGAAGCATGAAGAACAAATAGGCGTTGATGGGATAAATATGCCATGCAAAAGGATTGCATGATCCCATACTCTAGAAGTTGCAAATGGATTGCAATTGTCATTTATTGACTACCTAGCTAAATCAAATTGCGGGATAAAGGTCACCTAACCGAAATTTGGTTTACCGTTGGATTCTAGAATTTAATAATTCAATTTGATTTAAAGGGTATTGAATGTTGAATTAAAATCGATACTTAAACGAACTTTGTTAATTTTGTAGATGGCCGCCAATAACAACAACAACATTCAAAACGCACCACTTAACCTAAACCACCTATCATTAAGGTCTCTCTTAGAGAAAGACAAACTCAACCATACAAACTTTATGGATTGGTTCCGCAATCTTCGGATTGTCCTCAAACAAGAGGATAAAATGTATGTGCTTGAGGACCCCATTCCCGATCAACCGGATGAGAATGATGTGGAGGCAATGGCCTCTTACGATAAGTATTGCCACGACTCCCTTCAAGTCTCATGCTTAATGCTTGGGACTATGATACCCGAACTCCAAAAGGATTTCGAGCATCATAGTGCATACGACATGATAACGCAATTGAAGGAGATGTTCCTCCAACAAGCGCGTGTCGAGCGTTTCGAAACGGTTCGGGCGCTACATGCTTGTCGTATGGACGATACCCAATCGGTTTCATCTTATGTACTTAAGATGAAAAGCCTTATCGATCGTGCTAACCGTCTTAACCTAAACATATCAAATGAGTTAGCCACCGATCTTATCCTTAACTCCCTATCAAAAAGGTTTGATCAATTTGTAATTAATTACAATATGAATGGGATGGATAAGAGCATAGGTGAGCTTCACGGTATGCTTAGAACGGCGGAAACTAGCATGGGTAAAAGGGCTTTACCCGTGTTAGCAATCGATCAAGGTGGGTCAAAAGGTAACACCTCTAAGCCAAAGGTGGGCAAGAGAAAAGGACCCGCCCATCAAGGCAAAGGGAAAGGGAAGATGGTTACCCCAACCATCAACAAGGCTAAGAAGAAAAAGGTAGCCGAGAAGGCAAACCCCAAAGAAGACCCATGTTTCGGTTGCGGTGAGATGGGTCATTGGAAACGAAACTGTCCGGTCTATCTTAAGGAGTTGAAGGACAAGAGGGATGCAGGGCAAACCTCAGGTAATATGTATATGGTATATATAGAGCTTAGTATTACTTCTTCTAATACATGGGTATTAGACACGGGATGTGGAACTCATATTTGCAATTCTTTGCAGGGGTTCAAAAGAAGTGAACATAAGGCGGGAACATCAAGTCTCTATATGGGCAATGGTGCAAAGGTGCATGTTAAAGCTCAAGGAGATTTTATTTTGAAGCTTCCAAGCGGATTGGAACTTATTTTAGAAAATGTTTTGTATGCTCCGGATTTGTGTAGAAACATTATTTCTATTTCTCGCTTAAAACAATGTGGTTACGTTGTTAATTTTATTGATGATGATATTCATGTTTCTAAAGATAATGTATTCTATTTCAAGGCTTCGCCTTCAAATGGAATTTATGAATTGGTTCATGATGACACATCATCGAGCTCTATATACCATACTAGCACCAAGAAAATCAAAAGGGATTTGAGTGATTCCTACTTATGGCATTGTCGCCTTGGTCACATAAACAAGAACCGAATGCATACACTTCAAAAGAATGGACTCTTGAAATCAAATGAGATGGACTCGTTTGATGTATGTGAATCTTGTTTACAAGGCAAGATGACTAAAGCACCTTTCAAAGGAACTTATGAAAGGGCTAAAGATTTATTGGGATTAATACATTCGGATGTATGTGGACCCTTTAAACCCATAGCTAGGAATGGTGAAAGATACTTCGTTACTTTCATTGATGACTTCAGTCGTTTTGGATATGTCTACTTATTAAGACATAAGGACGAAACTTTTGAAGCATTCAAAGAATATCAAAACGAAGTACAAAATCAACTCAATAGGACAATTAAGGTACTTCGTACCGATAGAGGAGGTGAATACCTAAGCGATGCATTCCAAGATCATCTTAGGAGTTGTGGGATTATCTCACAACTTACTCCACCCGGAACACCCCAACTTAATGGAGTTTCCGAAAGGAGGAACCGAACCCTAATGGATATGGTTCGATCTATGATGGCAAGAAGCTCGTTGCCTCTATCATTTTGGGGTTATTGTCTAAGCTCCGCGGTTCGTATTTTAAATATGGCCCCAACCAAGAAAGTGGAACGAACTCCTCATGAGATGTGGTTTGGAAAACCTCCTTCTCTTTCATACTTGAAAGTATGGGGATGTGAAGCTTATCCTAAGCGCCATGTAGCTAATAAGTTACATGCTCGATCCACAAAGTGTATCTTCATAGGTTATCCCAAGGATGATATGGGATACTATTTCTATGATCCGACCGAGCAAAATGTATTTGTTGCTCGAAAGGCGGAATTCCTTGAAACCAAATTCCTAATGGAAGGTGATGGTGAAAGGAAAATAGATCTTGTAGAGGTACAAGATCAAGTTGATGATACACAAATGGTTGACACTAGTACTCAACATGAGGATGTTGAAAATGATCAAGTGGATGATCAAAGTACACAAGACGTTCGAAGATCTAGTAGGATTAGTAATCCTCCTGAGAGATATGGTTTTCTCGTGGATGGATGCTACACGGTTGATTTGGATGAACCGATAAACTACGAAGATGCTTTATCAAGGATTGATAAAGATAAATGGCAGGAAGCCATGAACGCCGAGATGCAATCCATGTATGAAAACCAAGTGTGGGAACTTGTTGAGCAACCTCCTAGCTCTAAGCTAGTTGATTGCAAATGGCTTTTCAAAATGAAAACCGACATACATGGAAACTTGGATACATATAAAGCTAGACTTGTTGCAAAAGGTTTCACTCAAACTCAAGGGGTTGATTATGATGAAACTTTCTCGCCTGTTGCAATGCTAAAGTCTATTAGGATATTATTTGCCATTGCTGCTCACTATGACTATGATATATGGCAAATGGATGTCAAAACCGCTTTCCTAAATGGATATCTTATGGAAGATGTCTATATGGTCCAGCCTGAAGGTTTTGTTGATCCAAAATATCCTAAAAGTGTATGCAAGTTAAAGAAGTCAATCTACGGATTGAAACAAGCATCTAGAATGTGGAATCATCGTTTTAATGAGGAAGCCGAGAAATTTGGCTTCATTAAAAATGGTGATGAAGCTTGTGTATATAAGAAAGCTAGTGGGAGCACTATCATGTTCCTTGTACTATATGTGGATGATATATTATTATTTGGAAATGATATTACCACAATGCAAGGAGTGAAAACTTGGCTAAAGAGTTGCTTCTCCATTAAGGATCTTGGAGATGCACAATACATATTGGGGATAGGGATCTATAGGAATAGATCCAAGAGATTGATAGGTTTAAGTCAAAGTACATACATTGATAAAATCTTGAAAAGGTTCAAGATGGAAAACTCTAAGAAAGGTTTGGTACCTATTCAAAGAGGAACCGTTCTCAATTCATCTCAGTGTCCTACCACGAAAGATGAACAAGATAGAATGAAGAAAGTCCCATACGCATCTGCAATTGGGTCTATCATGTATGCGATGATATGTACTAGACCGGATGTGTCATGCGCTCTAAGCTTGACAAGTAGATACCAGAATAACCCAGGAAACAGTCATTGGATTGCTGTTAAAAGTATACTGAAATACCTTAGGAGGACTAAGGATATGTTTCTAATATACGGGTCTGGTGAGGAGGAACTCGCCGTAAAAGGTTACGTGGACGCGAGTTTCCAAACTGATCGAGATGACTCTCGATCACAATCCGGTTATGTCTTCATGTTAAATGGTGGTGCGGTCTCTTGGAAGAGTTCGAAACAGGAGGTTGTTGCGTTATCCACTACAGAGTCGGAGTACATTGCCGCCTCACTGGCAGCTCAGGAAGCTGCATGGATGAAGAAATTCATAGACGACTTAGGAGTGGTCCCTTCCATTCAGGACCCTCTTGAGATCTTTTGTGACAACGAGGGTGCGATTGCTCAAATCAAGGAACCTCGTGCCCATCAAAAGACTCGTCACATTGAGCGGAGATTCAACTACATAAGGGATGAAGTTGAAAAAGGAAAGATATGTATTCGCAAAGTTCACACAGATCATAATGTTGCGGATCCACTCACGAAGCTTTTACATGGGCCAAAACATGAGGGACATGTTTGTGCATTAGGGCTTCGATATTCTAGTGATTGGATATGATCTATTTTATGTATTGTACCGGAACGAAATTATTCAAACTCATTAATATAACTATGGTGTTAATTTATCTGAGTTATGTTCCTATTTTGCATATTTCATCCATGAATAAGCAATTATTCTAAATTTCCATAGTCGATCACATTTGTGGGAACAAGTGTGAGGTTCAGACTATTATGAACTCGGATTGGTATACATTCATAGGTTGAATGTGGGGCAAGGATGCAACCAAGGTTCATAGATATTTGTGGGAGACAAATATTGGAAGACCCGCTCTCAAGAATTACTGTATAGAGCCTTTGTGGTTGATCACATGTAATCTTGAGTAAAGGCGAATATCATTGTATCCTCTGACCTGAGATACATATTGGGTTCAGATATTCACCAAGTACTGTGCCTTGATTCTTTCCTTCGCTATTCTGAAACATGGTAGTACATAAGGAAGAACTCAGGTATATTACAAAGTGTATATCTAGGACGTATGTAGTCAAGATGGAATTTGTCCCTCTTATTCGTTGAGAGTCAGATGTCTAAGGCCTGAAAAGTTAAATCTATAAGAGAGTGATCACTCTGTATCTCCTGGATTTGACATGACATCTAGGATGAAAGGATATTATGAAAGATTCACCTAATCATATTCGAGATGGGAACTCGAAAGGGATGATGTTATTGAATGGCACAAAGTCATAACATATTAGGGGTGATGGACGGTGTGTTAGGCTGTATCCATCACTTGCATTAATTTCTTATGTTTCTCGTGCAAGTGGGAGATTGAAAGTATTTCGTATGCCCGAGAGACATATTGAATTAATGTGGCTAACATGTTATGATCCAAGTCGGGTCATACCCAATAACAAACTTACCGACACCTTATATGTATTCATTTTAACGGTTGGATTGTTAAATGAATACACGACACTTGAACTTTAGAAAAATCGGTTTTCTAAATTATGATCACTTGAGAAAAATTATTTGGATAATTTATATGTGTTGTGGATTTAATTATTTATAGGTTTAAATAATTATGTTGTATTTCATAAAATGGTTTATGAAATAATTACAAATAACAAATACAAACTTATTTTATACAAGTTTTATAAAATAAATATAAGTTTTATAAAATAAAACTTGTTATAAAATACACATGAGGTGTGCAGAATTTGGGTCTCCAAGATACCACACCCATGCTTGTTTTTTGTTGATTTTAAGACAACACAAGTGCCAAGGGACATGCATATTAGTTTACCAAGGACCTTGACTCAAAGTGAGCTTGCAATACACATTTTAAACTTACAAAAAAACTGCATAATCCTCTAAATACTCAGCTGCTGTGCCGTGGCCTTTTGGTAGCAAAAAGGGATTCAAAGTTTGATTTTTGCAAGCAACATTCAAGTGTAATTAAATCCTAACCAAAGCTAGGGTGTTGGTGCACAAGTTTGGGGTATAACTACTTGAGGTTTCATAGTTTTGGAGCTCCATTCATCATCATCTTCATCATCATCTACTAACAAGCTAGGAGAAGGTATATACATCTTATTCTTGCTTGTAGTTTGTAAGCTTATTTCTCAACTTGATCCTAATTGGGATTTAACTTTAATTGGTTAAAGATTAACATGTTCTAAAATGGTAATTACATGCTTCCGCTTTTAATTGATTCATAAATGGTTTTAAGTATCATGAAACTTGTTAAATCCCAACATCGATGATGATAGATATTCAAGGAATCTATCCTGTTGAAAGAAGTGTCCCTTATGCACCAGTCCAAATACTCCTTACCCACTATTCAAAACCTCAAACCCTTATCGCTTTTTTTGATACAGGTTCTTCTTCAACCATTATGAATCCAGATCTCCTCCCCTCTCATATGTGGCAACCATGTTCTCAAACCTTTCGAACAGCTAATAGTTCTTCTCTTTCTATAGAACTTATTAGTAAACCTTTACTCATAAAACTCTTTCCACAATGTATAATACGTCATAGAGTTTTAGGATCTCATCTTCCCAATAAAGATTTGTTATTAGGTTTTGATATCTTGAGTCAAATCAAAAATCTTTCATGGTCAAACCAAGGTCTAAAATATAAGTCTTTTGTATTACCCTGGTTATCACTAACCTATTTGCAGGTACACACAATTGACAACAATTTTGGAGAATTTTCAACAAAGATAATTAGTACATCCTGTGCTAATTCACATACAGAATTTCTTCAAAAATGCAAGAATCCTTTATGGCAGAATCCAGAGTTTTTCATCAAACTACCTTTCAAGCTCAATGAAGATGTCAATCCAACAAAAGCAAGCCACCAAGGAATGAATCCAGAAGACTTACAACTTGCAGTCCAAGAACTTTCCCAACTCCAGCAAGAAGGCCTGATCGAACCAACAACATCCCCATGGGCGTGTGAAGCTTTCTATGTCAACAAACATTCAGAACAGATACGTGGCAAGAAAAGACTTGTAATCAACTACAAGCCTTTGAATGAATTCCTTGCAGATGATAAGTTTCCTCTTCCAAACAGATGGACTCTCTTCCAAAGCCTAACCAATGCAAAAGTTTTTTCCAAGTTTGATCTTAAAGCAGGTTTTTGGCAAATTGGCATTCATCCTGAAGAAAGATACAAAACAGCTTTTTGTATCCCTGATCATCACTATCAATGGACAGTGATGCCCTTTGGTCTAAAAAGTGCTCCTTCAGCTTTTCAAAAAGCAATGATCAAGATCTTTGAACCAATTCTCTCAAGTGCAGTAATTTATATTGATGACATTCTTCTCTTTTCAAAAAATGAAGAAGAGTATTTAGTACTGCTAAACAAATTTCATTCATTGCTTTTGCAATATGGAATTATGCTCTCAGAAAGAAAGATGATTTTGGTAACAACTCAAATTGATTTCCTGGGAATGACCATCAACAACTCTCAATATCACCTTCAACCTCATGTAGCGAAAAAACTACTTGAATTCCCAGACATGCTTTCCACTACCAAGGATATTCAACAATTTCTTGGTATAGTAAATTACATGTCCCCATTCATCAAAAACCTTTCCCATTTAACCAAACCATTGTATGATATGCTCAAAAAGAACCCTCCACCCTGGAATTTTCAACAAACCAAAGCAGTGCAACAACTTAAGAGACTAACTGATAATCTCCCTCCCCTCCAAATTCCATCCAATGGAAAAAGAATATTACAGACAGATGCAAGTGATGAACACTGGGGAGCAGTCCTCTTAGAAGAAATTAATGGTAACCGCAACATCTGTGGTTATCAAAGTGGTCATTTCAAACCTTCTGAAACACACTACCATTCTACTTTCAAAGAAATCCTTGCAGTCAAAAATGGTATCAAAAGGTTTGCCTTTCACCTTATTGGTCACAAATTTCTTATTGAAATGGATATGTCTTCATTTCCTAAAATGTTACAATTCAAGAACAAGACAATCCCACATCCTCAATTACTCAGATGGGCAGAATGGTTTTCCCAATATGATTTTGAAGTTAAACACATAAAAGGATCAACCAATTTTCTTCCAGATTTTCTTTCAAGAAAAGGTGCAGAACAAAGCAATTTACTCATTCCTGTTATAGCAGTTTTACAACCAGATGCAGAATCTTCATCTTCATCATCAGCACCTCAATCAACAGTATGGCAAAGAATGGATCAACTCCCACATGAAATCACAGAAAAAATCCTAGAAAAGTCAATTCCTGTCTACTGTCATGAAACATGGACAGCATATTGGAAAATACTTGCTAGAAAATATGGAAGCTCTCCATTTCGAGGAATGACCTTCAATTCTGAATACCCTTTTCTCAACCTTTTCCACATTCATGATCCATATCACCTTGTCCCTGAAGCAATCCCTTTCTTCCTCAATCTATCCAGGTGTCATTACATTGCAATTGTATTCAATGCACAAGTGATGAACAGATATTTGTTCTTAACACAAGTAGGAAATCCCCAAGATGAACAACAAATGTTTCGAAATACTCTCAAATTCCTTCTAAGATATCAAACAATGTCTTATTGGGAATCAATATTTGGCAATTTCCTCACTACATATGTTGTAGTTATTTTCCATCAGAACCTGGTCCGATGTTCACAGTCTCCAAACGGCACAATAATCCATCAAGATTCATTTGTAAAAATCCATGGCTGGTATGGATATAATCTCATCAGGACAAAAGATGTTCACCCAGAACAGTGGTTATTATTCAAGGTAGAAATGAGTCAGCTCAACGGATTACCTCATACATTCATTGACTCAACATCTTTTCGACAAGCAGATCACCCTCTAAGCCAGTCACCAGCAACAGCTTTGGATGCTTTTGTTAAGAATACTATTCGTGAAAGAGATTTAATGGAAACCATAATCAATACAGATCCAAACAATCACATGGATGAAACATCATGAGAAGAAGAACAGTACAGGCACCCTAGAGATGATTTTAGCTTTTTACCAAGGAGGGGGGTTGTCTCAGTGAGGAGAGAAACTCGTAAAACAAAGTGGGAAAATAGAGAAGCAGAAGGTTTTTTATAAACATCATAAGGATTAACTACAGGATATCTAGATTCTGGAATTTTAGATTCGTCATCTATATATGATAACTGATATAGATAATCTAATTTTGAAGAGGGTAAAGAAGATGAGTTTGATGGAGATCTGAAAGACATATTTAGAAGTGATCTGGTATTACACACCTTTTGCAAAGTTTTCTGATGTTGGGTTTCAGGTTTTGAAAACAATAATTTTCTTTTACCAACTTCCTACGGCTACGTGTTCAAACAACGCCATTTCCTCGGCTACAATAACACTCCGGCCTCCGGGAATATCTTGTAAGAGAACATTATTGTACATATTTCTAGTCATTCAAACTAGATATCATCCATGTTTTCTGATGTAAAATTCCAAACATAGTTTGGCTAATACAGAGCATACTTATCTAGGATGAACAATAGTTTTACTAATAAAAGAAATAGCAAAACTTTTGATATTTAAGCACTCTTTGCATATAAGGGTGTTTTACCAGATGAGGTGTTTAGTGACTCATTAATGGGTGTATTACCAGCTCTGATACCAAGGAGGGGGGTTGTCTCAGTGAGGAGAGAAACTCGTAAAACAAAGTGGGAAAATAGAGAAGCAGAAGGAGAGAATTACAACAAACTGGGTAATTTATTATACAAGGAAGAAGAAGTTGTGATCTTTTTTAAGTTATGATCCAACTCCATTCTATCAATACATATTTATAGGCCATAAAAGTGGAAATGACCTGCTACCTCTTAAAGAGGTTACCGGATGACTTGTTACCTGCTAATCAGGTGAAAGCTCAATTATTGATGTAATGACATCATTGCTTACATCACTCACAATTATTGATCTAATTACATCATTGCTTACATCACTCACAATTATTGATCTAATGACATCATTGCACACATCACACCACACTATGACATCATTGCATACATAATATTACACAAATACATAAATACGTATTTTAATCTGTATCCGGCCACTCATCACTGTCGAAATCATCTCTAGGGTGCCTGTACTGTTCTTCTTCTGATGATGTTTCATTCATGTGATTGTTTGGATCTGTATTGATTATGGTTTCCATTAAATCTCTTTCACGAATAGTATTCTTAACAAAAGCATCCAAAGCTGTTGCTGGTGACTGGCTTAGAGGGTGATCTGCTTGTCGAAAAGATGTTGAGTCAATGAATGTATGAGGTAATCCGTTGAGCTGACTCATTTCTACCTTGAATAATAACCACTGTTCTGGGTGAACATCTTTTGTACTGATGAGATTATATCCATACCAGCCATGGATTTTTACAAATGAATCTTGATGGATTATTGTGCCGTTTGGAGACTGTGAACATCGAACCAGGTTCTGATGGAAAATAATTACAACATATGTAGTGAGGAAATTGCCAAATATTGATTCCCAATAAGACATTGTTTGATATCTTAGAAGGAATTTGAGAGTATTTCGAAACATTTGTTGTTCATCTTGGGGATTTCCTACTTGTGTTAAGAACAAATATCTGTTCATCACTTGTGCATTGAATACAATTGCAATGTAATGACACCTGGATAGATTGAGGAAGAAAGGGATTGCTTCAGGGACAAGGTGATATGGATCATGAATGTGGAAAAGGTTGAGAAAAGGGTATTCAGAATTGAAGGTCATTCCTCGAAATGGAGAGCTTCCATATTTTCTAGCAAGTATTTTCCAATATGCTGTCCATGTTTCATGACAGTAGACAGGAATTGACTTTTCTAGGATTTTTTCTGTGATTTCATGTGGGAGTTGATCCATTCTTTGCCATACTGTTGATTGAGGTGCTGATGATGAAGATGAAGATTCTGCATCTGGTTGTAAAACTGCTATAACAGGAATGAGTAAATTGCTTTGTTCTGCACCTTTTCTTGAAAGAAAATCTGGAAGAAAATTGGTTGATCCTTTTATGTGTTTGACTTCAAAATCATATTGGGAAAACCATTCTGCCCATCTGAGTAATTGAGGATGTGGGATTGTCTTGTTCTTGAATTGTAACATTTTAGGAAATGAAGACATATCCATTTCAATAAGAAATTTGTGACCAATAAGGTGAAAAGCAAACCTTTTGATACCATTTTTGACTGCAAGGATTTCTTTGAAAGTAGAATGGTAGTGTGTTTCAGAAGGTTTGAAATGACCACTTTGATAACCACAGATGTTGCGGTTACCATTAATTTCTTCTAAGAGGACTGCTCCCCAGTGTTCATCACTTGCATCTGTCTGCAATATTCTTTTTCCATTGGATGGAATTTGGAGGGGAGGGAGATTATCAGTTAGTCTCTTAAGTTGTTGCACTGCTTTGGTTTGTTGAAAATTCCAGGGTGGAGGGTTCTTTTTGAGCATATCATACAATGGTTTGGTTAAATGGGAAAGGTTTTTGATGAATGGGGACATGTAATTTACTATACCAAGAAATTGTTGAATTTCCTTGGTAGTGGAAAGCATGTCTGGGAATTCAAGTAGTTTTTTCGCTACATGAGGTTGAAGTTGATATTGAGAGTTGTTGATGGTCATTCCCAAGAAATCAATTTGAGTTGTTGCCAAAATCATCTTTCTTTCTGAGAGCATAATTCCATATTGCAAAAGCTATGAATGAAATTTGTTTAGCAGTACTAAATGCTCTTCTTCATTTTTTGAAAAGAGAAGAATGTCATCAATATAAATTACTGCACTTGAGAGAATTGGTTCAAAGATCTTGATCATTGCTTTTTGAAAAGCTGAAGGAGCACTTTTTAGACCAAAGGGCATCACTGTCCATTGATAGTGATGATCAGGGATACAAAAAGCTGTTTTGTATCTTTTTTCAGGATGAATGCCAATTTGCCAAAAACCTGCTTTAAGATCAAACTTGGAAAAAACTTTTGCATTGGTTAGGCTTTGGAAGAGAGTCCATCTGTTTGGAAGAGGAAACTTATCATCTGCAAGGAATTCATTCAAAGGCTTGTAGTTGATTACAAGTCTTTTCCTGCCACGTATCTGCTCTGAATGTTTGTTGACATAGAAAGCTTCACACGCCCATGGGGATGTTGTTGGTTCGATCAGGCCTTCTTGCTGGAGTTGGGAAAGTTCTTGGACTGCAAGTTGTAAGTCTTCTGGATTCATTCCTTGGTGGCTTGCTTTTGTTGGATTGACATCTTCATTGAGCTTGAAGGGTAGTTTGATGAAAAACTCTGGATTCTGCCATAAAGGATTCTTGCATTTTTGAAGAAATTCTGTATGTGAATTAGCACAGGATGTACTAATTATCTTTGTTGAAAATTCTCCAAAATTGTTGTCAATTGTGTGTACCTGCAAATGGGTTAGTGATAACCAGGGTAATACAAAAGACTTATATTTTAGACCTTGGTTTGACCATGAAAGATTTTTGATTTGACTCAAGATATCAAAACCTAATAACAAATCTTTATTGGGAAGATGAGATCCTAAAACTCTATGACGTATTATACATTGTGGAAAGAGTTTTATGAGTAAAGGTTTACTAATAAGTTCTATAGAAAGAGAAGAACTATTAGCTGTTCGAAAGGTTTGAGAACATGGTTGCCACATATGAGAGGGGAGGAGATCTGGATTCATAATGGTTGAAGAAGAACCTGTATCAAAAAAAGCGATAAGGGTTTGAGGTTTTGAATAGTGGGTAAGGAGTATTTGGACTGGTGCATAAGGGACACTTCTTTCAACAGGATAGATTCCTTGAATATCTATCATCATCGATTCATTTTCTGAAGTATCTTCTGAGCAATTTGATTCAGAATCAGACAATTGGATCCTTAAAATTGTTTCATCATTGGGCTCATCATCTAATGAAAATAAAGATTCGATGTCATGATCAGACGAGTCTTCTTCTGTAATCATCGAGACTTGTTTCATGAATTTATCTTTTTTCTTGTTTCTGCATTCCTTTGCAAAATGACCACTTTTGCCACAAATGAAGCATCGATTTTTCCCTTTAAAAGAATTTTTATTTTTCTTTCTTAGGAATTTCCATTTTCCTCGTTTGAAAGGCTTCATCTTGTAGTTTCTGTATTTCTTGAATCTTGTGGATCTTTTGGAAGAACAATTGCATTTTTCATCTTTGCACTTTATCTTAAATCTTCTGTCATCACATGCGTTGCCAAGCTTAGAGCCAGTTTCCTCAACGTATTTGAGAAATTTTTTGTGATTACAAAACTTTTCCAATGCTTCAGTAATGAATTGGTATAGAACACCTAATGAAACATCTTTCAATTGCTTGCCTGTTTTCTGGATAGTTCGTGTTGCTTCTATTGCCAGAGGTTCAGGAAAAGAGTTCAAGAAAACTTGTTTGAGATTAACATCATCTATTCCACCAAGCATATAAAATCTTTTTGACATTCGATTATAATGCTTATTCAGGTGTTTTGATTCGAAGGAGCAGCATTTCATTTTTAAAAATTCTTCACGAGCTGCAGTAAGCATCTGATCTCCAGTACCAAGAAATTCTGTGTGAATATAATTCATGAGATCAATTGGGGTTCTTGCTGAAAGGATTTCTATCTGTCGGTATTCGCCAAGAGAATGATACCAATCAGAGAGTCTGCCTTCAAGTCTTGCAACAAATCGTCTACAGACTTCATGCATATCATTTTCTTCTAATTCAGCCGTGCACCATGCAAGAAAATGTTGCATGCGATCTCGCCACTGCGAAAAAGGAATATCATCAATAGTGAAACTTTTGAACGTTATGGATTGTGGTGTTTGGTGGGTTTCCGTGTAAGGAGTTTCAAGATCATCAAAGTGAAGTTCTTCTTGATCTGCCATGTATAGTTCTTCAAAAGCTTGAAACGGATCAAATGGTTCTGGAATTGGCTTTTTTGGCTTGATATGGGGTTTCAGATTTAGTGGTTGTATGGTAAGAGATTTCAAAAATGCACTTATCGGGTTTTCTTGTTGTAGGGCCATGGTTTCAAGGGTTTCATTTGCTGTTGAGGTTGAGGTTGAAGCACCAATAAAAGCATCGGGTTCATCTGGTTCAGTTTTGGGTACTTTTGGTTTAACTTGTGGTTTGGAGTCTATGGTATGTTTTGGTTTTAGTGAGAATGGGTTAACTGATGGGTGGAATGAAGAGTTTGCTTGAAGTGTTTGAATCTGGATGTTTGGTTGTGAAACTCTTGGGGAAAAAGGGTTTGAAGGAAAAGATGAGGGTTGATTTTGTTTATTCTGAAAATAAAATAATTGGTTTTCAAGGGCTTTTTTCTCTTGTTCTTTTTGAGAGAGGAGTTCAGAATAATTTATAGTACCTTTCATTGTAGTAACCACCATCATCAATTCTTTATGAAGTACATCAATTTTGGCTTTGATTTCTGCAGTAGTTGCTTCTATGGAAAAAACTTTAGATTTCATTTTTTCATTGTCATCTGAAAGCTTTTTTAATACTTTATTTTGAGCAACTTGATTTTCTGATTGCCAATTAAGCACTTGCTCAACAAGTGGTTGTTGAGTTCGTCTGCCTTGATGATCAATAGCTACAGGGGCTTCTATTTTCCATGAATGAGAGATTTTCTCTGGGTTTTGAAAAGGTTTAAGAGGTGGGAATTCTTGTTCATATAATGGGTTTTGTAGTTCAAACATGTTGCATTCCGATTGTAGGATACGATTAGATCTGGTTCTGGGGTTTCTTCTTGATCGTCTGGTAAATGGTTGAGGATCTTCTATATCTTCATCAGATTCAGAATCATCTTGATGATTTAGACATAGATAGCATTTACAAATGGAATCATCATACCATATATGTCCTGTGACTGGATCTTTACCATGATAAACAGGATTTCCTTCACTTGTAAAATATGCAACTTTTAGTGGATCAGAATCTAATACGTTTAGTTCTGAGGGAACCACTGGACAATTTTGAACAATATTTGGTTTTGGAAAACGGATCTCAACTAGACCATCTGATCTAGTGTGGAAAACTGGATCTGTTGATTGGGCTGTTTGTGTCTGGGAGTGGATTGATTCATAATTTGTTAACCAAGAAGAAGGAAGTAATTCACAAAGGGCTTCTTTGGTTATTTGTTTTGGGATGTAGGAAAGACTAGGTGTAGCTGTTGAATCTATATTAAGGAATATAGCATCTTCTGTGTTTATGTGAGATGGAACTGGTATGTCAAAAGCATGGTTTTGTACTCTGTAAACCATTTGGTAGTGAAGAGTAGCAGCATATGTGTTTACCTGAGGTGCTCCAGTTATCTGCATCTGGACTTTCAAGGCTGTCAACAGTGATGGATCTGTGAGAGGCATATTGAAATTTGGAAAGAAAGTCAAGAAGACTGTTCCAGCATTCAGAGTTGTTTGTACTGTTGCAATACAAGCATCTTGATATCTTGTAAACCTTGAATCAAGGAGAGCTATTCGAGAGACTACTCCAAGTCCTTTTCTCCCATGAAAAGTAAGAGCTAATCTGATAGCACCAAAGTGCATATGTGTGTAACCTGCTCTCTGCCAATTAGGGATTAAATGTTTTGGTAATTCAAGAGATACCAACTGCTCTTTTGAATCAGAAGGGATTTGATATTGATCAAATCGAGAAGCTTGGATAAATTCTTTTGTTTTTGGATTTTTCGATGAGTGAAATACTTGAGAAGCTACTCTAGAAATTGAAGAAGAAGAACAGTACAGGCACCCTAGAGATGATTTCGACAGTGATGAGTGGCCGGATACAGATTAAAATACGTATTTATGTATTTGTGTAATATTATGTATGCAATGATGTCATAGTGTGGTGTGATGTGTACAATGATGTCATTAGATCAATAATTGTGAGTGATGTAAGCAATGATGTAATTAGATCAATAATTGTGAGTGATGTAAGCAATGATGTCATTACATCAATAATTGAGCTTTCACCTGATTAGCAGGTAACAAGTCATCCGGTAACCTCTTTAAGAGGTAGCAGGTCATTTCCACTTTTATGGCCTATAAATATGTATTGATAGAATGGAGTTGGATCATAACTTAAAAAAGATCACAACTTCTTCTTCCTTGTATAATAAATTACCCAGTTTGTTGTAATTCTCTCCTTCTGCTTCTCTATTTTCCCACTTTGTTTTACGAGTTTCTCTCCTCACTGAGACAACCCCCCTCCTTGGTATCAGAGCTGGTAATACACCCATTAATGAGTCACTAAACACCTCATCTGGTAAAACACCCTTATATGCAAAGAGTGCTTAAATATCAAAAGTTTTGCTATTTCTTTTATTAGTAAAACTATTGTTCATCCTAGATAAGTATGCTCTGTATTAGCCAAACTATGTTTGGAATTTTACATCAGAAAACATGGATGATATCTAGTTTGAATGACTAGAAATATGTACAATAATGTTCTCTTACAAGATATTCCCGGAGGCCGTAGTGTTATTGTAGCCGAGGAAATGGCGTTGTTTGAACACGTAGCCGTAGGAAGTTGGTAAAAGAAAATTATTGTTTTCAAAACCTGAAACCCAACATCAGAAAACTTTGCAAAAGGTGTGTAATACCAGATCACTTCTAAATATGTCTTTCAGATCTCCATCAAACTCATCTTCTTTACCCTCTTCAAAATTAGATTATCTATATCAGTTATCATATATAGATGACGAATCTAAAATTCCAGAATCTAGATATCCTGTAGTTAATCCTTATGATGTTTATAAAAAACCTTCTTCTTCAATTTCTAGAGTAGCTTCTCAAGTATTTCACTCATCGAAAAATCCAAAAACAAAAGAATTTATCCAAGCTTCTCGATTTGATCAATATCAAATCCCTTCTGATTCAAAAGAGCAGGTGGTATCTCTTGAATTACCAAAACATTTAATCCCTAATTGGCAGAGAGCAGGTTACACACATATGCACTTTGGTGCTATCAGATTAGCTCTTACTTTTCATGGGAGAAAAGGACTTGGAGTAGTCTCTCGAATAGCTCTCCTTGATTCAAGGTTTACAAGATATCAAGATGCTTGTATTGCAACAGTACAAACAACTCTGAATGCTGGAACAGTCTTCTTGACTTTCTTTCCAAATTTCAATATGCCTCTCACAGATCCATCACTGTTGACAGCCTTGAAAGTCCAGATGCAGATAACTGGAGCACCTCAGGTAAACACATATGATGCTACTCTTCACTACCAAATGGTTTACAGAGTACAAAACCATGCTTTTGACATACCAGTTCCATCTCACATAAACACAGAAGATGCTATATTCCTTAATATAGATTCAACAGCTACACCTAGTCTTTCCTACATCCCAAAACAAATAACCAAAGAAGCCCTTTGTGAATTACTCCCTTCTTCTTGGTTAACAAATTATGAATCAATCCACTCCCAGACACAAACAGCCCAATCAACAGATCCAGTTTTCCACACTAGATCAGATGGTCTAGTTGAGATCCGTTTTCCAAAACCAAATATTGTTCAAAATTGTCCAGTAGTTCCCTCAGAACTAAGCGTATTAGATTCTGATCCACTAAAAGTTGCATATTTTACAAGTGAAGGAAATCCTGTTTATCATGGTAAAGATCCAGTCACAGGACATATATGGTATGATGATTCCATTTGTAAATGCTATCTATGTCTAAATCATCAAGATGATTCTGAATCTGATGAAGATATAGAAGATCCTCAACCATTTACCAGACGATCAAGAAGAAACCCCAGAACCAGATCTAATCGTATCCTACAACCGGAATGCAACATGTTTGAACTACAAAACCCATCATATGAACAAGAATTTCCACCTCTTAAACCTTTTCAAAACCCAGAGAAAATCTCTCATTCATGGAAAATAGAAGCCCCTGTAGCTATTGATCATCAAGGCAGACGAACTCAACAACCACTTGTTGAGCAAGTGCTTAATTGGCAATCAGAAAATCAAGTTGCTCAAAATAAAGTATTAAAAAGGCTTTCAGATGACAATGAAAAAATGAAATCTAAAGTTTTTTCCATAGAAGCAACTACTGCAGAAATCAAAGCCAAAATTGATGTACTTCATAAAGAATTGATGATGGTGGTTACTACAATGAAAGGTACTATAAATTATTCTGAACTCCTCTCTCAAAAAGAACAAGAGAAAAAAGCCCTTGAAAACCAATTATTTTATTTTCAGAATAAACAAAATCAACCCTCATCTTTTCCTTCAAACCCTTTTTCCCCAAGAGTTTCACAACCAAACATCCAGATTCAAACACTTCAAGCAAACTCTTCATTCCACCCATCAGTTAACCCATTCTCACTAAAACCAAAACATACCATAGACTCCAAACCACAAGTTAAACCAAAAGTACCCAAAACTGAACCAGATGAACCCGATGCTTTTATTGGTGCTTCAACCTCAACCTCAACAGCAAATGAAACCCTTGAAACCATGGCCCTACAACAAGAAAACCCGATAAGTGCATTTTTGAAATCTCTTACCATACAACCACTAAATCTGAAACCCCATATCAAGCCAAAAAAGCCAATTCCAGAACCATTTGATCCGTTTCAAGCTTTTGAAGAACTATACATGGCAGATCAAGAAGTACTTCACTTTGATGATCTTGAAACTCCTTACACGGAAACCCACCAAACACCACAATCCATAACGTTCAAAAGTTTCACTATTGATGATATTCCTTTTTCGCAGTGGCGAGATCGCATGCAACATTTTCTTGCATGGTGCACGGCTGAATTAGAAGAAAATGATATGCATGAAGTCTGTAGACGATTTGTTGCAAGACTTGAAGGCAGACTCTCTGATTGGTATCATTCTCTTGGCGAATACCGACAGATAGAAATCCTTTCAGCAAGAACCCCAATTGATCTCATGAATTATATTCACACAGAATTTCTTGGTACTGGAGATCAGATGCTTACTGCAGCTCGTGAAGAATTTTTGAAAATGAAATGCTGCTCCTACAAATCAAAACACCTGAATAAGCATTATAATCGAATGTCAAAAAGATTTTATATGCTTGGTGGAATAGATGATGTTAATCTCAAACAAGTTTTCTTGAACTCTTTTCCTGAACCTCTGGCAATAGAAGCAACACGAACTATCCAGAAAACAGGCAAGCAATTGAAAGATGTTTCATTAGGTATTCTATACCAATTCATTACTGAAGCATTGGAAAAGTTTTGTAATCACAAAAAATTTCTCAAATACGTTGAAGAAACTGGCTCTAAGCTTGGCAACGCATGTGATGACAGAAGATTTAAGATAAAGTGCAAAGATGAAAAATGCAATTGTTCTTCCAAAAGATCCACAAGATTCAAGAAATACAGAAACTACAAGATGAAGCCTTTCAAACGAGGAAAATGGAAATTCCTAAGAAAGAAAAATAAAAATTCTTTTAAAGGGAAAAATCGATGCTTCATTTGTGGCAAAAGTGGTCATTTTGCAAAGGAATGCAGAAACAAGAAAAAAGATAAATTCATGAAACAAGTCTCGATGATTACAGAAGAAGACTCGTCTGATCATGACATTGAATCTTTATTTTCATTAGATGATGAGCCCAATGATGAAACAATTTTAATGATCCAATTGTCTGATTCTGAATCAAATTTCTCAGAAGATACTTCAGAAAATGAATCGATGATGATAGATATTCAAGGAATCTATCCTGTTGAAAGAAGTGTCCCTTATGCACCAGTCCAAATACTCCTTACCCACTATTCAAAACCTCAAACCCTTATCGCTTTTTTTAATACAGGTTCTTCTTCAACCATTATGAATCCAGATCTCCTCCCCTCTCATATGTGGCAACCATGTTCTCAAACCTTTCGAACAGCTAATAGTTCTTCTCTTTCTATAGAACTTATTAGTAAACCTTTACTCATAAAACTCTTTCCACAATGTATAATACGTCATAGAGTTTTAGGATCTCATCTTCCCAATAAAGATTTGTTATTAGGTTTTGATATCTTGAGTCAAATCAAAAATCTTTCATGGTCAAACCAAGATCTAAAATATAAGTCTTTTGTATTACCCTGGTTATCACTAACCCATTTGCAGGTACACACAATTGACAACAATTTTGGAGAATTTTCAACAAAGATAATTAGTACATCCTGTGCTAATTCACATACAGAATTTCTTCAAAAATGCAAGAATCCTTTATGGCAGAATCCAGAGTTTTTCATCAAACTACCCTTCAAGCTCAATGAAGATGTCAATCCAACAAAAGCAAGCCACCAAGGAATGAATCCAGAAGACTTACAACTTGCAGTCCAAGAACTTTCCCAACTCCAGCAAGAAGGCCTGATCGAACCAACAACATCCCCATGGGCGTGTGAAGCTTTCTATGTCAACAAACATTCAGAGCAGATACGTGGCAAGAAAAGACTTGTAATCAACTACAAGCCTTTGAATGAATTCCTTGCAGATGATAAGTTTCCTCTTCCAAACAGATGGACTCTCTTCCAAAGCCTAACCAATGCAAAAGTTTTTTCCAAGTTTGATCTTAAAGCAGGTTTTTGGCAGATTGGCATTCATCCTGAAGAAAGATACAAAACAGCTTTTTGTATCCCTGATCATCACTATCAATGGACAGTGATGCCCTTTGGTCTAAAAAGTGCTTCTTCAGCTTTTCAAAAAGCAATGATCAAGATCTTTGAACCAATTCTCTCAAGTGCAGTAATTTATATTGATCAGAAACAATTGAACATGAGGCAACGTAGGTGGGTCGAGTTAATAAACGACTATGATTGTGAAATTCGTTATCATCCCGGGAAGGCAAACGTGGTGGCTGATGCTTTAAGCAGAAAAGAACGAGAACCAATTCGAGTTCGAGCAATGAACATAAAAATTCGTATGAATCTCAACTCACAAATCAAAGAAGTTCAACGAGAAGCACTCAATGAAGAAAACATAAAGAATGAAATAATGAAAAAGTACGAGAAACAACTTGTTGTACGGGAAGATGGAATTCGGTATTTTGCAAATCGTATTTGGGTACCGAAGTTGGGTGGATTAAGGAAGTTAATATTGAACGAGGCACATAAGACAAGATACTCGATACATCCTGGAGTTGGAAAGATGTATCAAGATCTTAAGACACGTTATTGGTGGCCTAATTTAAAGACCGACGTTGCAACATATGTTGGGGAGTGTTTAACTTGTTCTAAGGTCAAAGCAGAACACCAAAAGCCGTCAGGGTTACTTCAACAACCAGAAATCCCAGAATGGAAATGGGATGGTATTACCATGGATTTCATCACGAAGTTACCAAAGACTGCCTGGGGATACGACACCATTTGGGTGATTGTTGATCGTCTCACCAAGTCTGCACATTTCTTGCCTATAAAGGAAACGGATAGAATGGAGAAACTATTACGATTGTATATAAAGGAAGTTGTTTCAAGGCATGGAATACCTATTTCCATTATATCCGATCGTGATAGTAGATTTACTTCAAAGTTTTGGCAATCACTACAGGAGGCACTAGGAACTCGTTTGGATATGAGCACCGCATATCATCCGCAAACCGACGGGCAGAGTGAGAGGACAATTCAGACTCTCGAAGACATGCTCAGGGCATGTGTGATCGATTTTGGAAACGGATGGGATAAATATCTACCGTTAGCAGAATTCTCGTATAATAATAGTTATCATGCGAGCATTAAAGCTGCACCATTCGAAGCATTGTATGGAAGGAAGTGTAGATCTCCTATCTATTGGAATGAAGTAGGAGATCGACAATTAACTGGTCCCGAGATCATACACGAAACGACTGAGAAGATAGTACAAATCAAGGAGAGATTGAAAACAGCCCGTAGTCGCCAAAAGAGCTACGCCGATGTCCGAAGGAAACCATTAGAGTTTCAGGTCGGGGACATGGTTATGCTAAAGGTGTCACCTTGGAAAGGTGTGATACGTTTCGGCAAAAGGGGTAAACTAAACCCAAGGTACGTAGGCCCGTTCAAGATCATCGAACGCATTGGACCGGTAGCTTATCGACTCGAGTTACCGCAACAACTCGCCGGAGTACATAATACCTTTCACGTCTCAAACCTTAAGAAGTGTCTTGCAAAGGAAGACCTCACCATTCCTCTCGAAGAAATCCATGTTGACGAGAAACTACAATTCGTCGAAGAACCAATCGAAATCATGGACCGTGAAGTTAAACAGCTCAAACAGAGCAATATACCGATTGTTAAGGTTCGTTGGAATGCTAGAAGAGGTCCCGAGTTTACTTGGGAACGAGAGGATCAGATGAAGCAAAAGTATCCACACTTGTTTCTCGATGACGCAAAATAGGTACAATTTTAAAATTTCGGGACGAAATTTATTTAACGGGGAGGTAATGTAACGACCCGCACTTTTTCGATCATTCTATACTTATAAGATTAATATTTACATAAATTAAACCTTGCCAACATAATAAGCAATCCAAATTGTCGAGATTTATATTTCCGAAAAGAGTTTTACACAACGTTTGACCGTCTAGTTTGACCGATGATATCACGAACTATACAATATATGATAATTATACGTTTGTGTATATATATGTATATATACATATTTAACATGATTAATAAATGTTTTAATATCTCATTTTGTATTAATAACAACAAGTTATAAGTATATTTTGAAACTACTAACTTAAGTTTTCAAAATAATAACAATACGTAACGTTAATTGACATAAATACTTAAGACTTATAATGTTTATACATATATTGTATAAGTAATGTATTTAATCACTTTTAAAGACTTAAATACATAAAATCATATAAGTGTATTCACAAAAGATAGCTATATTTGAATCCTCATTCCATTTTTCACAAAATTTCTATACGTATACCTAGAGTATTTGTACTCGTATCATACCTAGCTTCTATACGTATTTACTAATAGCAAATACACATCAAATCATCACCTAATCAGCTGCTATTGTTGCCCTCATCAAGAGGGAATACCTTTTGACATTTACCTACAATAATTATACAAGAATACAAGGTAAAATTTTGTTCTTGTCCCCCCCTTGGTCACGCCATCCACCACCATAAATACACCCTCATTCTTCAACTTCTACTACTTCATTTTGCTAAGTTAAGAACACCACTCCATAACTCTTAAACCCCTTAATCATCTCAGCTCACATCTATAGAAATCTAGCTCCAAAAACACTAGTTAAACACCATAAGAAAACCATACAAAAACACTTCAAGAAAACCCTCCAAGAACACCAACTTACTTCCAATCTTTCATCCACCTCTAGTACCCTTTTGATTCTAGCTTCTTACTTCTATTTTACAGCAACTTCATCCAAGGAACTTGAGGTAGAATCTATGTTCATAACCTTATTCGATTCATATATATATAGCTATCATATTTTGTGGTATACAAGTTTAACAACAAGAACATAGTTTGAATGTTTTCAAACTTGTTTGCAAACTAAATAGATCCTTCTAACTTAACTTTTAAAATACTTCAAGACATGTAACATAACTTATTTATATGTTAATTTAACAAGGTAAAACTTGGTTTTTCAAAGTATAAGTATTTTTGGAAAAATGGTCATTAAATGATTTTGTTGTAACAAAATGTTTAACTTCATATGTTTCACTAAACTTTCACTTATGCCGTATGATTTTGAATACAAACCAAGGTATTTACAGTTCATAGTCTTAAAGAAGAACTCGATCCAAGAAGATGGCAATTTGAATCAACGAAAACGGACTTGTAACGAAGAAACTATGACCGAAACAAAATTGGTTATCCAAGACTTAAATGACTTCGGGATTCATTGGAAAAATTTACATAAAATCACATACTTCTAAGTTAACATGATATTTTATATATATGTACTTATAATTCAATTTTATATGGTTCAGGATCACCCGTAAGCAACACGAGAAGATTAATCATAAGATCCCATGATTGTACGCAACACGTCATTTGACAACACCGGTACCATGGGTCAAGATTAATCTCGACCAATACATATACGTTGGGGTTTTATTTATTTCGTTGGGGGTTTTATTTATTTCATTGCGGGTATATTAAACATCTAAAAATGAACCATTAAAATTGAATTACTAACAACGAACTGCTAACTACGGACTAAGGAATTATTCAAAGTATTAAAAGTATAACAAGTATATATATGTGACGTTTGTTTAAAAAGAAAAGGTATTGATATATTATATATGGATAGGTTCGTGATATCAACCGGAAGACCAAGTCAAAAATATATATATCTTCAAGACGAACGTGAGTATATAGTCCCACTTTTAAACTCTAAATATTTCGGGATGAGAATACATGTATTTTATGTTTTACGATATGGACACAAGTAACTGAAAAATATGTTCTACGTTGAGTTGTACCACTGGCATACTTCCCTGTAGCTTGGTAACTAATATTTACAGCGGTATTGTAAACGCGAATCCTGTTGATAGATCTATCGGGCCTGACAACCCCAACCGGACTGGACGACCAGTATTCAACGGTTGCACAGTACTTCGTTTTGTGACTACACTTGGTACGGTGTAGTAAGATTTCATATTAAAGGGAATATGCGACGTGAAAATGTTAAGTATGGTTACCAAGTGCTCAACCACTTAGAATACTTTTATTAAACTGTTTATATACGAAATCTTGTGGTCTATATATATATTGCTGCCGGCATTAAACCTATATCTCACCAACTTTATGTTGACCTTTTTAAAACATGTCTATTCTCAGGTGATTTCTAAAGCTTCCGCTGCATCATGTTGGATCTAACCAGGATCTTGCGTACGCATGTTTGTGTCAAAAATAAAACTGCATATCCGAGATGTTGTATTGTAAAATATGCTAGAAACCGTGTTGTTGTCATCATTTGTAAAGTTTGTAAGTCGAAGATTATCGCTAAACGTTAATCTTCTTTTTATTGTCTTAAGCTTGTAACAAAAATAATGGTTGTGGTTTGTAATGTATAATATATGCAGTTTTTCTTTTAAAAATGTCTCATATAGAGGTCAATACCTCGCAATGAAATCATACGTTATCTAACGCGTTCTTATGGTTAAGGACGGGTTATGACATGTGGTATCAGAGCGGTGGTCTTAGCGAACCAGGTTTGCATTAGTGTGTCTAACCGATAAGTCGTTAGGATACATTAGTAAGTCTGGACTTTGACCGGGTCTGATTTAAAAAAACCATTGCTTATCACTGTTGGTTAAAATTTATGTGTAAATATTATGTAAGTACTAATGGGTTAGTTGTTGTGTGATAGATGTCGGGCTCGAAACTTATTATCACATTCAGCGACTCCGAACCAGAATCTTCAGATGGTGTTCCAGTCATTAACCTATCCGATGACGAAAATGATATTTTTGGAGAAGACTCACAATTTCCGGATGAACCAACTATAGAAATATCGGAAAGTGAACCCGAGGAGGAAAGTGAACCCGAGGAGGAAAGTGAACCAGAGGAGGAAAGTGAACCCGAGGAAGAAATACAGGAAATTACAAAAGACGAGTTCGAACTAGGAAAGAAACGAAAAGCTAGTGAATTAGAAAATCCAAATCCCGAGTTTAATGAGAATGAAGTGGCACCAATTCCACTAAACACTACTACCCCTATCCCCGCTATTCCTATTAGTGCTATCCCGGCATCTAGTTCTTCGGCTCCTCAGCCAAAACGTAGGGAGACAGCTAGGATTCGCGTTGGGGGATTCCCTGGACATAAATGTTTTGGGAAATAGACCAAACGATGCGCTGCCGAATTAAACCATGGAATCATATAATGTTTTGTATAATATTATTAGTGTGGTTTGTTTAAAGTTTGATGTAAGCATATGTAAAATAGCGAAGTATGAAATGCAATAATTTTCCATGGTTAAGTATTATTTAGATTGTAGTAATTGGTTCTGTACTAAGCTATTAAGTATGAACATTAACGGGTAGGTACTACCCAAGATATAATTATAAAACGCTAATAAGAAGAAAAGGCTTTTATAATAATACCTGGTTCATATTATTAACAAGCTATAAATGTACTATAAATACACACTACATCTATAATATTCCATGTGAATAATTATTTTCTTTCATTAGGAAATGGCGCGATTGAATCGAATGACGGAACAAGAACTCGAGGAACTCATCAACCAGCGAGTGAACGACAGAATGTTATGGGTTGAGGCTGCAAGAGCTGCTGCAGTTAATCCAAATCCTCGTGTAGGATGCTCCTACAAGACGTTTCAAGCTTGCAAGCCCTCATCATTCAGTGGAACGGAAGGACCGATCGGTTTAACCCGATGGATAGAAAAGATGGAGACGGTGTTTAAAATCAGTGGTTGTGATGAAAAAGACATGACCAAGTTTGCATCGTGCACTTTACAAGATAGTGCACTCACATGGTGGAAGAATTATGTGAAGGCGGTAGGAGGAGATGTAGCTTATGATACTCCATGGGAAGAATTCAAAGCAATGATAATCACCGAGTATTGTCCAAGGAATGAGGTTATTAAGTTAGAAGATGAGTTACGAAGTTTGAAGGTGGTTGGTACTGAAATCACCAACTACAATCAGCGATTCATGGAATTGGTTTTACTATGTCCTGAATTGGTTCCAACCGAAGCACGGAAGATTGAAATGTACAAAGGTGGTTTGCCCAAAAAGGTCAAGGCAAACGTTACGGCGTCGAAACCTAAGACAATTCATGAAGCTATAACCATGGCGAACGAGTTAATGGATCAGGTCATTCTGGATAAGAAAGCATTCACTACTGAGGTGAAGGTATCGAGTAACAAAAGGAAGTGGAACGGAAATTATGATCGAGGTTACCAACAGCAATCTTTTAAGAAACCAGAAACCCCAAAAGGTGCGGGTAGCGGTTCAGGCTTTGGTTACAAAGGACAAAGTCCTTTATGCAACCGTTGTCACAAACATCACTTTGGTTACTGTAGTGTGTTGTGCACCAAATGCAATCGACAGGGACATCTTGCTGAAGATTGTAAGGCTCTCGTTACAAATGCAAACGGTAGCAAGACTCCTGCCACCAACGCAAATAGAACTGCTTTAGCTAACATTACTTGTTTTGGGTGTGGAAAACAAGGTCACTATAAGAGCCAGTGCCCGAATCAGAATGGCGAACCTGCACGTGGAAGAGCGTTTGTTATTAATGCTAGAGAGGCACGAGAAGACCCGGAGCTTGTTACGGGTACGTTTACCATTAATAACTTATCAGCATCTATTTTATTTGATACTGGCGCCGACAGAAGTTACGTGTGTATAAATTTTTACACTAAATTGAATTGTCCATCATTACCTTTAGATGCTAAGTACTTGATTGAGTTAGCTAATGGTAAACTAATTAAAGCCGATAAAATTTGTCGTGATTGTGAAATAAATCTAGCCGGAGAAACGTTTAAAATCGACTTAATACCCGTAGAATTAGGAGGTTTTGATGTAATAGTCGGCATGGACTGGATGTCCAAAATAGGAGCGGAAGTTGTTTGTGCCAAGAAGGCAATTCGTATTCCTGGTAAGGATAAAATACCGGTGATGATTTATGGAGAGAAGGGTAATTCAAAGCTAAAACTCATTAGCTGTTTGAAAGCCAAGAAGTGTTTAGAAAAGGGATGTTATGCTATTCTAGCACATGTTAATAAAGTTGAAAAGAAAGAAAAGTGTATCAACGACGTGCCTGTGGCAAGAGATTTTCCTGAAGTTTTTCCGGAAGAATTGCCGGGATTACCTCCATTTAGATCGGTAGAATTTCAAATAGATTTAGTACCAGGAGCTGCACCAGTGGCTCGTGCTCCATATAGACTTGCACCATCCGAGTTAAAAGAACTTCAAAGTCAGTTAAAAGAATTACTGGACCGTGGATTCATACGACCGAGTACTTCACCGTGGGGAGCTCCAATTTTGTTTGTTAAGAAGAAAGATGGATCTTTCAGGATGTGTATAGATTATCGTGAATTAAATAAGTTAACTATCAAGAATCGGTATCCACTACCGAGAATTGATGACTTATTTGATCAATTGCAAGGATCATGTGTTTATTCAAAAATCGACTTAAGATCGGGCTATCATCAACTACGCGTCAAAGAAGAGGACATTTCGAAAACTGCTTTTCGGACACGTTATGGTCATTACGAATTTTTGGTTATGCCGTTTGGATTGACGAATGCGCCAGCTGTATTCATGGACCTCATGAATCGAGTTTGTAGTCCGTATTTAGATAAGTTTGTTATCGTTTTCATTGATGATATTCTTATCTATTCCAAGAGTGAGCAAGAGCATGAAGAGCATTTAAGGTTGATACTGGAGTTGTTGAGAAAAGAACAACTTTATGCTAAATTTTCTAAGTGTGCTTTCTGGTTGAAAGAAGTGCAATTTCTTGGTCACGTTGTTAATAGCAAAGGAATTCAGGTTGATCCAGCAAAAACTGAAGCTATTGAAAAATGGGAGACTCCTAAGACACCAACGCAGATACGCCAATTTTTGGGTTTAGCCGGTTATTATAGAAGGTTAATTCAAGATTTTTCCCGAATAGCTAAGCCGTTGACAGCGTTAACGCAAAAAGGGAAGAAATATGAATGGACCTCGGAGCAGGAGAACGCATTTCAAATACTGAAGAAGAAGTTAACTACGGCGCCTATTTTATCGTTACCAGAAGGGAACGATGATTTTGAAATATATTGTGACGCTTCGCGACAAGGTTTTGGTTGTGTTCTTATGCAACGGAAGAAAGTTATTGCATTCGCATCCCGACAATTGAAGATTCACGAGCGAAATTATACGACGCATGATCTAGAATTGGGAGCAGTCGTGTTTGCATTGAAGATGTGGAGACACTACTTGTATGGGGTTAAATTCACTGTGTTTACTGATCATAAAAGCCTTCAACATATTTTTGATCAGAAACAATTGAACATGAGGCAACGTAGGTGGGTCGAGTTAATAAACGACTATGATTGTGAAATTCGTTATCATCCCGGGAAGGCAAACGTGGTGGCTGATGCTTTAAGCAGAAAAGAACGAGAACCAATTCGAGTTCGAGCAATGAACATAAAAATTCGTATGAATCTCAACTCACAAATCAAAGAAGTTCAACGAGAAGCACTCAATGAAGAAAACATAAAGAATGAAATAATGAAAAAGTACGAGAAACAACTTGTTGTACGGGAAGATGGAATTCGGTATTTTGCAAATCGTATTTGGGTACCGAAGTTGGGTGGATTAAGGAAGTTAATATTGAACGAGGCACATAAGACAAGATACTCGATACATCCTGGAGTTGGAAAGATGTATCAAGATCTTAAGACACGTTATTGGTGGCCTAATTTAAAGACCGACGTTGCAACATATGTTGGGGAGTGTTTAACTTGTTCTAAGGTCAAAGCAGAACACCAAAAGCCATCAGGGTTACTTCAACAACCAGAAATCCCAGAATGGAAATGGGATGGTATTACCATGGATTTCATCACGAAGTTACCAAAGACTGCCTGGGGATACGACACCATTTGGGTGATTGTTGATCGTCTCACCAAGTCTGCACATTTCTTGCCTATAAAGGAAACGGATAGAATGAAGAAACTATTACGATTGTATATAAAGGAAGTTGTTTCAAGGCATGGAATACCTATTTCCATTATATCCGATCGTGATAGTAGATTTACTTCAAAGTTTTGGCAATCACTACAGGAGGCACTAGGAACTCGTTTGGATATGAGCACCGCATATCATCCGCAAACCGACGGGCAGAGTGAGAGGACAATTCAGACTCTCGAAGACATGCTCAGGGCATGTGTGATCGATTTTGGAAACGGATGGGATAAATATCTACCGTTAGCAGAATTCTCGTATAATAATAGTTATCATGCGAGCATTAAAGCTGCACCATTCGAAGCATTGTATGGAAGGAAGTGTAGATCTCCTATCTGTTGGAATGAAGTAGGAGATCGACAATTAACTGGTCCCGAGATCATACACGAAACGACTGAGAAGATAGTACAAATCAAGGAGAGATTGAAAACAGCCCGTAGTCGCCAAAAGAGCTACGCCGATGTCCGAAGGAAACCATTAGAGTTTCAGGTCGGGGACATGGTTATGCTAAAGGTGTCACCTTGGAAAGGTGTGATACGTTTCGGCAAAAGGGGTAAACTAAACCCAAGGTACGTAGGCCCGTTCAAGATCATCGAACGCATTGGACCGGTAGCTTATCGACTCGAGTTACCGCAACAACTCGCCGGAGTACATAATACCTTTCACGTCTCAAACCTTAAGAAGTGTCTTGCAAAGGAAGACCTCACCATTCCTCTCGAAGAAATCCATGTTGACGAGAAACTACAATTCGTCGAAGAACCAATCGAAATCATGGACCGTGAAGTTAAACAGCTCAAACAGAGCAATATACCGATTGTTAAGGTTCGTTGGAATGCTAGAAGAGGTCCCGAGTTTACTTGGGAACGAGAGGATCAGATGAAGCAAAAGTATCCACACTTGTTTCTCGATGACGCAAAATA